>NC_133023.1:42091475-42400761 GCF_048564905.1 Vicugna pacos | reverse complement strand
CGGGGAGGGAGGGGAGAGAGAGGCCTTAGCTCAGGGAGGTGAGGCACTGATGGTGGAAACTCAGGCACCTGGATGGGTGAGAGGCTTTGGTTGGATGGGAGGTGTGGGTGAGGGAGGTTTTCCTGTCTCGTTTTGTTAACAATCTGCGTGACAGTGGCAAGGGTCTGGGCTTGGGAGATCCAGTTCAAATTCTGGACTTTTCCCTTCCTAGTTGCCCTCGGAAAAGGCACCCGCTCTGAGTCTCTGTTTCCTGAGTTTAAAACTTGGGGTGATAAGCCATTGCCACATGGGGTTGTGATGATGGTGTGAGGTGACAGATATCTAGCAGCCAGTGTGGAATAGGTGCTCAGCAAGTTGGTACCCTTCTCTTCCCTTCACAGGTTGGATACTTTGTCTACTCTTGTGGGATCTAGTCTCACCCTTCCTATGGCTGGCCTGGCTTTGCGCTGGAGCCCTCCCATCTCTCCCCATGGCTGGCCACATTTCTGTCCTTAAGGGTGTATGTGTGTGTCTGTGTGTGTGTGTATGTGGTGAGGGGCGATCTGGGCCAGGAAGCCAGGGGCTGGAAAACGTGTGTTATAAGAGTTCTGTGTGTATCTTGGGGTGTTAGATAACAAATAGGTGCATTCCCTAAAGTTTCCAGAGGATGAGTTAGGCCCAGAGAGGGGAAATGTCTTTCCCAAGGTCATGCAATAAGCCAGGGTAGGGCAGGGGGAGGTCCTAACTTCTAGGCCAGGCCCTTTTCCTGTCCCCTAAACTGCATCCCTATGAAATGGACATGTTTCCAGCACCACTGATCAGGACCTGGGTCTCAGCAGAGCCTAGGAGGAATGGGGGTCATTGGCTCTTGGTTAGGGTCATCAGAGTCCCCAGGAGCAGCAGTCAGGAAATATTTGGGGGGATCTTCTTAGAGTCTGGAATGGCTTCTAAGAAGAAGTGGTTTGGATGGCCCCACTCTAGTAGCTTGGATCAACATCTTTGTTTTCTTTCTCATACCCACATTTAGGCAAAAGCAGCAGCTGGGGCCATCTAAGTATTTGGTCTGGAGTCAAGTCCAATCAGCATTTTTTTTGTTTTTTCCCTGATCCACCAAGCTGGACTGCCTTTGGTTGTTCCCACTTCTCCCACCTTCAGCTTGCTGCTGGGTTTTGTCTTCCCAAAGCTCAGCTTTTTAGCACTCAAATCCTGGCTCAGTCAGACTTGACCAGGTTGCCTTTGGCAAGTCACCTTGTCCCTCAGAGCCTGGTCTTTCACCTATAAAATAGGAATAATCATCTTGCAGGGAGTTGTTAAGAAATGCGTGAAATGCCTACCCCCTGCCAGACACAGTCAGCTGTTCTCGGTCACCTGCAGAAACAAGTGCAAACTCCTTGTCTTGATGTTGGAAGTCCTCAACCGTGTTGCCCCAGCTGATCTGGATACTCTGAACTCTCATTTCTCTCCCACACTTTGGCCCTCCACTCATCATTCCCTGAAAAGACCTGTGCATAATTTCCAAATTCAGCATTTTACCCATGCTTTCCCCTCTGACAGATGTGCTTCCCCCACCATTGCTGACGCAGGTTTTCTCACTCTTGTGAGATGGGCTTCAAGGACCCCCTCCTGCTCTACCCTCTCCTCCTCTCTGGAGGCTCACCGTCTGGACTGTGGAGGGGTGTTTGGCTCCTCACCTCCCCATTTCTCTGGACACCTGAAGACAAGAAGCTCTTTGGCTGTCCTCAAAGGTTCTATTGCCAATCTCTTTGGGGATATGGATGAGGGGGGACAATGCATAACAAAGGACAAAGTTCCTAGAATCTCACAGAGTTCTTATCCTAGACTGGTGTTGTCCTGTTCGTCTGTCTGGGATGATGGAAATGTCCTCTACCTGTGCTGTTCAGTATGGTGATGCCTAGCCACATGTGGCTATGGAGCATTTGAAACGTAGCTGGTTGCAACAGAGGAACTGAATTTTTCCATTTCAGTTTCACTAGCCACATGTGGACAGTATAACCATTTTGGACAGTGCAGGACAAGACTTTCAGAAGTAGGACAGCCTGGAGGGGATAATGTCAATACAACATAATAAGCACATGCCCAGAAGGAAGCACAGCATGTGAAGGGGCACAAAGAAACAGAAACCCCAACTTCGGGCAGGGGTAGGGGTGGGGGTCAGGGAAGCATTTCTGGAACTGCTCCTTTCACTGAGTCTTGAAGGGTGAGAAAGAATTAGCCCGGTAAAGAAGGGCATTTGGCAGAGGGAGCAGCATATGCAAAGGGGTGCAAGTATGTCATGTTAGTGGAATAATGAGAAAGGAGTGGGAGAGGGCAGCCCAGGTGGTGGGCACAGCACATCCCAAAGCAGAGGAGGGCCATCCACAGAGCCTCATTCCTCTGTTGCCAACAGATTTTCTCACCCCGGCCGGCTGGCCTCGGTAGGAGCTAAAGAAACACCAGGTGACACATTGGGCTACGTAGTGTGTCCACTGTAAAGTTATTATTTTTCCGTTTGTAATTAGTAAGTACCTTGAGAGATGCCTTGAAATTATGTAACTATCCTGTTACTCCTCAAACTTTCACCCACCAGTTTTAGCATTCACTTGAGGATTCTGGAGGTTGTCAAATGCTGATTGTCAAATGCCATCATTCTTTTAACATGGATTAGTTGGCTTTCCAGGGCAAGGGAGAGCTGTCCCTTCTCCTAGGTTTATTTATTTATATTCTCATGGACCCGTGGTGTCTTCTGTATTCAAAGGGTTATAACACATTAATATCCTTCTTTATTTTGATGTTCAAAATGCCCCAGATTTGGCCAGCAAGAGGCCCTCCAAGCTGGCTCCTGTGTCCTTTTGGCAGGTCTCCATCCTTCCTTGAGTGCTCTCTTGTTTTCTGGCACTACAAGATGAGCCAGGCCTCACTTGTACTTTCCCTGCCCCAGCCCTGGAATCAGCCACTTTTTCCAAGGAGCTCTGGTTCTTTTTGGTTGAGAATGGCATTTAGGAACCAAGATTTGGGCACTAGGTGTTATAGCTATGTTTTAAGGGTTAGCTTTTTTATTTGGAAAAAGTTTGAGCATCTATTGATGATTTTCTAACTCCATCATTCTTTCAAGGAAGAGCTTTCCCGTTTTCCTCATTTTATTTATATCAGTGTGGAGTCATGGATTTTTATTTTACTCAATGAGTTATAATCCACTCCTATTATAATTCATTTGGAATTATCATTATTTTGAACATACTATTTTATTGTTATGTCTATGTATTAAGCACATAATATGCATATATATATATATATATATGAATTCACACAGACACCTTGATCTCTTGAGGAGGCTCTTTTAATAATCCAGGCTAGAGATAGTAAATGGTTCTCATGATGAACAGAAGATTAGAAAAAGGCATATGGAGGAGGGGCTAAATTCCAGAGCTATTTACGAATTAGAACTCACAGCTCATACCTACTTCAGAACTGGAAAGGACCCTATTTTACAAATCAAAAAAGGCACTCTCATCCAGTTCATTCAGAAAACATGGATAGGGTGAGTGTGGTCGTGAGCCCAGCTGAGTCTTCCAGTCACTGCTCTGTAAAGTTTCTTGCCAAATCCTCTCTCCCAGGTGGGTGGGTGAGGCCAACTCAGCCCCTAGTCCAGGGTGAGCTCTCTGCTGCTTCCCAATTCTTAACCCTGCAGTGCTCAGACTCTGGCTGGTTCCCAGCAAGAGCCAAGGGTTGAGAAAGGAACCCACTTCCTAAGCACCTTACTGTGGTTGGAGGTGTGGGGGGCACCATCTGATACTTTTACAGGCAGAATTGTACAACAGTCAGACAGACCTGGGTTTGAACTCTGGTTCTGCCACTTACTAGCCATGTGACTTGCGTAAGTTTATACTTCTCTGAGGTTCGGTCTCATCTGTAAAACAGGGATAACAATACCTATTTTGTAGCACCTGGCCTTTGATGAATGGTGGTCACCATTATCTGTAATTTTCATAACTGCTCTGTGAGGAAGGGATTATATAGCCTCATTGGATAAATGAGAAAATCAAGGCTTATGAAGGTACTTGGTAGATCTCAGGGAGTGAATGTCAGCTGCAGGAAAGCAGGGACCATGTCTGTCACCATTATAGTCCCAGGGCCCAGAAAATTACCTGGTGCATAGTAAGAATTTAATTAATGTATATGAATGAATGAATTGGATCTGACTGGCTTTAAAGATTCTATGCAATTTCCATTTGCCCTTCCAGGGTGGTGGGGGTGGTGTCTGGGCTAGACCTCAGAGAAGGCTATGGGAAGGCTAGGCTAAGCCAAGATCCCAAACCTGGTCTCCTGACTCCTAATTCATACTCTTTGCTCTTCACTGAGCTGCATCCAGATGAAAAGGCCAAACTTCCTTCAGCCTGAGATTTGGCATATTCTCTTATCTTCTTTAGGCTCCTCACCCTTCTCCTGCCTAATTCTATTACTGGTGGGAGCAGATAATAGGAAGAGCACTTGACCAGGAGTTAGCAACTTCCCATGTTTAATCTTTCTGGAATTTGGTTCCACATCTACAGAATGGGTAAATTGACCTACATCTTTCCCAAGACTGTTGCAAAGATTAAGGGAAATAATTGGTATGAAAGAGCTATGTGGGCTGTTAGGTGCTTATACATGTGAGAGGCTAGTGATTTTCCTATTATCAGCATCACCTTGCCTAGCTTTCTGCTTCCCGTCCAGACAGTTGTTCAGTTGGGTCATGGGTGTGTGTTTCTGGTGGAGAGGGGCTGAGGTTTCCTCTGACACCCAGAAAACTAGAAAGGGGATGTCACTTACTATTTGTATTGCTTGGGACAGGTTTCCTCACAATCCAAGTAGGGACAAAAATTCCAAACATTCAAGGCAACCTAAGGATTCAGGTGATAAAAAAAAATCTGAAATCACTAGGCACAAAGCCTGGCACACAGGAGATTCTTAATGAGTTTTTTTTTAACCTTTCCCAGTTTTATTAGGTAGAATTATTACAGCTTGACTACACATATACCTTAAATTGCATGTAAATACATATATACAGTATACTGCACATTTTTTTAGTTTACATATATGTACTGATCATTGTGATTCTTAATGAGTTTCGGCATTTTGTTTGTTTGTTTATTTGAAGTATAGTCAGTTACAATGTGTCAGTTGCTGGAGTACAGCATGATGTCCCAGTCATGCATATATGTGCATATATTCGTTTTCATATTCTTTTTCATTAAAGGTTATTACAAGATACTGAATATAGTTCCCTGTGGACATTTTGTTTATTTACTCTCAAAAATAACAGTTAACAGATACTGAGGGCCTTCTATGTGCCAGGTACTGTACAACAATCCTGCAAGGTAGGTATTACCATTCCCATACAACATTATTCAGTTTCAGAAGTTGGGACTTACCCAAGGTCACATAACTAGAAAATGGCAGAGCTAGGGGACTAGAAGTCAGGCCTGTCTGACCCCAGGGTGTGAGCTCCTACTGGTGTTGCCTGCTCCCTCAGAGAGGTTGTCCTTAGCTCAGTCCTGAAGTAGGTAGAATGATATACCTAATTGGGATACCACTGGGCCACCTAATCACTGGTATGTGATTAGGAATAGTTAACTGAATGAAGGAACGACACTCTCCACCTTTCAAACATAGTCAAGCTTACCGCAGATGGTTAATATGCATGGGAAATGTTTGCAAAGAGTATATATTATTTTCAGTCAATATATACTAAGGCTGCTCAAAAATATACATTCATTTTTCATTTGTTTACTCAATATTAATTTACTGCTTACCATGCCAAGTGCTAAGGATGTATATGGCCACATGGTCCCTGTCCTTAAGGAACTCACAGTCTGACGAGGGAACACAAAATAAGTACTTAATCAGCATGTACATAAGTACTTTAATATGTGCACAGTAGGTGTTCAAACTGTATGCAGTGGGCCCACAATGATGAGTAACTTAGATGATCCTCAAATGCAGAAGACGCCTGCTGTATGGGCAAAGTACTGATTTGATACTCAGAGTAGTTGCAATAAACTTGTTCAGAAACTGCTCACAAGCATGCATACAACAGGAGCAGATGTACACATAGAGGTACTCAAATGCATGACAGAGGCTGTACACAGTAAATACAATCCACGTACACAAATATTTGAAACACTGGAGGTTCACAAATGGGCAAACAGTAGGTGACTCATGCGGTGCGCACTGGTAGCGATAAATACGCTGTTGCTAAAATCCGATAGTTAAAAAAAAATACACAAACACACTCGGGCTTATTTTGTAGGGGTACATGCCACAAATATAGACACGATAAAAGTGCATAGAAAACAGTTACAAGTGTTCATTAAAATGCTAACAAGATGACTCTTTGCGGGTAAGCCCCAACTCTGAGAGGCTTCTATGCGACACCTTGGACAAAATAAATATTTCCTTCCTCTCCTCAGGACCCAGGATTTTAAAAATCCACAATCACCGGGGAGGGAGCAGCTCCCGGGGAGGGAGCAGCTCCCAGCTTCCTTCTTTCAAAGCCTCAGAAGTGTCTGCGCCTAGCGCTGGGAACTCTGTACACAGTCTCTCCCAACCTGCGGGCCGGCAGAAAGGGTTCCTTGCAATCAGGCACCCGAAGCTGCCTGCTGTGGCCCACACCGGAAAGACTCGGGAGACCGAAAGCATGTTGGGGCGGGGCTCGCGCTAGGGCTGAGGTCATCTAGGGGGTGCCAGTTCGGGCCCACCACCCACCGACGCCAGCTCCTCTTCCGGTCTGCCTCATACCGCGCATGCGCACCACTGGCCTTTAAACGTGCACCGCCGCTGCATCCGGAAAGAGGATCCGGTATTTATTTACAACTTTCTTCCTCCGCCGCTGAGGCGGACTATTTGCTCTCCGTCTGGGAGGCACTTTTGAGTTCTTGCTTCCTGATAGCGAACCCACGCCTGCGGATTCAGCTCAGTCCCCACGGGATGAAGGTTTCCTAGGGCTTGGCCTCACGCAAGGTATACGAGGCTCGGAGGGACACCCCGCGGAGGGATCCGGTTTGTTGTGGTGAGGGGAGGGGGAGACGCTGACAAACCAAGATGGCGGCGGCGGCGGTGAAGGCCGCGGCGGCTGGGAGGTAACTGTGGTGGTGAACGCTGCGGTAGTTGGGAGGCAGCGGCAGAGTTTGGAAGGAACGGAGCGGGACGAAGAGGCGGAAGCAGTAGCGTCAGCCTGAGCCTCTCGGAGCGCGGCAGCTACACGCCCCCTGGGCCCCCGGCGGGCGGCGGCCGCCCCGCTTAGGGCCTAGTCTCCGAGCAGTGCCTCGGCTTCACACAGCGGCGTCCGCCATGAGTCCTTAAGGGCGGTCCGAGCCCTCCAGTCATAGGGCCCACCATGGAGCCAGGGTCCGACGACTTTCTACCGCCGCCGGAGTGCCCGGTGTTCGAGCCTAGCTGGGCTGAGTTCCGAGACCCTCTTGGCTACATCGCGAAAATCAGGCCCATCGCCGAGAAGTCGGGCATTTGCAAGATCCGCCCACCCGCGGTAAGGCCCTGGGCCGGTGGTCGCTGGCGACCAGGCCGGGGATGAATAACTGGGATAGCCGGCGGAGAAGTCTGGGGCGGAGGGCAGCTTGAGGTGTGTGGGGAAATGGGGGTGGCTGGGACCGTTGTGGATGCGACGTGGGTCGGAGAAAGGGTGCTGAGGCCAGGGGTCCTTTCGTGCTGTGAGGGCCCCAGGTCGGAGACCCACCCCCCACTCCCACCCCGCCCTTCAGAATCACTCCTACTAAGATTCAATACAGGGATGCCTAGTGGCCCGGGGAGAGTTCATAGGGAGGCAACCCGCACATCTCTTGGTTACCCCGCACCACCTAGGTTAAGGCTGCACTAAATGAGGCTTTTCTCCCATTTACTGGCATCTCTTTTCTTAAGGCAGGCAGTGTGGTGTAGTGGAAAGATCACAGTTCTCACAGGGAGACAGACCTGAGTTCAAAACTCCATTCTGCGGCTTACCAGCTGCATGACCTTGGACAAGTAACGTAATCTCTCTGAGCCTGTGAAATGGGTCCCATGTGTGGTTATTTCGAGAATTAAAATAGGTAGTGTCAGTGTGTAATAGGCACTAGATAAATGGTAATTAATGTGACTGTGAAGGTTGATGTGGCCATTGGTTTGCTCCTATGTGGGTTGACTCATATTTACTCACACCCTGCCAGGCCAGTCCATTTATGATAATATTCTAGGCTGGTAGACCAGTAAGGAAATCAGTCTCACAGGGAATGCTCTCCATCTGGCTCCCCTGAGATGGGTTCAGGGATTGTCCCTTCTTTTCCTGTTGAAGGCAATATCTGGACCTTTCCTGCACATCAGTCCCCAGGTTTGACTTTTGTGGAGAGTCTGACCAGCCAGCTTGAGGTGGGGCATTAGTTCTTCTTAGAAGATTTGTACTCTCATCTGTCCTGGGATGTAGGAGGTCCCAGAGGATAGGATATTCTTGGACTCCCAGAAACAGAATGGACCAGTGGAAGTCCGCCTCCTTTGGAACCCTTGATTCCCAGAGGTCAGCGATAAAAGGACATATCTTTGCTCCTAGGCCTGGTTTCAGGCCAGAAGTCCCCCAAGGGCTAGGATAGGCTGCCACCTTGCTAGCATGGAGGAGAAATGATGGTATGTATTGTTCAGTCACCACTTGGGATTCCGCAGGAAATGAGTTTGTCTGGAACCGGGTATTTTTGAGTGGGTGTCTTTGGCTGAAACCGGATGGGAAACCTCTCTGCCACCTGAGGAGGGCACCACAGGCCTCCTTGTTCAACTTGGTGCTTTCTGGTGCCCAGCCATAGATCTAGGCTGGTTTCAAATGGATCCTCTGGGAGGTGTTGGGTAAGCTAATTTCTTCCTTGTTGGAGCTTGGCCACAGATCTCTGAGGTATCCTTGTCCATGGTGAGGGAGTGGCAGTGAGTAGTGAGAGGTCAGGAGGGCTAGCAGAGAGGAGAGGCTGGAGTCCTGGGTGACCTCAAGGAGGCACTCCCTGAAGTGAACCTGCAGGCCTGTGGGAAAGAGGCATATCTGACATAGGGGGGTAGTTGAGGCTTGAATTTTCTATCTGTTCCATTTTTCTATCTTGGACTTCTCTAGGCAGGCTGGCTTTGTGCAGATATTGTTACCCTTCCTTGGGGGACCAAGAGTGGGAAATGTGACATGTCCCTGGTGTGTGCGTGTGCGTGTGCGTGACCTGCAGGGGGCTGTCCTTTGTTATGCTTTTCTACCCCAACTGCATGCTTTCCTCCGATCCAAGACCTGGCTCTCTCTGGTTTTGTTCTGTTTTTCCCTCCTGTAGGGTTGCTCCCAAGCCACTTTTAGGCAGCCAGGACTTCTGGCTGGATTTTAAAGCACTCAGCTGAGTGGTGCTTGGGTTCCCAGGGTGGGAACTTGGAAATTGAAGGTTTGCCTGGGGAATGACAGGGGAAGGGCGATTTGGGTTCTGAATTGTTAGGCAGGTAACTGCTACTCTTGGGGAAGATGAGAGGTAGGAGAGTGTTGGTATCCTGGAGTATACTCTGGGGAGCTTGGTAGGGCCTTGGTTCTTGCATCAGGTAACCAACCTTTTTATCACCATCCTGACAATACTGATGGGCTAAAGACAGGTTGAGGGAGCTTGTAGGTCCCAGAGAGAGCCAGGTAGGGAGGTTTGTTGGACCTTCTCCAGCTATCTGTTGCATCCACAGCTCCTGCTTGAGGATTCGAGTTCTGCCATTTTCTGTCTGGTTGCTTGATGTTGCACTTACTCTTATCTAGAACTTGATTCATCAGGAAATAGGGTGCCTGGAGTTTGGGGTTTGAGTACCTTTCTACCTGGGTTACCTGCGCTGAGGGGAGTGCCCTACTGATGGGAGGCAAGAGGGCATGGGGAACTTGTCTGGGCTTGAGCCATATTATTTTAGTTTTTTTTTTTTTTTTTTTTTTGCCCTTGCTTCACTGAGTCCCATGTGTTTGCTACCTTCTTTGGGGGTATGGGGGTGGGAGGTGTGTATACATGCAAGTATAAATTCTCTGGCCCGTTTTCTAAAAGTATGTGAGCATAAGAGTTCAACGGCTCTTTTCTTCTCTTTTACTGTCTCCCTCCCCCTCTTCCATATGTATGCATGTGTGCTGTGTGTGTGAACACTGGTATCCCTGCGTAGTGTAGAGAGCCTTGGACTGGAGGTTAGGAGGCAGGGGTTCTGGTCTTGGCTCTGCCACTAATTTAGCATGTGATTTTGGAGAAATCACATTTCTTCTCTGGGCCTCACTTTCCTCATTAGGTAAATGAGGGCACTGGTCTAGGTTACCCGAGGTTCTTTTCACCACCCCAGCAAGAGCCAGGGCTCTGGGGAGGAGAGGACTGCATGGGAGGTTGAGGGTGGGGGAAATTGGGGAGGAGGCTCTTCACAGCTGCCCTTTGGGCAGGACACAACAGTGTCCAACTTGGTAGGGCAGAGTCTCCCCTACTTTTATTATCTTTCCCTGACTTCCCTCCTCCTCCCCAAATCCTCCTAATCTTTGCTACCACAGTCAGTGGGGCATCCCAGCACTTAGGACCCCGTCCCCCTGCTTCCTCCCCTGCCTCTTCCTGTACTGGGCAGGTGTTTGAAAGAGGACCCACAGGAAGCTTTTCTGACCAGGTGAGTGGTGCAGATTCTTGCTCCTTGTTCGTTGCTCTTCCCTGCAGTGTCTATCTCAAGCTTTAAAAAACTGTGAGGACATTAAAGGCCCAAACCTTTAAATCCTGTCAGAATTGGAGCTGAGCTACCCTGCATGTGTATTAGGTAGTGGGGTCAGCCTTAGATGTCAAGTCTTAATGATGATTCCTTTGGATAACATTTTCATTTGAAAACCAGTTTGATTTTCCATATTAGTCTTATGAGGAAGTCAGGGCAGTAGTTTATATTCCCACCTTACAGATGAGAAAACAAGTTCAGGAAGGTAAAATCCCATAGCTAGTTAGTAGTGGAGCTAAAACATGAATCCAGGTCTTCTGATTCCAGATCCTGTGTGCTTTCCAGTACTTCCAGACACATGACCTACAGCACATTCCTAGGGGACGAGGGGTTAATATGGGCGTAGGGAGAGTTTGGGATCAACTGTTTTGGGCCCCGTCTCTCTATTTCTGAAAATTCTAGCACTGTACTGTTGAGAGGGACTCAGGAGACATTTCCCAGGGTATGTGCATGGGGTGTTGGGTGTGGACTTGAGGGGCTGCTAAAGCCCTGTTGTGAGTTGTGTGTTTGCCAGAGTAAAAGGTCTGGGGTGGCTAGAGGTCTGGGAAGGCGTGAGTGGGTGCTGAGCTACTTTTGGTGCCCTCTAGTCTTGCACTATGCTGGAATAACCCAACTCCCTTTCCCTTTTGTACCACTCAGGACTGGCAGCCACCCTTTGCTGTAGAAGTGGACAACTTCAGGTTTACTCCTCGAATCCAGAGGCTGAATGAACTAGAGGTGAGAAGGCTAGCAGCTGGTGGCGGGGTTGGGAGAACGGGTACCTGAGCTCTGATCCCATTTCCCTCATACCTTCTCTAGTGAAGGTACTTTACCTAACTAGTCCTTTATTCTCTCTTCTGTGAAATTGCCTGGAGGGCATGGAGGAAGCTTTAGAGCTCTGACTATAACCAAGAGCAAGGGCATTTAGCATCCCTGATATGATAGTCCAAGGTTGGGGATGTCCCTTTTCCACAAAGTTTTGCTACTTCTGAAGCTCCCCTGTCAACTAACCTACCCTACTTGGGTCAGCAAAGAAGAAATATGAGGCTGGCTGAGACCCTTTCTTGCTTGGTCAGCTGAATGTGGCCTCATCTATCCAATTCATCTACAGCCCTGTGCTTCCTGCCTTCCTTTCATGGTGCTTCGTAAGGTGGGAGGTGAGGTGGATGGGTGGGAACAACACAAGAACTGGTCTGTGGGAAGCTGGAATGGTTACAAACTTCGACGAGGGGGTCAGGCAGGTAGGGTTTTCCCTCTCCCTTATGTTCTGTTCAGGAAATCCAGGCCTTTTGCATGGTTAAGGTAAGGTTCTCCACTAAGGGCTTAAGAATGCCCCAAGGTAATGAGAGTAGATGCCCTTAAGCTGGTTCGAGGTAAAGTCCTGGAGTTTTCCATGGAAGATGTAGGTAAGAAGTATGTTGCTGCTCCTCTGCCTCATTATTATGTATCCACAAACCTTACTAGATGTCTGGGGGTTACAGGGGTGAATATTATGTCCAACTGAGTACCCGTAACCTAAAACCTTACCTGTCTTCTAGACCATAGTTCCTCCACCTTGGGACTATTGACATTTTGGGTCAGATAATTTTCTGTCATGGAGGGCTGTCCTATGCATTGTAGGATGTTTATCAGCATCCCTGGCCTCTACCCATTAAATACCAGTAGTACCCTCTCCCAGTTATGGCAACCAAAAATGTCTCCAGGCATTGCTAAATGTCCCCTGGAGGGCAAAATCGCCCCTTACTGAGAATCACTGTTCTAGAGTCACTTTCGGTGCTATTTTGGTTGGGACAAAAATCATCTCTTACAGGAGTTATAAGTTCCTTGGAGAAGTGGATCTAACCAGGTCTTTTGAGGGTATAGCTAGGGCAAGGTGTCGCCTACCATGGGACAGGGGCAGATTTTCTAGAGGGATAGTGCTGGCTTATGAGGGGTAGAGGCAGGGATGAGGCCAAGGTTGGAAAGCTAAGAGGTTGAGATGGAGGGAGTAGGGTTCCTGGCCCCTTAAGGGTTCTCAGAGCCATAGGATGTTTCTTTTCACAAATAGACCTTGATTTCTTCATCTGTGAAAGAACTGACCCTTTTCCCCTTAATGGGATCAGAGTGAGGTAATGAATGGTAATGACTTACCTAGTTCTCCCTGCAGCTAGGCCCTCTGACTAGGGTGAGGTGGTTATAGACCTGGGGGCCTTGGAGAGCCCTTCTTGGGTCGCTGAGATTTCAGGAAAGCATGGTACGTGCCTTGTGCCTAGGATCTTTGGCCCATGTTGGGTCCTGGTTAGGCCAGGTACCAATGCTGCTTTGGTATACCATCTCTTAGTTCTTCAGGTCATTCTTTCCTTAGCATGCACTCTTACCCTTCAGCCACCATGGAACAAGTTCATGGTGCATATGAAGAGGTGAATGTTCTCTTTTGGAGCCTTCATTCTCTGAAACATGTCTAGAGCTTAGGTACAATTCTGGAGTTTCCAAAGAGCCTTCACTGTTCCTTTCATAAGTCTACTCTCCTGGAGTAAGTAGACAAGCAGTTATTTTATGTCCCTTATAATAAAAAAAATGGGAATCCAGAGAGTAGAACTGATTTGCTCAAGACTATACAGCAAATCATTAGCTGAGGAAAAGCAAAAACTTAAGTTACCTGACACTCACATCTCTTGGTACCTGTTGTGTGACTTGAGGAAACAGAGACTTTCTGTAAAAGAGATGATGATACTTACACAGCCCTGTCAGGGAGATTGAGAGAGTATTTGTAAAGCTTTGGCTCTTGTGACCCGACCTACTGTTTTGGGACCTTGGGCTTATCCTATTGACTAGAAGGTGGCAGAGAGGGCTAAACATTGCCTTGAGTTTGGGATCCAGTTCATTGGGAGAGGCCCTGGGTAGTGGGCTGCTCTGTATTCTTTCTCCTCCCCTAAGATTAGGCCAGAAGACAGGGGTCAGGTAGAG
This sequence comes from Vicugna pacos, assembly GCF_048564905.1. Classification (NCBI taxonomy): domain Eukaryota; kingdom Metazoa; phylum Chordata; class Mammalia; order Artiodactyla; family Camelidae; genus Vicugna; species Vicugna pacos. Next base: position 42,387,117 of record NC_133023.1, on the reverse strand, counting down.
GGGTAGGCCAGCCTCTCTGAGCCATTTCTTCTCCAGGCCCAGACGAGAGTGAAACTGAACTACTTGGATCAGATTGCCAAATTCTGGGAAATCCAGGGCTCCTCCTTAAAGATTCCCAATGTAGAACGGCGGATCTTGGACCTCTACAGCCTCAGCAAAGTAAGAACAGGTTTTTCTCAAACCCCTTCCCACCCCACACCTTAATACCCTTGGTACTCTGGGGGCCCCTTTGGTTTGGATATTGGATCTCTAGGCTGCAATGGAAGGGGTACAGCCTAGTAGCACACAAGCTATCATCAGAACTTCTTGACATCTCTTGCTGCAATTTGAGTCTGAGTGGTGGAGGTAGGAGGGGGTAGCCCCCAGTGAGGGGCTGGAGTTGTCCTCATTGTCCTTTCTGCAGGCATGCTCCCTCGTGTACATACACATAGCACATCCACATCCCTTCCTGCTTTGTCCTTACAGATCGTTGTGGAGGAAGGTGGCTATGAAGCCATCTGCAAGGATCGTCGGTGGGCCCGGGTGGCCCAGCGCCTCAACTACCCACCGGGCAAAAACATTGGCTCCTTGCTGCGCTCCCACTATGAACGCATCGTTTACCCATATGAGATGTACCAGTCTGGAGCCAACCTGGTGGTAAGGATTCTAGGCCGGGGTGGGAGAAGGCTTTTTCTCCTGCCAGGTGCAGATTTCCACCCTTGCTCTTAATGGAACTGGTTCAGTGGACTGGAGACCTGAGAGCTTGGCTCTACCCTTTTTCTATTCATGCTTATTCTCTTCTCACACTGCCCTCCAACAGAGGTCCTGGAGTTACTTGCAGGGCCAGCCTTCTGTCTATTACGTGATAAGGTTTTAACTGATAGAGGAATTCACAGGAGGGAGAGCTCTTTTGGGCTGGAGAGGTCTGGGAAAAGATGAAGTATAATTTAATTGGGGAGATGGTTGTGGGGAGGTGGTTGGAAGGAGGAATGGCATAAGCAAAGGCATAAGAAGAATTCCCAAAATGTGTGCTGGTGTCAGTGGTAAAGACCAATTGAGCAGGACCTATTGATATTGGTCGGGGGTGGTGAAACCACAGCTTTGGTTGCCATTGGGTGAAGGTAAAGGGAAGTCCTTGCTGCTGGGGGCTGGAATCCCATGCCCTGACCCTTACCCCTCACCTGTCCCCAGCAGTGCAACACACGTCCATTTGATAATGAGGAGAAGGACAAGGAATACAAACCCCACAGTATCCCCCTTCGGCAGTCTGTGCAGCCTTCTAAGTTCAACAGCTATGGCCGGCGGGCTAAGAGACTGCAGCCTGATGTGAGTACAACCCTTCTAACTTAGAGCTTTGGGAATAGAGAGAGTCCTCTCCCTCCCTCTGGCCAAGGCTCTGTTCTGTGTCACTCTTCTCTTGGTTCTCTGAATTCTGAACGATCTTGCCTGTCTTGTTCTTTCTTGACTCATCTGTTCGTCGGGGTAGAATTCTTCTTTCTCCTTATACCTGTATCCTGGCTTCAGGCAGAAGCTTATGTACCAGGCATTCTTCTAGGCACTGGGGATACAACAGAGAACATGATAGACACTGTCCCTGGGCTCACTGAAGCATGTAAGTTAGCAGATCTAAATAGTCACTGCCATTTATTGGTAGTGTCAAATGCTTAGATTTCTTTGTATAAGTTACCCTCAAACCCCCTTGTAACTGTAAGGAAGTAGTTAATATTCTCATTTTACAGTGGGAAAAACTGAGATTCCATCTTAATTCCTTTCCAGTAGAGGAATGATGAGGAAGTTCACTTACCCCTAGTCTCCAAAAAGCAGTCTTGATTTCTTGCCCTGGCCCACCTATGCCTCAGCCCTTGGCATGAGCTCAGGTGATACATAATCCACGCTATTGTTCTTTTAGGATGAGGCAGCCTGCCCCAGATAGCAGTCTTGATTCATTTCCTTCTTGTCTCCCAGCCGGAACCCACAGAGGAAGACATTGAAAAGAATCCTGAGCTGAAGAAGCTTCAGATCTATGGGGCAGGCCCCAAGATGATGGGCCTGGGCCTCATGGCCAAGGATAAGACTCTGCGGAAGAAAGGTGAGACCTGACAGGCTGGGGCATTGTGAAGAATGGCCTCACATGGGGAGAGGAGGCATGGCCCTGACTGTTCAGACCTGTACTTTAGAGCTCTTCTTCTCTCTCCCAGATAAGGAAGGGCCTGAGTGCCCCCCTACAGTAGTGGTGAAGGAGGAGTCAGGTGGGGATGTGAAGGTGGAGTCAACCTCACCCAAGACCTTCCTGGAAAGCAAGGAGGAGCTGAGTCACAGCCCAGAGCCCTGCACCAAGATGACCATGAGGCTGCGGAGGAACCACAGCAATGCCCAGTTTGTAAGGACCCAGCCCTGACTTCCTAATGCTCTGCTTCTCGTCCCTTCAACAAGCATTCCCCAGCATGGCACTGGATCAGGTTGCACTAAGCAGAAAAGTGAGCCTGGTGGGCCCTGCCTCAGGTAGCTCACTTAATTGAGGAAACAAGGCCAACTCACATGGGACAAAGGACAAGAAAGGGTGATCGAGTGGTGTCAACATGAAGTGCTGGAAGGGTACAGAGAAGGAGACTCCCTCTCCATTGCTTCAGGATAAAGGCTAAGCTCATTACCATGCATGTTCCAGTCCCTGCTGACCTCTATCCTCATTCCCCAGCACTACCCACCTCACTCCTCTGCTATAGCCACACTGAACTACTAGTAGGTATGTTTGTTTTTTTCCCCTGAGACATGGCATGCTTTCTTTCCCTATCCTTTGCACACACTGTTTATTTTGCCTGGAAGAGTTTCCCCCTATGCTCTGCCCCATTGCCAAATTTCCGTTTGCCTTCAGATTTCCGTCTGTTTCAAGTGTCACCTTTTCAGCGAAGTTCTTCCTCAGGGCTGTACCTCCTTATCTCCAGCTGATTTGAGTGCTTCCTTCTCTAGGTTCCCACAGTTCCCTGTTGAGGGCTGCTATTGGCAGTTTCCACACTTACCTTTAATTTTTGAGTGTGTGCCTCTGGAGTGCCATATGCCTTTAGAAGGCAGATGCCACACCTTATTTATCACTGTACTACAGAGTCCTGCATAACATTGAACACATAAGTGTTCAGTGTTTATTAAATGAATAAAAATGAGGGATTCAAGGTTGGGTAATATAGACTCTGCTCTCACAGCTCTACCCGTTTATTTGGGGAGATGGTACATGCTTGCAGTTAAACTCCAGACCTAGGATGACTAACTTGTACAGGGCCGTGAATGATCCAGCCAGCAGGCATGGTGGGTTTCTAATGGAGAGCTCTGTGGATTAGGGTACTGTCTGGAGGAGTCTGATGTTTGAAAGGCTAGACAGGGATTAGGTTGCTGAACCGTTGCCTCCCTCCCCTGGCAGATTGAATCATATGTATGCCGGATGTGTTCCCGAGGGGATGAGGATGACAAGCTCCTGCTGTGTGATGGCTGTGATGACAACTACCACATCTTCTGCTTGTTGCCTCCTTTGCCTGAGATTCCCAAGGGTGTCTGGCGGTGCCCAAAATGTGTCATGGCGGTAAGGACTTCACAGTCCCAGTCTGTGTCTGCCTCATAGGGTGTCCTTGCCTTCCTTCATTTGGCCTTATTGAGAGCAACCTCCCAGTGCAGCCACGGTCTTATGTTTTAGGTCCCTGGGGCTGGGCTGGGCTGGACAGAGCTTTGGGAGAAAGAAGAGGGGGCCACTCAGCCTGTGTTCTCTGGGAGCTGTCAGACTACCTGGGGTGGTAAGACTCATGATTAGACAGATTGTACATGATGAGGTATAATCAAATGTTAAATTGTGTGTTAGAAACTCAGGTGTAGAAGTTCAGAGGAGAGGAAAGTGACTAAGAGTAATAATCAGGGAATGTATCAGCAATGAGATTTGGAGGACAGGAAGATGAAGAAAAAAATGTTCTTTTGATTTCCAAGATTTTTATTCTTTGTTTCTTTTAGAAAGCTTGGAAAATAAATTACCTATCTCACCACCTAAAGACAACCATTGTTAATAGTCTGGTATATTTTCTTCTCATCTTTTTGTTGTTCCATACATATATAACTATCTTTAACAGGTTTCGGATCTTACTGTGTATTTTCATTTGTTATATTGAAACAAATAATCATTTTCCTGTGTTATTAAATTTATTCATGGGTATGATTTTTTTCTTGTAGGGGATCCGTCATATGGGTATAGTACTTATTTAGTTGTTTTCCTTCTGTTGTGATAATTAGATTGGTTTGCAGTATTGTAGACTTTAACTACAAGAGGTGGGCAGGCTTTCTAGACTGAGGGGTGGAGGAGTGCAGGAGCAAAGGTATATGGGGAGAATGTACCTAGTGCAAGAGAGGTAGTAAGGAGAGCAGCCAAAGCAGCAGTAAGGGCTAAGAGGCCGGGGAACCCTGCCAGGTCCATTTCATGAGCTTCCTACTTCCTACCTTCATCCAGATTCTAGGTGCTCATCTACATATCTCTCTCTGGGTTATTGGAGAGTAGATGTTGGTAGTCTCTTGCCTTAGAGACTCAGCTGTAGTCATAGGGATCAGGTGTGTGTGCTCACACACAGAGATGAGGAAAGAGACCAGGCAGTGCCGTTAGTGGTAGGGATTCCTTTAGGGAGGAGTTTGAATACCAGCAGTATCATAGACAACAAAGACTGTTAGCTCTACTTGGCTCTCTAAGTGGTTGTGGGCCAGTGGACCAGATTGACATTTAGTTTTCAGACATGAGCTCTGGGTTACATATAGCTCTCATCTAAAACCATGAACATGGGTACAAAGTGAGTTAGACCCATATTCTGTCTTCTGAGACAGTCTAAAGTACAGAAATACTGTAGGGTTTGACACTAGAAGCTGGTGCCTTCATTTCCTATCCTCCAAGCTACTAGGGTATTCAGTGCCGTTTTCCCAGGCACTGGGAAATAAAAAGTCTGGGCATAAAAAGGCTTTTCTGAGCATCCTGTATAAACTCACATTTTATCTCAAGAGAAAAAATAGTGGTGAAAGAACATGGGGTAGCATGGTTAAGTCAGAGCCCTTGGTTTACATAGTAAAGTTCTAAAGGAGGAGAAGAGCAGAAGCAGTGTAGAAGTGCATGTGGGGAGTGAAAAGACTGAGCCGGAGTGCTAGGAGAAAGAGGTGGAGCTATGAAGTGAGGCCTGCCTCGGGGGCCTTCAGTACAGACCTAGGGCTGTTCTCCCTCCCTACTCCTACCCCATATTCCAGCTCCTCTTTTGAGGATTCTCCACCTCTTTGCCTCTGCCTTGGTGACATGTTCTCCTTTGGGTTTCAGGAGTGTAAACGCCCCCCCGAAGCCTTTGGCTTTGAGCAGGCTACCCGGGAATACACTCTGCAGAGCTTTGGCGAGATGGCTGACTCCTTTAAAGCCGATTACTTCAACATGCCCGTACACGTAGGTGATGGAGGGCTGGGGTAGTGTCAGGGCTAGGGTCGTAGGTGTTCGGTGCCTCATGGTCTTGGCTCTCCTGGGTCATTGGGGCCAGAATACAGTGGGCTATGATCATCTGCTACCTCTGTTCCCTAGATGGTGCCCACAGAACTCGTGGAGAAGGAATTCTGGCGGCTGGTGAATAGCATTGAGGAAGACGTGACTGTTGAGTATGGGGCTGACATCCATTCCAAAGAATTTGGTAGCGGTTTCCCTGTCAGTGACAGTAAGCGGCACTTAACACCTGAGGAGGAGGTGAGTAGATGATTCATACGTCAGCTTTGTGAGCTTAGGCAAGGCATTTAGCATCTGAAAGACTCAGTATCTCTATAGGATGGGGGCAGTTATGCCTGCCTTACGTGGTTGCTGTGAGATTTAGTTGAGATGATGTGTGTAAAGAACACAGCCTAATAAGAGTTAAATGAGAAAGTATATGAAGTACCTGGCAGGGTACCTGGCTCATTCATAAGAAGTGGTCAGGGACTGGGTTGAAAGTGCAGGAGAAAATGAGAGCCTAGGCCTGTCTCAAGGGAAGGGTGCATTTTGGTCCAGAGCAGGGGCTTTTAACTTGCAGGTATTTTGGTGGGTGGGTATATCTGTAAACCTCCTTAAAATTGAAGTGAAGTGAAATTTTATGTGTATTGTGTGAATGCATTTGAGGGGGCGGGGGTGGGGATACCTATAATATTTCTTAGATGTTTCAAAAAGGTTTAAGACCTTAAAACTAAGGTTCCCTGGGCTAAAGATCTCAGTTCCTTAGCATAAACCCTCATCCCTTTTCCACAAACACCTGACTTGACAGGAGTATGCTACCAGTGGTTGGAACCTGAATGTGATGCCGGTGTTGGAGCAGTCCGTACTGTGCCACATTAATGCAGATATCTCCGGCATGAAGGTGCCCTGGCTCTACGTGGGCATGGTCTTCTCAGCCTTTTGCTGGCATATTGAGGATCACTGGAGTTACTCCATTAACTACCTCCACTGGTGAGTGGGGCCCTGGGGAACCAGGGAAGGAGTCAGGGTGGGCTCCTTCAGTCCACCCTGGGTATGCCCACTCTATGTGTCCCCTTTCTCCTTGGCCAGGGGTGAGCCGAAGACCTGGTATGGGGTACCCTCGCTTGCAGCAGAACATTTGGAAGAGGTGATGAAGAAGCTGACACCTGAGCTCTTTGATAGCCAGCCTGACCTTCTGCACCAACTTGTCACTCTCATGAATCCCAATACCCTCATGTCCCATGGCGTGCCGGTGAGTGCCCAGGAAACAGTCAAAGAGTGGGAATGAGTTAGTGATGTTCTTTGTGGTGGTGGTGGGTGTTGTCTGGAATCTACCCCTGCCCCTTTCTCATTCCTGTTCTATCTTAATTGGGCTATAGATTTGATGGTTCTAATAGAGACCCAAAATAATAATGGTTAGATATACAGTGTGATCGTGAGCCCTCTGGGCCATGTGTTTGAAGGCAACACCTCAGGGGTGGCTTCTTATCACATCTACATTCCAGCCAGTGGAAGAGGGAAATGGAGGAAGGACAGGACAAGACAAGTCTCCTTGCTCTTAAAGGCACACATAATTTCCATTCATCTCCTGTTAGTCACAGCTTTGTTACATGGCCATATCTAGCTGTAAGGAAAACTGGAAAATCTGATTCTTATTAAGGATGGTCTACATGTACCAGCTACAAATTGGAGGTCATGTTATTACGAAAGAGGATGAGAATGAATATAGGGGGCAACCTAACAGTCTCTGCTGTACATTCCACGTTGTAACCCTTCTCATAGCCGTGGGTAGGTCTTTTTTACTTATATAACAGATCAGAGTTCTATAGTGGTAATTATTTTGCAACATATATCAAATTAACATGTTGACATTCCACCTTAACTTACACAATGTTATATGTCAGTTATATCTCAGTAAAGCTGGGGGGGGAGTAACCTTAAAAAAAAAAGTGCCAGTATCTTTCAACATTAAGGGAAAAAAAGCTGAACCCAGAGTCCTGGGTTGTCCTATTGTCTTCTGTGGACTTCTCTCCCACCCTGGATATACAACCTGGCTTACCTATAAGAGGCTTTATATTCCTGGGAATTTCTAGTATTGCTTAGCATCCACCAGTTTTCTGGTGTGGATCTTAAAGGTTGCTGATCAGCAGCCCTATAGGAATGAGTACATCCTTCACCTCTGCTTTGAGTCTTATTCTGTGCTGCTGTTCCTCCCCACTCCCTTCATCACCCCCTCCCAGGCCCCCCCCACCAGCCTTTGCTGCCTTGCCTCTTGGTCTAATGCATGGGACATGGTAGGCAGTCAGTATTTATTGAATTGATATCTCCTTGAAATCCCTGGTCATCTGTACAGTGGGGCTTTCGACTAGGTCAGTGATTCTCACCTGAATTTCTTCTTGCATTCAGCTTATTTTGCTATACTTCGTAACCTGTGAGTAATGTTTTTTATTACATATTTTAGTGATACTTGACCAAGGATTGCGGTACCTAGGGAATTAGAGGAAGCGCATTCTACAACAGTTGAAGCAACCTTCCTCCACTCAGCGGAAGTGGGAGGTATCTTTTTCCTCTCTGCCTCACCACATTTGAGAATTACTGGGCTCAAGATGTGGAAATGATCAAGGACTTTTCAAGTTATGCTCTTCAGAAGTAGACATTAAGTCTGACCTTTCCTTAGACTCCTATCTTCCTGACCTACAGCACAGCATCAGTCCTTTCCCACAATGTCAAGGAGAATTGAAAGAGTAGAAGAGGATTCTCCTTAAGGATTCAGACAACTAAGATGCATATATATATATATATGAATATATAGCTGTTCAATCCTTAACCTCTTTAAAAAAAAAAACTTTATCACAGACTTTTAAACATGTGTTCTTTGCTTCTACCTCCATAGCATTTCTCCTGCTCGTGGCTCACCAGCCTCTCTGGCAGCTGCTGCTTCACCAACCCACCCTCTTGTTTGCCCTGCCCCTTCCTATAGGTAGTTCCTAGCATCTCCAGGCTCGTGGGCTTGGCAGTATCTCCTGAATCCAAGGCATCTTATTTTCATATTCTTATGTCTGCAGGCTGCAATTTAGCCAGCTGGAGCTCCCTCAAAGCTATCTTTGGTTGCCTACTCCCCACCTCACCCGCCTTCCTCTTTGGTGAGAGAAGGCCATTTCTTTTTATAGATATAGATATATAGTGTAAGTATTATTTTCATTATAAAACAAACATCCCTGCTTTCCAAAAAATGGAAGTAAAGGGGTCATCTCTATTTCCTCCACATTTTGTTTCCATCTGTTTTTTAATGTAAATTTTGACATAGCAGTAATCAGTGTATGGATTTTATAATCTCTTTTGTTAAGTTTAATGATCTAGAATGGCATTGTCCAATTTGGTAGCCACTAGCCACATGTGGCCGTTGAGCACTTGAAACATGGCTAGTCCCAACTGAAATATACATGTTGGATTTCAAGACGTAATATGAAACAGAGAATGTGAAATATCTCACTAATGCTTTGGTATACCAATTACACTTTGAAATTATAATATTGTGAATATATTAAGTTAAATAAAATATGTTGATGTTAATTTCATCTGTTTCTTTTTAGTTTTTTAATGTGGCCACTAGAGAATTGTAAAGTACATAATGTGGCTAGCATTCTGTTTCTATTGGACATTGCTGATCTAGAGTGATTTTTGATTTCTTACCATGAACTATATATAATCATCTTTTTTGAAAAAACAGCTTTATTGCAGTATAATTTGCATACCATAAAAGTCATCCATTTTAAGTGCACAGTTTAGTGAATTTACAGTGTTGTGCTACCATTACCACAATCCAATGTTAGAACATTTCTATCATTCCAGAAAGATCCCCTATGCCCTTTTGCAGCCACTCTCCATTCCAACCCCTAATCCCAGGCACCCACTAATCTGCTGACTCAGAAGATTTGCATTTTCTATATAGTTCATATAAATGGAATAATATGTGGTCCTTTGTGTCTGACTTTTCTCTTAGCATAGTGTTTTTGAGGTTCATCCATGTTATAGCATGTTTTAGAACTTCATTCCTTTTTATGGTGAAATAATATTACATTGTATGGATAATACTGTATTTTGTTTATCCATTCACCAGTTGATGGACTTTGGGTCATTTTTTAATAGCTGCAGAATGTGAGGAGAGCTTTAAAAAAAAACCTGCATAGAAAATAGTTTAGTGACATTGCCAAAATGAGGGTGCAAGAGCATTAGGTTCTATTTCTGGCTCTGCTACTTGAGGCTTCTCTGGGACTCAGTTTTCACATCCATAAAAATTAAGACTGGGACTAGACCACTGCTACAGAACTCCCTCTGTGTGCAAGGCCTCTGGTCAACACCCTGAGAGCAAATAAACCAATCCCTGGCTTTTGTCATGTGCAGTTGAGTAGAGGACAGAGGTGAGTAAACAAGGGGAATAAAATGTTAGAGTTTCTATGAGAACAGACTGGGTCATTAGAAAGAGGGTGTCAGGAGAACATTTGTAGAAGTGGTGACACTTGACGGAAGATTAAGAGTTTGCCTGTTGGTTCTGTGGCTTTATCATGTGGACATGGAGATTCAAGTGAGGGGTTCTCAACAGGGACATTACATGATCAGATTTGCATTTTCTGGAAGACAGTTCTGGTGGTTGGTAATGGGGGCCAGTGCAATAATACAAGCAAGAAATACTGATGTTGCCTCTAAGCAGGGACAGATTTAAGAAGAAAATGTATTGAAAGTGGGAACTGATTCATGACCCGAATAACTGTGGAGATGTATTCACAAATAGGAAGATTCAGTATTGTTAGGATGTTAATTCTCTCCACATTAGCCTAGAATCCTAGCAGAGGAATTGTTGGGTTGAAGGGTATAAACATTTTAGGTTCTTGGTATATATCAGCAATTTTACTTTCCAGAGAGTAGAAGTTATTGGTCCCCATACCAGCACTGTACTTATTTAGCTGTGAACATCAGTATTGTATGTTCATCTTTTAAAACTTTGTAAGACTTTTGGTAAAGATGGCAAATTAAACATACACGTGTATTTCCATTCTTTACTGAAACTCTACTAAAATGGCACAAAGGGATTTTTTTTTAAGGTAAAAAAAAGTCACAGAGATGATGAAAACAAGAAAAGAGACAATGGTAAACAAAATTCTTGAAACTAGAAAACAGGTAAGAAACTGAATCTTAAGCCAGTACTGAACATCTGAGAACCAACTTGATTTATATCCCAGAATCCCCCAAAAATTCAGTAGTCAGTGGCACCAGGCATGGATTAAAAATAAAGATTGGTTCATATCTATATATGAGAAGAAGCTGTGGGATCCCCTCCCATGCTGGGCAGCTGGACCCTCCCTCAGCTCTAGCTAAAGACTGAAGATTTACTTTTTTTTTTTTTTTTAAGTGATGCTTCATCGGAAAATAGCTTTTTATTTATTTTAGATTGAAGATTTACTTTTTAAGAGGTTAAAATAGAAAATCTCTGGATTGAGGTCTTTTAGGTATAGTTGAGGGTGGAGGTATAGTGAAACTAATAGGATTCATCATTGTATGCATACTGAATGCTGAGGTTCCCAGCCATCTTCCTCCACTTGGCTTTCGCAACGCTGGCAGCCAGACCTTTTTCCTTCAGGCAAAAAGTGGGAGAGTTTTCTTTGGGGAATCTGGCCCAAAAGGAAGGACCTAGAGTTTCTCAGAGTAAATGGGTTCACTCCACAGTGATGCTCACAGTTAAACTTCACCTATGTACTTAGAACTTCCATTTAGCCACTTCATTTCTTGCTCTTAAATATAAGTGGATAGCCAGAGATCAACAGACAACCGAGAAAACTCTAGGAGACAAAGTAGAACCAAATATTAAAAAAGCAACTTGGAGAGCCAGGCTAAGCAGAGAGAAATAAACTTCAGAAAGAAAAGGAAAATAAACCTCATTAATACCTTCAGAGATGAGCATGTTTTGCAAACATGAAATAAGAACAGGATACTATTTAAAAATAACACACTAAAGAACAAAAAGAGCTCTTGGAAATTAAAATTATGATGGCAACAGTGAAAAACTAAAAAAAAAAGTTTAGAAGGTAAAAAGGAAATCTCCCAAAAAATAGAATAAAAAGATGTAGGTGGAAAAAGGTAGAGAAAATTAGAGAATTTGTTCAGGGGTTCAATATTCAAATAATATGAGTTTGGAAAAGAGAGAATATGTGAAAACTGGAAAGATCATATTGTTCGTTAATGAACTTGTTCAAAAAAATTTCCCTGAACTGAAAGACAGTTTCCAGAATCAAAGGGCCTACCCAGCACGTGAATGAAAATAGATCTACACCTAGGTGTATCTGGTGAATTTTCATATCAAACAGTGGGACCAGAAAAATCCTACAGGCTTCCTGAGAAAACAGGTTTCATTTAAAGCATTAAAAATCAGAATGGCTTCAGACTTCAGAAGCAACATTGGAATCTAGAAGACTAGAGCCATCCATGCCTTCAAAATGATTTTCAACTTAGAATTCTGTGGGCAGTCACGTTATCAAATGTGAGAGCAGAATAGAAACATTAAAAAAAAAGTTCTTCCCACCATTTCTCAGAACCTGTTGGAGGATGTGCTCAAGCACAGCAAAGGAACAAACCAAGAACAAAGAAACGGGATCTAGGAAACACGAGATCTGTCATGGGAGAGTGATGAACCAGGGAGGGCAGCTGGTCCCAATTGAAACTGACCATAAGGCTCCATGAGAGACTGCTACAGAAAGCTGAAAAGGGTTGGGAGAGAGGAGAGTTGGACACTTGACCAAAAGGTTGGAATTAAATTACTAATACATGCATAGAAAATAATAAGCAAATTGAGAAGTAGGCTATTTTTTGTTTTTACATACATGTATATATTTTCTTTTCAGATTCTTTTCCATTATATGTTATTACAAGAAATTTCCATTATATGTTATTACAAGGCTATACAGAGGAGCCTGTTTTTAAGACAGTCTAGAGGCTTATCATTTAGGGTTGTTGAGGTAAATACCAAAATAATCAGAGTAGGTGAAAGTGATTGACTCTGGGGAATAGAGAATGGCAGGGCCTGCTGATTTCATAACAAATCTTGAACCACTTGGCTCTTGAGACTGTATATATGACTGGTAACAATAATTATTAACGAAAAGTGATACTTTGAATTTTTATAAAAATTACTAGAGAAGTTGGAATATTTTGGTATGTACCTTTCCTGCTTTTGACTCAAATCTTGTTACCACAGATCAAAACCTTGAGAGCAGAGGCCAATGGTCCTTTCTTTCAGAGTTGGAGAGTCTGCAAATCCGTTGTCAGATTGTGTTTCCTGAGGCTTTCCTTCGCCTCTTTAAGGACCCTGCACTTAGATCAGGTTTCTGTAGACTGCAAAACCTCTGTCTCAATGACCTTGGCCTTTCTTCCTCAGGTTGTTCGCACAAACCAGTGTGCAGGAGAATTCGTCATTACCTTCCCTCGTGCTTACCACAGTGGCTTCAACCAAGGCTACAACTTTGCTGAGGCCGTCAACTTTTGCACTGCTGACTGGGTGAGTCTGGAGAATGACGGGCTGGCAGGGAGAAGGAGGAGGGTTGTGGGGAAGGTGAGGCACCATGGCCTCCAGACTTGGCCATACTCAACCTTCAACCTGTCCACAGCTGCCGGCTGGACGCCAGTGCATTGAGCACTACCGCCGGCTCCGAAGATACTGCGTCTTCTCCCATGAGGAGCTCATCTGCAAGATGGCTGCCTGTCCAGAGAAGCTGGACCTGAACCTTGCAGCAGCTGTGCACAAGGAAATGTTCATCATGGTGCAGGAGGAGCGGCGTCTACGAAAGGCCCTGCTAGAGAAGGTGGGTGGTGAGAAGAGTGCCCTGGATTGTGTACCCTAGACTGACAGAGGCTGGGGGAGGAAGAAGTAGAAGATGTAGCCTCTACTCTTGGGGAGTAGTGAAAAGAACTAGACACACCTGGACTGGAAACCACATTCCAGTGTCTACCATTTACGAATGATTGTTTGCAAGTTAATTTATGACACTGAACATCAGTATCCCTGTCTGAAAAAAATGGGGATCATAATAGTGATTATCTTTTGGGATAGTTGAGTGGGTTTAAGATGTTTGTTAAGTAACTGACCTATAGTGGGTGCTGTTATAACTGCTATTTATCATTATGTAAATAACCCAACAAGACCGACTGGCAAATGGAAACCCTACTTGCTGATTAGCTGGATAACCTTTCCAAGTGACATAGTCCTACTTTCCCACTCTGTAAAATGGGAATAAATACCTAACTTACAAGGTGGTTGTAAAGCTTGAGTAAAGTGATTTATGTCAAAGCATCATTACTGCACTTGAACTGTAGCAGATGCTGTCATTGGTAATACATTGAAGAAAATGATTGAAATATGAAACATTTCTTAGGAAATGCCATTTTATTACATTCGTACGGTTCAGTAGCTTAACCAAGGGTAATGTTATCAAGTAGAAGGCGGTCTTCCTTTAATAGATTTCTCATAACTGTGTCAGTTGAGTGCATAGGTCAGTGGGACCGCTACTCATGCAGTTCAGCTGCCTTCCTGAAGCTCCAAACTTGCCCAATTAGGGAATTGACTTAGTGAGAGTTGTCCATAGGATTACAAAGGAATGCTGCTTCTGAGGGATCCCTTGCTGTCCGTTTAGGGTAATACTTTCTTCTTTTAAAGCTCATTTATAACTTTCCTATGAGCTTGGGCTGTAAGGAGAATTGCAGCTATGGTAAGTGTTGGAAGTCTGGGACCTGTCAGTCTGTGGTATCAATTGGTGAGCCCCTCAGCTTTTTGGGCATCATTTTTTCTCTCTGTTCAGTGCTGTAATTCAGTGATGACCCTGGACCTGTGCTAGACTACAGGAAGGAGCCAAAGCAAGGTGGGAAGAGTAGATGCTCTCATCCCTGACATTCAAAATTCTCTACACTTGGCCCTTACCTCAGAGAAGGGTTTTGGAACTCCTTGTCTTAAAATTCTGTAAAAGATTGTGTGTTTGTGTGTTTACTGTTCTAGGAAGGGGGCTCATAGCTTGCATCTAGTTCTCAGAGGAGTCTGTGATCTGAGAATACCTAGGGTCTTCATCCTTAGAACAGCATTCTCTGGCTTCAGAGTCAAAACAGGCTACAGTCAGATTCTCACTTTGGGTAAGTTAACTGACTCTGAGATTCAGTTTCCTCCTTAGTAAAATGAGATAGGCCTGTGAAATAGGTATCCTTATCTGAAAATTAGAGCTAATAACAATAAATACTTGTTGAATGCCTATTCTTTTTCCCCCCTGTATTCACCATGCTGTACTTTAGATCCCCTAGACTTGCTCATCTAACTGGACATTTGTACCCTTTGACCAGCATCTCCCTATTTCCCCTACCTCCTAGCTCTTGGCCACCACCATTCTACTCTGTTGCCATGAATTTGGCTTCTTTAGATTTCATAGATAGGTGATATCCTGTAATATTTGTTTTTATCTGAATTGTTTGACTTAATATAATGCCCTCAAGGTCCATCCATGTTGTCACAAATGGTAGAATTTCTGTCTTACGGCTGAATAGTATTCCATCATATGTGTATATATACCACATCTTCTTTATCCATTCCTCCGTTGATGGACTCTTAGGTTGTTTCCGTATCTTGACTGTTGTGAATAATGCTGCAGTGAACATGGGAATGCAGATATCTCTTTGAGATCCTGGTTTCATTTCCTTTGGATATATACCCAGAAGAGGGATTGCTGGATCATAGGGCAGTTCTATTTTTAATTAATTAATTAATTAAAATTGACATATGGTCAGTTTATAATGTGTTAATTTCTGGTGTACAGCATAGTGGTTCATTTATATATGTACATTTCTTTTTATATTATTTTTCATTATAGACCATTACAAGGTATTGAATATAGTTCCCTGTGCTATACAGTAGGACCTTGTTATTTTGTTTTTGATTTTTTGAGGAACCTCCATACTGGTTTCCAAAGTGACTGCACCAATTTACATTCCCACCACAATGTGCAAAGGTTCCCTTGTCTCCACATCCTCTCCAACATTTGTTATCTCTTATCTTTTTGATAATAAGCCATTCTGACAGATGTGAGGTGATATTGTGGTTTTGATTTGCATTTCCCTGGTGATTAGTGATCTTGCACATCTTTTCATGTACACATATTGGCCATTTATATGTCTTCTTGGAAAAATCTCTATTCAAGTCCTTTTCCAAATTTTTAATTGTCCTGTTTGGTTTCTTACTATTGAGTTATATAAGTCCTTTATATATTTTGGATATTAACCCTTTATGAGATACATGGTTTGCAAATATTTTCTGCCATTCCTTGAGTTGCCTTTTCATTTTGTTGATGGTTTCTTTTGCTGTGCAGATGTTTTTTAGTTTGATGTAGTCCCACTTATTTATTTTTACTTTTGTTGCTTATGCTTTAGGTACGTATCATGTACAGGAAGTAAGAAATTATTGCCAAGACCAATGTCAAGGAGCATTTTCCCTGTTTCCTTCTTGGAGTTGTATGGTTTCAGGTCTTATGTTTAAGTCTTTAATTCATTTCAACTTAATTTTCATGAGTGATGTAAGATAAGGGTCCAGTTTCATTCTTCTGCATGTGATTATCCAGTATAGAAGACAAAAACTGTTAGAATCCAAATTTGTCTCTAAAATCCCTAAAATCGCCCCTAATATATAATATCCTATTGTCTTTCAATTACTCCAAGATAGCTGACTTCTCCATTTTTGGAATGGATTGATTTTTCTTCATCTGATCAACAGATGAAGTCATTAACTTAGGTTTGGAGGCCATGTTTTTTGGGGAAAAAAATTGTATCATTAAACACTGGACACAAGCACATAGAGTTTTATTTCTCTTAAGTTATAGATGTGTATGCAGTGTGTCCTTGCCTGCTAAGCAGCCAGCACAGTGCCTGGAACACAGTGGGTGCTGAGTGCCTGGAAGCCAGCATTATTCCCCAGTACACGGCATTTCTCTTGGCCACTTCCACACTTTGCCACCTCTCTGGTACCTTGGTTCACCACGTTCCTCACTTTCTCTCACCCTAAAGGCCCTTTATGCCGATCTGAATCTTACCTGACTTTTCTTCCTGTCAGCCCACACTGATCTTGCTCTGCTTCGTATGATTCCCCCACCTTTGAGAATCTGGACATCACAGAGGCAGTGTGCTCCTGTGGAGTTCTGTCCCCCCAACAGCTCATAGCACAGATTTGAGTCTAATAGGGGGCTCAGTGGTGGCTGAGTTAGGGGTTTCTCTGGCCCTGTTCTGGTTCTATATAACGGATACCCCCAGGGCATCACGGAAGCTGAGCGAGAGGCTTTTGAGCTGCTCCCGGATGATGAGCGCCAGTGCATCAAGTGCAAGACCACGTGCTTTCTATCAGCCCTGGCCTGCTATGACTGCCCAGACGGCCTTGTCTGCCTTTCCCACATCAATGACCTCTGCAAGTGCTCCAGTAGCCGGCAGTACCTGCGGTGAGCAGGGGGCCTACCTGGAGGAAGGGGGCCAAGGAGGGAGATACAGAGCTGGGCCAAATGTGCTCTTTCTTGCCCTCTTCCTCCAGGTATCGGTATACCTTGGATGAGCTCCCTGCCATGCTCCATAAGCTGAAGGTCCGGGCTGAGTCCTTTGACACCTGGGCCAACAAAGTGCGAGTGGCCCTGGAGGTGGAGGATGGGCGGAAGCGCAGTGAGTGATGGGGGGACGGAGGGACTCCACAGGCAAGTTCTATTCCCTTTTCTCCTGTACCCTCCACCCCCTTCCTCTGCCTTTACTCAATACTGCCTACTCCTTGCCGCTCTCATTCTCTCTCCAGGCCTTGAAGAGCTGAGAGCACTGGAGTCTGAGGCCCGTGAGCGGAGGTTTCCTAACAGTGAGCTGCTGCAGCGACTCAAGAACTGCCTGAGTGAGGCAGAGGCTTGTGTGTCCCGGGCTCTGGGGCTGGTCAGCGGCCAGGAAGCTGGGTATGGCAGCGTGAGGCGTTGAACACAGATAACCTGCTGAGGAGCCAGCACCTAGGAAAAGGACAATGGGGGTGGACTCTGAGTACCATTAGGCAATCAACATCAGCAGGAGGCTGATGAGCACTACAGTGGGAGGTGTTGGGGAGGGCAAGAAGGCCAGGCAGCTAGAAGAGTGCTAAGAAAGCTAGAAATGTTTCTTTTTATCAGTACCTGAAGGAGATTTCATACAGGCTGAGGGATTTTGTGGGCAGGTAGGTGTTGTGGAAGGTTTAGGGACAAGAGAAGGACACAAACATAAACCTGATCATAGAGTTAACAGTAGAAGATGGATTGAAAAGTCTAGCTTCTGTTACCATCAATTTCTAAGGCCCCCCCCCAATATATCCTATATTCTTCTCTTCTAATTCTTTCCCCTCATATGAATGCACATGTATCTTAAAACCCTCCGTCTAACCTGGACATTTGAGGGGAACTGTGAAGTATGAGAGGTCAAGGTGGGCACGTTTGAGGAAAGGTGTTGGATCCTAGTATAGAGATGGAGGGAGGGGACTGGGTTTGGACTTGAAACCCCACATGTGGAACTCCATAGCCCCCACAGGGTAGCTGGTCTACAGATGACCCTGGCTGAGCTCCGGGCCTTTCTGGACCAGATGAACAACCTGCCTTGTGCCATGCACCAGATTGGGGATGTCCAGGTGAGGAGGGGTAGACTTGGAGTGCTGCTGAGGGATCAGGGGGTTGGGGGACGTGAACAGCAGTCCAGTCTTGCTTCCTTTCACAAGTGTCAAGTATTTGGGTGAGACAGGATGCACATGTGAGAATAATGGGAGCTAGGAGGCAAAGGGTCTAACAAACTGCCTCTTAGAGGTAGGATTTGAGGTTCAGGTGGCAAGGATACAAGTAGAGGATGCAGAGTCCAGGGAAGGTTTCCTGGTGGCGGTAGAAGAGGAGAAAGGAAGTAACAAGGGTGTGTGTGGGTCTGGAAAGCTGAGTCAAATTCAGGAAGGTAGAGGGGAAGTGGGATGGAGAGGGCAGTGGACACCAGTGTGAGCACAGGAGTTCTGAGAAGGCCATAGCAGAGCATTTTTAGGGCAGAGGGTCTCCTGGTGCTATACATCAAAATCCTCCAGGGACTTAAACCCTGTTAAGATTCTCAAGGGGTGGGGCCTTGGGAACTGCATTTTAACAAATGCCACAAGGTATTCTAGTGGGCATTGAGTGTTAGGAAGCACTAATTAGGGCCTGCCAAAGGAGGAGAGCCCAGCCCATGCTAGGCTCTTCCCAAATACTGGAGGGTAAGAAGGTAGGCAGGGCGTGGGTGTCTGGTGGTGGGACCTCTGTGTGGGCCCTGCTGAGGAGTTTGTTCTTCATCTGTATCTTGGTAGGGTATTCTGGAACAGGTGGAGGCCTACCAGGCTGAGGCCCGTGAGGCCCTGGCCTCACTGCCCTCCAGTCCAGGGCTCTTGCAGTCCCTGTTGGAGAGGGGGCGGCAGCTGGGGGTGGAGGTACCTGAGGCCCAGCAGCTCCAGCGGCAGGTGGAACAGGCGCGATGGCTGGATGAGGTGAAACGCACACTGGCCCCCTCAGCCCGAAGGGGTACCCTGGCTGTCATGCGGGGACTGTTGGTCGCGGGTGCCAGTGTAGCCCCTAGCCCTGCTGTGGACAAGGCCCGAGCCGAACTGCAGGAGCTGCTGACCATTGCTGAACGCTGGGAGGAAAAGGCCCACCTTTGCCTGGAGGCCAGGTAGGTCTAGCCTCTTTCCCTCTCTGCTCTACAGCAACCTTCAAAGTTCAGTGGAGAAGCTGAAGGTGATTCTCCTGGGTGGCCTTGGGCACCAGACTCCTGTGTTGGTGTATTGACTCCCCCCCCCCTTTTTAACTCCGTATTATATATAGAGGCAGAGGTGGTCTTATGGGGAAGCAGAGATGGAGAGATACAGAGCTGTATAGAGGACTAGCTCCACAGGCAGACATC
Organism: Vicugna pacos; assembly: GCF_048564905.1. Taxonomy (NCBI): domain Eukaryota; kingdom Metazoa; phylum Chordata; class Mammalia; order Artiodactyla; family Camelidae; genus Vicugna; species Vicugna pacos. Next base: position 42,367,691 of record NC_133023.1, on the reverse strand, counting down.
TGCACACACTCAGGAGCACAAGTACCAACAGACAGATGGACAGGTGTCAGTAGAAAGACACCGTGCATTGGAGCAATCTGACAAACTGCAGCACCAGATTAATACTGCTGGTTGTGTGTGTAGGCACTGCCAGCAGCTGACAGACTGGCAGATGAGCAGAGGCTTAGGGGCTATGGAAGAAGTTGGAGGCATGCAGTTTTGAGCAAGCACAGACTGACAGCCACCCATAGGCAGAATACAAGAAAGTAGGCCCAAGTGGCAGCCCCAGGGGCTCATGTTGCTATATCTGGTGGTCACGCTGGGCTTCTGGTCAGGCAGACCACCCCAGACTGAGGCCTCTTTTTTTCCCTACCTTTAGGCAGAAGCATCCACCAGCCACGCTTGAGGCCATAATTCATGAGGCAGAAAACATCCCTGTTCACCTGCCCAACATCCAGGCTCTAAAGGAGGCTCTTGCTAAGGCCCGGGCCTGGATTGCTGATGTGGACGAGATCCAAGTGAGGACCCTGTTGCCCCCTACCCTCCACCCCAGACCTTCAGTCCAGCTGGGAGAGATGGCATACATTGGGCTGCGCTGGGTTGAGTTGGGTTGGCTAGAGAGAGGAAGAGGGCACAACTCATGAGGAATCAAAACGTTGCTTGGTGAGCAGCATGTGGAAGGGTTGCGAGGCTGGCCTGAGGAAAGATAGGATACTGGTTAGGGTGAGAGTGGTGGGGCAGGGAGAATAGAAGAGGCAAACTACAAGAAGGTAACCAGTCTGGTGGTCCTGGGGGCTGAGCCAGTGGATGTAGGAGTTGTGGGAGCCAGGTGGGTGTGCCTTCCTTAGACCTACCTGGCCTCCTTAGGATGATCCCTGTTTTTCTGCCTCAAGACTGTGAGTCCAGTTCATGTCCCCAGCTCGGGGCCAGGCACAGAGTTACATCAGTAGATGCTAGCAAGTTGAATTGAGCATTCTCTTGCCCCTGTCCCAGAATGGTGATCACTACCCCTGCCTGGATGACTTGGAGGGCCTGGTGGCTGTGGGCCGGGACCTACCTGTGGGGTTAGAGGAGCTGAGACAGCTAGAGCTGCAGGTACTGACAGCGCACTCCTGGAGGGAGAAGGCCTCCAAGACCTTCCTCAAGAAGAATTCTTGCTACACTCTGCTGGAGGTGAGGCCTGGGACCCTGACCCCATAGCCTCTTCTGCCTCTGGCCCAGCTGTTGTGAGACAGCTAATATGAGAACATGAGGGCTTAGGGGTACTGGGAGGGGAGGGGTGGGAGGTAGGGGAAGCCCGGACATTCCCCCTCTGTCTGCCTGCCTCAGGTGCTCTGCCCGTGTGCAGACGCCGGCTCAGACAGCACCAAGCGCAGCCGGTGGATGGAGAAGGAGCTGGGGTTGTACAAATCTGACACAGAGCTGCTGGGGCTGTCTGCGCAGGACCTCAGGGACCCAGGCTCTGTGGTAAGGAGCTTGGGCTCAGATGGGGAGTAGAGCCTGGCGACGATAGTGTCTGAGCCGGGTGACCATGGGCAGACCGCTTGCTTCCTGGGCCTCAGTTCTCCTGGTTTGGGAGTGGGGTATTCATGGTGCCAGAAAAGGAGGGTTGGGCTGCTGACCTCTTCTCCTCTGTCCTGGGCTTGGCAGATCGTGGCCTTTAAGGAGGGGGAACAGAAGGAGAAGGAGGGAATCCTGCAGCTGCGTCGCACCAACTCCGCCAAGCCCAGTCCACTGGCATCGTCGACCACAGCTTCCTCTGCAACCTCCATCTGTGTGTGTGGGCAGGTGCCGGCCGGGGTGGGAGCTCTGCAGTGTGACCTGTGTCAGGACTGGTTCCATGGGCGATGTGTGTCGGTACCCCGCCTCCTCAGTTCCCCAAGGCCTGGTCCCACCTCATCCCCACTGCTGGCCTGGTGGGAGTGGGACACCAAATTCTTGTGTCCGCTGTGCATGCGCTCACGGCGCCCGCGCCTGGAGACCATCCTGGCACTGCTGGTAGCGCTGCAGAGACTGCCTGTGCGGCTGCCTGAGGGCGAGGCCCTACAGTGCCTCACAGAGAGAGCCATCAGCTGGCAAGGCCGTGCCAGGCAGGCTCTAGCCTCTGAGGATGTGACTGCTCTGTTGGGACGGCTGGCCGAGCTTCGCCAGCGGCTGCAGGCTGAACCCAGGCCCGAGGAGCCCCCTACCTACCCTTCAGCCCCTGCCTCTGACCCTCTCAGAGAAGGCAGTGGCAAGGATATGCCTAAGGTGAGCTGCGCAGCCCAGCTCTTTTCGCCTTCAAATTCCTGTCTCCTAACCCTCGCCCTTACTTAGGCTCCAGCCCTGCCCCTGCTCTCTGACTTTCGGTCTCCTTTGGCCTGGCCTCCCTGCCCCACTTTGCATCCTGTCCAGATCCCTGGAATGCTCCATGCCGGCAGCCTGTGTCTGCCCTCCTCTAGGAGGCGGATGGTCCCAAGCCTGGGGTAGAGGGAAACAATAAGGCTTGGTTCTTCAGTTCAGTTACCACTACCTGTACTTGCTCTCCTTGGCAGGTGCAGGAGTTACTGGAGAACGGAGACAGCGTGATCAGTCCTGAGAAGGTAGCCCCGGGGGAGGGCTCAGGTAAGAGAGGTAGGTCTAGGTGTGGGGAGACTGTTTGTTGGCTCACCAGAGTGACCCATGTGGTCCTCGGCCCTGTCGTGCGGTTGGGGATACGACCAGGAGCAGCCTCTAACCCAGCCTGTCCCTGCGACCCCCCCCAGACCTGGAGCTGCTGTCCTCACTGTTGCCACAGTTGACTGGCCCTGTATTGGAGCTGCCTGAGGCAACCCGAGCTCCCCTGGAGGAGCTCATGTTGGAGGGGGATCTGCTTGAGGTGACCCTGGATGAGAACCACAGCATCTGGCAGCTGCTGCAGGCTGGACAGCCTCCAGACCTGGAGCGGATTCGCACACTTCTGGAGGTGAGGAGAGAGATCACTGGCAGGGCAGGGCCGGGAGGTCAGGCTAAGCAGGCAGGGAGCCCAGGCCTGACTACTGTCCCGCACCTCTTTTTCGCCTATTTGTAATCACAGCTGGAGAAGGCAGAGCGCCATGGGAGCCGAGCCCGGGGCCGGGCACTGGAGAGGCGGCGGCGGCGGAAGGTGGACCGGGGTGGGGAGGTCGATGACCCAGCCCGAGAGGAGCTAGAGCCAAAGAGGGTACGGAGCTCAGGGCCAGAGGCCGAGGAGGCCCAGGAGGAGGAGGAGCTGGAGGAGGAGACTGGGGGTGAGGGCCCCCCTCCACCCCTGCCCACCGCCGGCAGCCCCAGCACCCAGGAGAACCAGAATGGCTTGGAGCCAGCACTAGGGGCCAGTTCAGGCTCCTCGGCCCCTTTCTCCACTTTGACTCCCCGGCTGCACGTGCCCTGCCCACAGCAGCCGCCTCAGCAGCAGTTGTGACAGTGGCTGAGCCTAGCACAGACCCCAACAGAGACCCCTTGGCCTCAAGGATCCTCTTTCTGACCATCAAGCCTGCTTCTTGGGAGGTGGGCGAGTAGGGGGGATGGCCACCCCCCCCACCCTAGCCCACCCCCTGAGTCCCTTGACTTTTATATTCTGACTCCAAGGTATTGTTCAGACCTCAGCTCCTGGGGGCCGGCCCCTGGAGTTTCCCCTCCCTGGTAGCCTCTAACCAGCATTCCCAGACACCTGAGGCAGATAGGTGGGCAGGTGGGCAGGGGGGTGGCTGGGGCTGGGCCAGCACCATTCCAGAGACAAGGCCAGTGCATATGCAAACTGGGGGAATCTCCTCTCCCTTCTCTCCCCGGTTGTGGCCCTGGCCAGGCCATGCTACACTAACCTCACCTCCCCCTCTCACTCTTTCTCCTCCTTCCCCTTCCCCTGCCTCCCTCTCCCCTTCGTCTCCTTCTCCCTTCCCCTGACTGTTCCACCCAGGAGGAGGAAACTTCACATAGCTGTGCTCACAGTTTTTTATTTTAAGTGAATTTGGTTGGGGAGCTGAACAGGGCTCCCTCTGATCTGAAGAAAGCTTTTGGTGCTTGTCCTCACTACCACCTTGACCTTCCCTCCCTGTCCTGCCCGGTCTCCTTTCCTCCTCCTGGGTTCATGTTGTAATAAAAGAAGATTGTTGGTGTGTAATTAATTTGTTCAAAAGAAAACAAAACAAGAAACTTGGTTCCAACTGAAACCTATTTTAATTTTATTTTATTATTTTCCTCTTGTTAGAAATAAAACCCTTAGCAACATTTTTTGGAAACATGTTTCTGAAGTGCATTTCTCTTCCGAAGGGTAGAACAGTGTCTCTATCACCTGTCGGTGGAGCAGCTGCAGTGCCGATGGGAGCACTAGGCCAGGGAGCTCTGGGTTCTGAAAGCGAGTTCTGCCAGGTTCTCCTTAACTGTGAGCAAGACGTCTATGCCTCAGTCTCCCCCCACTCCACCCCCGAGCCAATTTTCCCCATCTCTCAGTGGATAGGCCTTGGTACCTCTCACCACAGCCTCCTCCAGCTTTATGGTTTATGCCCTCTAGTCTATCCTCTTCAAGTCCCCAAAGGGATTTTTTTTTGGCTTTACTGAGGTATAATTTACACACCATAAAATATACCCATTTTAAATGTTCAATTCAGTGATTCAGAGGGATGTTTCTATCCTGCTTAAAACTCTTATGATGCTTCATTGCCCTTAAGAGATATATACACACAGTTGACCCTTAAACAACATGAGTTTGAACTATGTGACTCCACTTAAATGCAGGTTTTTTCCAGTAAATATGTACTATGTATTTTATTTTCCATGGTCAAATCCCCAGATGTGGAGCTGGGAATTCGGAAGACTGGTTATAAAGTTAGTTATACGCAGATTTTCAACTGCGGTGGGGGGTGGGGGGGTGGTGTCCCTAACCACCCCAGCCCTGAGTTTTTTGACGTAATTTCATCCTGGAATGCTTTCCTGTTGGACCCATATGCCACATTCAGGGACCCCCTTCCCTGGTATTGCTCTACTCTAAAGGGTCCTTTCTGCCCCTGTGAATGGGGACTAAAGCTCAGCTGTACAGTCATTTGCAATCCCTGAGTTTACTTGTTAACAGCTTTATTGCAATATAATTTACATACTGTATAGTTCATCTACTTAAAGTATACAATTCAGTGGCGTTTAGGATATCCTAATTGTGTAACCATCACTACAGAAGGTTTGAGAACAAAATTTCATCATTCCCCTCTCCCCTGGTTCCCTATTTCCAGGCCATCAGTAATCTATGTATGTATTTGCCTATTTTGGACATTTTATATAAAAGGAGTCATAATACGTGATTCTTTGTGACTGCTCTTTCACTTAGCATAATGGTTTCAAGCTGGGTTTACTTTTAAATGTAGATACTAATGGTGCCCTTATATTGGACAGATTTCCCACCCCCACCCCCTGGGCCCCAAAGTCTTAAAAATGAGGGTGACTAGGGTCCCTAACTAACTAGAGTTTGTTCACATTTTTATGAGTGCATGCGTGTGTTTTACTGGCAAGAAGAATATCCAGTTTGCATCAGATTCATAAAGGGATCCTTGTCCCTTGAAAGGCTAAGAACCACTCTGTAGTACTGAATGTTGTGTGTTCAGTCTGCCCATGATAGGATACAGAAGGAAGCAAGAGCACTGAAACCTGGTAAGCCAGCTTTGCCAGCTTCCCATCATGCCTGGCTCTGCAAGGGATTTCTCTTCTCTCAAGGTGCTGCACAGAGGGTTTAAAGGCTAATGGCCAGGCCCTGATGCCTTGCCTGGGAGCCTAGCACACTGCCACTCTGCCCTTTCTCATCTGAATGCTCAGTGGGTTCATTTTGCTCCCCTTCTCCCCCTTCCAAGATTTCCTGTTGATGGGAACCTAGTGATGAGTGAGAAAGCCCATCCACTTCTGGCAGCTTTGATGGGAGCTTAGATTTGATTTCTGACTCAGTCCTGCCTCCGCCAGTCTTCCAGTCAGGAGGTGCTGGGTTGTGTGTGTAAGGGAGGCAGAGGCCAGTTGGACCACAGCCCAGGGGGAAAGGCTGGTCTTTTTGTTTGCCCACCTATGGGATTGAGCATGAAAAGACAGTTGGAAAAGACCACCTCAGAGGAGACTGGGGCATGAGAGCTGGGACAGGGGCAGGAAGGACTCAGTGTCAGCACTTCACTACCACTCCCACCCTGAGGCAGTCGGCCTCAAGAAGAAGTGGCCTGAGAAGAGAGGAAGAGATTGCTTATGACTTGTAGCAGCTCCCAGTCTAGAGAACTAGGCCTAGGCCAAGGTCCTCCAGGGTAAGGGACTCACCAGTTTCCAGACAGCCTTTCCCATCTTGGTACCGTCCTGCCCCATTCCTCACGTGATGTGCATCCTATGAGGCCTGCAGGGATGGTGCTAGCCCCCATTCTGTTAAGACCCAGATCAAACGTGACCTCTTCCAGAGAGCCTCCTCTGGTTGCAGATCTGTCCCCCTTTCCCAGACACTCGCCTAAAAAGGAAGGAGTGAGTAGGAGTCCCAGATAAGTGGGAAATGGAAAGAGGATTGGGGAAACACATACCTTTTCACCTCAAAGTCATTTTCTACTGTGGAGACACCATCTTGCTGCTACATCCTCCCAAAGGTTGCCATATCCCTCAGAATAGCTGCTGAGTCTGCAGATGACACGGTGATGGGAAAAGACATCACTTCTACTAAGGACTTTCCCCACCCCTTCCCCCTTGTTACTCCCACTGTTTCTTAGGTGGTACCTAAAACACTTTAGGATTAATGAGTCTGGCTCTCCCACCCTTGCGCTCTGCATACCAGGAGCTCCTGGAGGGAAGGCAAGGCCCAGGCCCGAGTCCTGTCCCTGCTTCCAGTCAGGGGCCTGCACAGTCTGGGCTCAGGAGGGAGATAGGAACAGCAGTTGGAGTCCCGCTCTGTTCCCTTCGCATTGCACAAAGCTCATCGGTAAGGGTGCTATCATGCGGGAGTGGGGTCTGGGGTCTGAGGTCCATAGTTACTGGGGCCGTGAAGTGGTAGACACTGACCATGCTTCCCAGAAGTCCTGAAATTGTCATGATGGGAGAAGAGAGACTGGGTGGCAGAAAGACAAGGTTCCCTGCCCCTGGGGCACTCACATCCCAGGAAAGGGAAGGCAACAGCCTCTTGTGAACCCCCTCTTGGGTGCCAAGCCTCCATTGTGAGGTATTTCACAAAGTCCATGTCATAAACACAGGAAACAGACCCCACGAAGAACAGGTCTAGCTCAGGCAACGTCAGCCTTAGAGCTGGGATTCCCACCAAGTCTCTGTGAACCTACAGCTTGTGCTGCATAAGAGAAGGGGTCCAAAGCAGTTAGCCTGCCCCCAGGAAATAGGTCACAGCCAGGGCTGAGTGTTGCTCTCTGCTGTTGGCAGGTGGGACCTCAGCTGTGCTATAGCCAGATTGGCCTTGGTAGGTAGAAGTCCATATGCTGAACTTGTACATAACCTCCACGCCTGCCTGTGTTGGATATGTATTACTGTGTAAAAATTACTACAAAAACTTAATGGCTTAAAACAACATTTATCTCACAGTTCCTGTAGGTCAGGAATCTGAGCGCAACTTAGCTGGGTTTCTATTTCAAGGTCTCTCACAGGCTGCAACCAAGGTGTCAGCTGGGGCTGCAGTCATCTCAAGGCTCGACTGGGGAAGGATCTGCTTACAAGCTCACTTATGTGGCTTTTGGCAGGATTTAGATCCTTGAGAGCTGTTGGACTGAGGGCCTCAGTTTCTTAACGCCTTTTGGCTGGAGGCCATCCTCAGGTTCCTTAGCATGTGGACCTTTCCATAGGGCAACACACAACATGGCTTCTTGTTTCATCAGAGTGATCAAGTGAAATGAGATGGGGGGGTAGTACGGGGCAAGGGGCAAAAATTGTGCACATGTGAAACAGGAGTCACAGTCTTTATAGCTCATTAGAAGTAAGTCACTAGGTCCAGGCCACACTCACGGGGAGGGGATTACACAAGGATATGAATACCAGGAGGTGGAGATCGTTGGAAGCTATCTTGGAGACTGACTACTATAGTTCGCCCTCTGCTCCCCAGTGATGCATGTCCCTTCCACATGCAAAATACATTCATTTACCCCTTCCCAAGGCCTGTAAATGTCTCATTCTATTACAACGTTGCCTCAAAGTCCAGAATCTCATCTAAAACAGGTACAGGTGTGAAGGAAGCTCCTTCAGTGTATTAAGTACTACATTTTTCCACCTGCAGATCTGTGAAAATTACACAAGTTACCTGTCCCCAACACACCCACATACAATGGTGTAACACGCACCGGATACTGCTACAGACATTTCATTTCAAAAATGGGGCAAGTGGGAGACATTGTGAAATCCAACTGGGCAAATGAAAATTCCTAGATTAGGTTTCAAGGTCTGGGAGTAATTCTCCAAGGCCCTTGGCTCTGTTTTCGAGCTCTTGGTCCCAGCCGCTGTGGCTTTCTTCCTTTTTCATGAAAGGTAGCACATATTTGCAGCTGAGCAGTTTCCTCAGTCGCTTCCTGGCAGTAAAATTTGGGGGGTCCAATGGTTTCTTTTCTTTCATTTTCTCTGTAATCAGCTGCCACTGGGAAATGATTCCAAAAGCAGGGCTTGGTGTGCCTCTGCTGCTGGCAGGCTGAGGCACTCAGCTGTGGCTATAGCCAGACTGGCCTTGGTGACAGTCTATACTGGGGAGCCCATGTGTAAACTCCATGCCTACCACCAGGGCCATTTTGTTCAAGAGTCCATTGGGTAAGGAACTGAGGTTGGCTGACATCCACGGGACAGGACATCTTGTCCATCTGGTTGAGATCTTCCTCCACAGTGAATTCTCTCTGGTGCTCATTTATGTGGGATGTGAGTATCTTCACACTTGTGCCCATCCCAAACGAGACATCCATATGCCTCTTCCCTAGACTCCATACTTGAACAGTATTTCAATCCTGGTCTTCCCAAGTCATCGATCATCTAACCAAATCATTACTAACTACTCATGGATCAGTGGGTATCTATACCTCTGACCATCAATGTGACCAGGCAGTGAAAATTCTCATCGTCCTTCAGAATCAACCCTAAGTGGAGGTATAACACTGCAGCTCACTACTTCCAGCTGGTGCCAGCATATTATGCAAAGCCACCTGTAAACCAAGCTTGACTACTGTGTCTCTTAGTTACCTGGTCACAGGGAATGCCCCATGGGACCTCAGGTGTGAGTGAGAAAGGAATGGCGGTGCAGCCAGTGGGAGTATGAGCCACCTGCTCAGGCGGCTTACTTACTCAATTTGGTGGTGGAGTGCTGCTACACATAGACAACCTCATGGCTCGGTGGGACATTTAATGCATGCTCACCATGGTGGCTCAGCTTATACAGGTCGCATGGTGTCCTATGCTCAGGCATTCATTCACAAAATAGATCTGTTTTTCCATTGTAATCTTTCTCTGCATCTGGGACTCCAATTATCACAATGTAGCTACTTCTAGTTTTAACTTCCATTTCTTTAGTTAAAAAAACATTTATATCTCTTTATTTTTTTCCTATTGATTTCTAGAAGAGGTCCTCAATCTGATCTTTCCACTCACTAATTTGTTCTTCATCTGTAGCACCCCCTTACCCTTTGTGCTATCTACACCATGTGTATTCCAATAATGTGTCCAGGAACCAGGCAAATCACAGAATGGGATTTGTGATCTCCTGGGCCCAGTATGAAAAGGACTCAGGCCAACTCTTCATGTATGACCTGATCCCACTCTGACCGATGGACAATGGTGACAGTCTAGGTCACCGGGGATTAACTTAGAACCAGTATCCACTCTATTCCAAAAAGGTCTGGGTATTTCCCTGTCCCCAAGGCACAATCACATAATTACATTGGCTGCAGGTTCCTGTGGGAAAAGCAAGGAGGGAGAGTTTACCATACACACCTGTGAAAAATGTAGCAAGGTCCTTCTTCAAGTAGACCCTTCCTTTCATTCAAGGGGCTCCAGTCCATGAACTCGGGGAGAGGCTGGGACTCTACATTTTGGGCATTAGATCAAGCCTCCATTTGCTAGACTAGATTTTCTTTGGTTATATAAATTAAGTAGGATCTTTTTATTTCTTGCAAACTATATTTTAATTAAAATTAACTTAATGGTCTTACTTGACTTATATAACCAAATCAAAGTTTATATATCTTGGTTATATAAATCAAGTCCATCTATTTTGGTCTTAGGGCAACTATTTTTAGTTAGCCACCACTACAAATCCCCACAGGTCAAATCATTCTGATTACTGCCATGGCTCTGCTGTCCATTACAGGAATCAGACCCAACTCGTCTCTGAAGGTGACCTATCATCCCCATTGAAATCAGGGGGCCCATCTCTCACCATGACCCCAAATTACAGAAAAAAAAACTGCAATGTTTTTTAAGGAGGCTGGTGCTCACTCGGGTATTAGTTAATGTAAAGTTAGCTTTGGGAAGACAGAAAAAAAAAATCTCCGTGAAATTTAAGACAGTAAAAGTTGACTTCTTGCTCCTGTAAACTTCCAAAACAGGTGTTAATAGCTGGGCTGCCCTCTTCTAAATGGTGATTCAGGGTCCTAGGCACCTTCTGTCTAGACGGTCTGCCATCTTCAAAACATGGTCACCATACTGCCATCTCCATCCCAGCCAACTAGAAGAGGAAAAGACCATGTAGGAGGTTTTAATGAGCTAGGCCTAGATGTAGTGTACATCACTTCTGCTTATATTCCATTAGCTAGAACTCAGACAGTGGTCATATTCAACTGCAAGGGATGCTGGAGAATGTAGTCTGAATTTGTCCCAAAGAGGAAGAGGAAACAGGCTTAATGACCACCTACCTAGTCTCTGTCACATCTCATAATGTATTTCTCAAAGCCTCTGTGAAAGGAGGGTCCATATAATTAGAGGGTGAAGTTAAATGGGTTACACATGTTGAATTGATTCCAACATTCTTATTGCCCTAAATATTTGGAAGGCAGCTATGCTCACCACTATACCACCAATACCATTAACATTTGGGTTTCTCCCTCTACATTATACATCTGGCATCTTAACTTCATTAACATAGGCTACAGTTGAGTCCAGGTTTCAATCAATCAATAGGACGAATCTTAGAACTACTCCTAGGTGCTTCAGCTAACACAGCACATCCAGGAATGCTGATCAGTGCACCCACACTGAAAAGTTTGGCCCTACCAAAACCAGATAAAGACGTCACAAGAAAATTACAGACCAATATCCCTTACGAATACAGACGTAAAAATCCTCAACAAAGTACTAGCAAACCAAATCCAACAGCATATTAAAAGGATTATACACCATGATCAAGTGGGCTTTATCCCAGGGATGCGAGCACAGCTCAATATCAGAAAATTAATCAAGGTTATACATCATATTAAGAGAACAAAGGAAAAAAGAAACCTACATGATCATCTCAATTGATACAGGAAAGGGATTTCAGATGCAGGAAAGGCACAGAACTAATAAATTCAGTATGCTAGGTTGCAAGGTACAAGATCAACACATAAAAATCAGTTATGTTTTAAAAGGAAATTAAGAGACCAATAGTATATAAACAGTATCTAATAGTATCTAAAATACCTAGGAATAAAGTTAACCAAGGAGGTGAGACATGTAGTGACAATTATAAACCACAGCTGAAAGAAATTAAGGGGGACCTAAGTAAATGGGAAGACATCCTGTGTTCATGGATTGGAAGATTTTACATTAAGATGTCAGCACTACCCAAAGCAATCCTAATGATTCAGGACAGTTCCTCTCAAAATTCTAACAGCCTTTTTGCAGAAATGTGGAAATGCCAGTCAGTCCTCAAATTCTTGTGGAATTGCAAGGGATGGTTACCAAGGCTGGGAATTTTCTCAGACTCAGAGAAGGCCCAGGAGAACTTAGAACAAAGACTGAAAGCATTTTTGAGGTGGACAGTCCTACCTCTGAGAGTGTGAATCAACTGGCAGCCGACTTGCCTTCAACAGACTCATGTCCCCAACCTGAGGAGCCATCACACCCTTTAAAGCCTCTCGCTACCTGACAGGTTAGTTCCAAAGAGAAAAGCATCATTACATGCTTAGGGAATCCCTTCCCCTAGACTAACCCTTGCTGTTGCTGCTCCTCCATTTGGTATTGTTCTGCTCCAACAAGGAAACAGCCAACATGGTCACCTCTCAAGGAGGGCCTACCTTTCAACACTGCTTCCTGTTTTCCCACTGAAGAATCCTATCCCATTCTGACTACGTAATGCACTTGATGTCACACACCCTAAAATACCCAGATAACTCCCCCAAATTCCTGACTTCGTGTTTCCTGTGAATGGCTTCTGTTTCTAAGATACTGGGGGAACACACAGGGCAAGATATACTCTGTGCTTTCCTCATTGCACCATAAAGCTCTTCTCCCTTTGAGCCCGTCAGCACAAAAGTAATAACGGTAATAACAGCAAATGCATACAGAGTGCTTACTATCTGCCAGACACTATTTCTAAATAGTAAATAGTAAATAGATATATTTACTCATTTAATACCTTCAATAACCCTATGAAGTAAGTACTATTACCACCCCCATTTTTACAGAAGATTAAACTAAAGAATATAGAGGTGAAATGACTTGCCCAGTTATGACATGGCACACCTAGGATTTGACCCCAGGCAGCTTGGCTCCAGAGTCCACTGCACTGCCATGCTGTCAAGTGACAACTGTGGCACTGACTCATGCCTGCACCCTAGTAGGGCCCCTTCCCCACCCTGGCCCATCTATAGAAACTCTCTCTAGGGCTTCAGAATATGTATGTCTTTGGTATCTGGGATGCCTTTGGCCAAATTTGGTATCAGTGAGAGTTTCTCACTGCCACTGCCACCAAAATATACATATTTGGAAACAAAAACTATGCCAGGAAAAGAACACTTACACTATTATTTAATGTCCTTAGAGCGACAAAAAAAAATTGCACTCATGAAGCAAGATCAGGAAGCTATACAGAGGAACATTCAGAGAACAAGAACAACAACAAAAAACCCTTAGAGCCAAGCAACAATGAAAGAAGGACCTTCAAAGCAGCCAGAGAAAAAGAATTGGGTACCTAGCAAACCTATCTTTCAAGAAGAATAAAGCAAAATAAGGGCATTTACAGATAAATACAGATTCAGACAGTTTCCTGTTAAGAGATTGGCACTAAAGGATCTTCAAAAGTATATATTTCAAGAAAGAAAATCATCCCCAAAAAGTAGGTCTGAGGTATATACAAGGGGAGCAAATAAAACAGTAAACAAATATTTAAACAAATGCTGTCTGCATGAAATAATATTGTCAATGTCCATTTAGTATATATGTTAATATCTTCCTTAGAAAAGAAAGAACTGAAATATTAGACAACCATAACATACAAATTGGGAGACATTCATATTTTATAATGTCCTTATATTGTTTGGGTAGGGGATTATGATAATGTTTAACTCTAGACTTTAGGTTAAATACGTAAGGTAAGTTTTCAAGACTAACCACTAAAAAAATCTCTGGAGGGAACTAATCAAGAAACAAAGAGAAAAGAAAGGCACAAATAAATAATATGAACAACATAAAAGACAAAGCAGCAATTATAAGAGGATATCATTAATCTGAAAACTTAGATGATCTGGACCAACTAATTTATTTATTGGATGAGCCCACTAATAACCTCGACCAGACAAATACAGGACCAAAGGTGCAAAACTCCTGAACCATTTATTAGCAAACCAAATCCAGTTAAAAAAAAAAAGTAAAAAAAGATTTCACAGAAGATGAAAATGTTGGGTTTATTCCAGAAAGGCAGGAATGCTTTAACATTAGAAAGCTCCCATAACAAGGTGGCCCTGCGACTCTAAGGTGGCAGCTCAGTCCTCTTTGTTAGCCTTAGAGGGGGAGGTTAAGTCCCTCGGGGAGGTGGGGTCTCTTGAGAAGGCAGGTCTGTGAAGGTCCCCACCTCGCATATACACCCTGCTAGAATAACACACACAATTAACTCTGCAATTGGTACAGTAGATTCATTTCACAAGTGTTAAAATTAAGGCTAAAAAAGGTTAGGAAACTTGACCAAGGTCCCAACGCTAGTAAGCAGCTGAGCTGCAATTCAAATCCAGGTTGGCCTGGACCTACAGCCCATCTTCTTAACCACCATGCTATTCTCTCTTTAATACTGATAGTAGTAGGTATTCAATAAATGGTAGCCAGGTGCCAGGTACCTTACATGTGCTCTGATACCCACAACCGCTGTCCAAGGTGGCCATTTTACTGATGAAGAAACTGACTCTTAGAGAGGACAGGTGACATGGCTAAGGTCACACAACCAAGACATGGGAGCTCCATACTTTGAAACTGGGCTTACCAGACTCCACAACCAAACTGTCCTTGTTTATTACAGGTAGGAATGAATCCCAGAGGAGTTGAACCCTCACATCTGAGGACAAGACAGGTAGGCCCAGTCCATTCCCTAAAAGATGAAGGCCTTTTATGCCATGGCTGGTATCAGGAGTCAGAAAAATCCCTCTCCACACTGAGATCTCCACACGTGGCACTGAAGGAAACTCCATAACCTCCAGGACAGTGGGAATGACCCCAACCCCAGGGGATGTATAAAGGAAGCAGGTAACATAAGTCCCATCATCTAGATAAGGAAGCCAGAGACACTGGAAGCAGGTATGGACAAGCTCATGGACAGTGCTGTGCAATGCCCAACCAACTTTTCATTATCTTTCCGAAGAATTAACAGATTAGCCTGTCCAGGGAGGTCACAAACTCCTCATGTCAGCGTTTTGGTATGTGCCAGAGTCTCCTAGAATGATCTTGTAGAAAGACAGGTGAACAGTGAACACAGTCAGGTTGGTGCACACCATACTGCTTCCCATCTTTGGGACTTTGCCCATGCTGTCCCCTTTGCCTGGACTGCTCTCCTCTCCCCTTGTTAGCCATCTAGAAGATTCCTCCTCATCTTTTCAGATTCAGTTCACATACCATCTCATCTAAGAAACCTCCCTGTCCCCTGAGCTGGACTGTGTGTTCTTCAGGAGCTCTCACAGTCCCCAGTACCCATCACTGTTACTGCATTGCCCACACTGCTCTGAATTCTGGTTCTGGGTCTGAAAACACATCTTGTTCATCTCTGCGTCCTTAGTGCAGAACAGGAGGCCTGACACATAGTAGGTGGTCAAGTCAACTTTGCTCAACTGAACTTATAACTAGTTGGTTGGTTAAACCTAGGGTGATAATGATTAATGGATGATGTTGGCCTGGAGAGGAGGTCTCTAGGGGCGTGCCACAGGGATCTGTGTGTATTGATGGCATTCTGAGGAAATTGGCAGGTAACATAAAACCAGGGGAGCAGGCCACACCTTAGACAACAAAACTAGTATCCAAATAGTCATGGGCAGACAGAAACACTTCAGTCACACTGGCCCCCAAGGGGAGATTAGGGGAAAAGTCAGGATTAACATATACTGCTCCAGCCTTGACAACGGAAAAACTTTTTTTCTGAGCTGAAACTTACCCCACAGTGGTGTCCACCATTATGACAGCACTTACTATGTGTCAGGCTTTGTACCAGCTTCTGTACCATTCCCTCAACCCCATCCAGATACTACAGAAAAAGTCTAATGGGGGTGATCTGCTTGGTCTGGGGACCAGGACATAATTTCTCACAAGGCAGGAGAAAGGGGGATCCCAGATGGGATCAGAAGGCCTAATGAGAGCTGGAGCTTTGGTTTTCACCAAGTCACAGGCAGGCCTGACAACACAGGCCTGTTGAGGGCTGTTTGAAAAAGAGACAGGTCCACCTTCAGAAGCCCAGGGTATAGAACCAGTCACAAACATGGGGCTTTGTCACCACCCCACCAACTGTGAATCTGCTTCTCAAAAGAACCCGGAAGCTATATTCACTGCTTCTTTACAGCCCCCCACCCTTCTGAACAATGACACCCAAGCTCCATTGCATGGCATGAAAAGGTTTCATGCCTAGCCTAGTTCTCAATGAATCTCTCCCTCTATCTTCCATATTAATTCATTCATTCATTCAGTTTATTCCACAGATATTTATTGAGTGTCTACTAAATAGCACTACGTACTGTTCTTGGCACTGGGAATACAGTAGTGAACAAAACAAGAGTCCCTGCTTTGTGGAGCTTACAGTCTACTGGGGAGAGACAAACACTAATCACAATAAATAAATGTAATATATCAGGTGATCAGTGCTTTTCAGAAAAACACAGGATATAAATTAGGATAAGGGGATAGAAAGTGCTGGTGAATGGGGCTATTTTAGATATGTTGGCCAGGGAATGCTTCTCCAGGGAGGTGACATCTGAACATACTGGAAGTGGGTGGGCAAGTCATCAGAGTATCTGGGAAGAATAGTGTTCCAGACAGTGAGAATAGCAAGTACAAAGGCTCTGAAAAGCGGGGGGATACCTGACATGTTTATGGAACAGCAAGGAGGCTAACAGAGCTGAAGAAGAGTGAGTGATGGGGAGAGAGATAGGACGCAAGGTCAGAGAGGTGGCTGGGACCTGACTGTGTACAGACTTTCAGGTCATGGTGCAGGCTTTGGCTTTTACTCTGAAGGAGCTAGGAGCC
The DNA here is from genome assembly GCF_048564905.1 of Vicugna pacos. Lineage (NCBI taxonomy): Eukaryota > Metazoa > Chordata > Mammalia > Artiodactyla > Camelidae > Vicugna > Vicugna pacos. Next base: position 42,351,110 of record NC_133023.1, on the reverse strand, counting down.
ATGGGGAAATTTTGAGCAGAGGAGGAACATAAAATCTGATAAGGATTTTAAAAAGAATTTCAGAGAAGAACTAGTAATGGTATTAGAATACTAGGCAAAAGAAAACAAAAAACAGACAACTATTAGGAAAACAAAAAGGCATACAACAAAGGATATGTAATTGGACTGTACTATATGGTTTGGATATGAACAATGTTTACAAGGCCATACTCAGGCAAACAGTGATTACTGGTTGAACGAACTGTATAAAATGTTTAAAGAAATAATAGATGCAACCACAAAGACGAGCAAGCAACAAGAGACTACTAGGGATGATGAGGCAGATTAGAAAGTGAATATATGAAGCTGGAACAAATGAAAAATACAGTTCTTGAAATAAAAACTCATTGGACAGATAAAACAGATCAGATACAGCTGAAGAGAGAATCAATAAGCTGAAAGATATATCTGAAGAAACTACCTAGAATGAAGTGCAGGAAGAGAAGACAGAAAATATCAGTAAGATATTATAAGATATGGAAGACAGAATGAGGAGGTCCAGAATATGACTAATTGAATTCCAAGAGAGAAAATATAGAAAGAATGGAAGAAAGGCAATATTTGAGGAGATAATGGCTGAGAATTTCCCAGAAATTATGAAAAACATGAATCTGGAGGCATGAAGCACATTTCCAAAATAGAATAAAAAAGAAATACATACCTAAACATTGATAGAATGAAACTGCAGAACCCCCGAACATTCCCCTCCCTCTCAACAAAAAAAAAAGAGAGGAAAAAAAAAAGACCTTAAAATTAGCCAGAATATAAAACAAAAACACCTACAGAAACAGCAATAAGATTGTCAGTGGACTTCTAATATTACCTATGACAATCTATCTGTAAAGACTGAGGAAAAATTAAAGACATTACATATAACAAAGACTGGGGGAATTTAACACCAAAAGATATGTGCTAAAAGAGTATCCAAATGTTGTATTCATAATGAAGGAAAATGACCCCAAAATGATAGTCTAAGATGCAAAAATGTATGAATGTAAATCCAAACACACACCATCTATATAAAATAATACTAATGATGGTATATAATTTGTGAGGTTAGAGGGGAAAAAAGGAACAAACTAAAATGCCAAAAAAAAAAAACGTGGTCAAGAGAGGAATGACTAAAGTTGAAGGTTTCTAAGGTTCTTGCATTCTTCAAGAGGAAGGTTAAAATACTGTTTAAAACTCAAGGATAGCAACAGAAAGAATGGGAAAAGAATAGATAGATTCCAAACAACAGGGAAGAAAAAAATTGAATAAGAAAGCAAACAAACAAACTTCAAAACTAAAAACGCAGGCAAAAACAGAGAGAAAAGCAGCATCAAAAAGGTGGTGGTAGGAAATAAAAACAAAAAAGTATGATGGTAGAAACAAGTCCAAGTATATCACAATAAGTGTAAACAGACTAAACTTGCCCATTGAAAGACAAAGATCATTAGATTAGATTTTTTTAAAGGTCCAGCTATATGCCATTCCCAAGAGATATAATTAAAGCACAAAGGCATGAAAATGTTGAAAAGTAAAAGGATGGAAAATTATACACCACACAAATCCTAACAAGAAGAAAAGTTTGTGTTGCTATATTAATGCAAGATAAAATAGATGTCAAGGAAAAATGCATTATGGGGACTACAAAGGGTCATTACATGTTCACCAGGAATATATAACAATTCTTAATTTGAATATTCCTCATAAAATACCCTTGAAATATGTAAAGAAAAAAACTACAAGGAGAAATAGACAAATCCACCATCATAATTGAATAGTAACACACCTTACAATTGTTGGCATATTATAACCCCCCAAAAATCAGTATAGATATAGAAAATGTGAACAATACAATTAACAAACTTGATAATAGACATATGTGGAACTCTATATTCAACAATCAGAGAACATACATTCTTATAAAGCACATAGGAAACATTAAAAAATATTGATCACATACTAAGCAATAAAACAAGTCTCAATAAATTTCAGAGTTTTTACCACACAGATCACATCCTCTGACCATAATGCAATTAAGATAGATTTCAATAACAAAGAGATAAATTTTAAAGTCTCCAAACATTTAGAAACACACTTCTATATAACTCGCAGGTCAAAGAAGTAACCATGATGGAAATGCTTAAGTACTTGAACAGAACAATAATGAAATATGATATGTGTGAACTTGAAGAAAAGCAGTAGTTAGAGGGAAAGTTATGTCCTTAAATGCACAAATTAGAAAACAAGAAAGACTGAAAATTAATGAGCTCTGTGTCCAATTTAAGAAATTAGAAAAAGAACAACAGAATAAATCCAAAAAATGTGGAAGGAAGGAGATCAAAAAAGATAAGAGCAGAAATTAAAGAAATAGAAAACAAAGACACAATAGAGAGGAGCAACAGAGCCAGAAGTTGGTTCTTTGAAAAAACTAATAAAATAGACAAACCTCTGCTGAGATTGATCAAGAAAAAAAGTGAGAAGGCACAAATAACCAATATAAGCAATGAAAAAGGAGACATAACTGCAGACTGTATACAGCAGAGAATAAAAAAATACGGGAACTTTATGCCAAAAAATTTGAGAAGGCAGATAAAATGGACCTATCAATTCCTAGAAAACTCTATTACCAAAACTGACTCAAGAAGAAAATGAAATCCTGACTTGTCCTCTACTAAAGGAATTGAAGCAGTACTTAAAATTCTTCCTACCAAAAAACAAACAAAAAACAGCAGGAGGCAGAAGTTTACAGTTGATATGCGGATTACAGGTAGGTGAAGAGACAGTAATCCCCTTAGCCCTGGAAGTGTCCACGCAAGACCTAAGGCAGTAGAGACCCTAGGCAGGCCACCTCTCTCTATGGGCAGCCTCCCGTGGAGATCCTTAGAGGGTGACTCTTAATGAGATGGGATCTGACAAATCTCTCTACAGTCCCTGCAGGCGGTGAGCATGAATGAGTAACATCCAGCACTCAGTTACTGCTCTGCGGTAAAAGTGCTAAGCAGGGCCAAGGAGGAGTTCTATCATTTGGAAAGCCTCTTCAGTAGCCAGCTTCTGTAGTCTTCTGCTCACTGAGGACAAGGGGCCTGTGGAGCTGCTGGAGAGTCTGTGTTCCAGTTGCCAAGAAACACCACATACGACACAAGCTGTAACTGGCTGGGGTAGGATTGGGTGAAGGGAGGCCAAGCAGGGGCCTCTGGAGAGCGTAGCTCCAGGTAGAAGCCCTGAAATTCTGTCTTCACGAATATCAGATACTTCTATCCGTTTGCAGCTGATGAGCCCTTTTAATGGTGTCCAAGCTAGCTGCAGGGTGATGGTTCTAACAATGATGCATGTTCTGCAAATAAGAGCTTCATCATTATTTTGAAATAGTTAATATGAACGAGTTCAATTGGATTTGAAATCTAATCACATTATCACAAGAAATTTTAACACATATTTGTCGGTGAAACACAAAGAAAAGCTGTTAGATGTAATTTCATGTGTTAAACATTTTGAACAATTTATAAATTGGTTTTTAAATACTTTATCACCTAATTGTACAAAGAAAGTTTTTTTGTTTTGTTTTGTTTTGTTTTGTTTTTTTACTGATGGTGACTGTTAAGAATTTGAAGAACACATCATTAGAAAGTCTTGATCAGGATTTGCATGTAGCCATTTCAAGCATAAAACTTGATATAAAACATGTTATGGAAGCAGATTTCAAGTTTCTCATTTAAAATTCTGAAAATATTTTATTTAGAAGTTTAATATTAATTTAATATTAAAAAGGAAAATATCAGGCCAAAGTGGTTTTACAGGAGAATTCTACCAAACAGATCATTCCAAAGTTATAGAGCATCTTCTAAAATATTATAAATGAGGTAACACTGACATTCTATGATACCAGAACTTCATGCCAAAAGCAAATAAGGACAGCATGAGGAAGGAAAATTAAAGGCCAATTTTACTCATGGACAAAGACACAGAAATCCTAGACAAAATATTAACAAACTGATTCTAGTACTGTATAAAAAGGGAAAGATCATGATCAATTTGTGTTTGTGCCAGAAATGCAAAGGTGGTCTAACATGAGGAAAATCTCTAATCATTTACCACATTATCAGATTACTGGAGGAAAAAACCATAATCATCCTAAGAAACAGAAAATGTATTTGTAAAATTTAACATCCTTTCATGATTTAAAAACAATGATAAAAACTTCTCGGCATTAAAGAACAGTAACAAAAACTTCTTAGCATAGAGGAACAGGATGGAACTTGCTTAATCTGATAAAACCTATAGAAATCTACAGCAAATATCATTCTTAGGGAAATGTTAGTGGCATTTCCTTGAAGATATCCAACAACACAAGGGTGTCCACTGCCACCTTTTCTATTCAACATTGTATTGGAGGTCCAGGCCATCACAGTAACACAAGAAAAATAAATTAGAAGCATAATGATTGGAAAGAAAAAAAATGAAACTGTCATTATTTAAACCTGATACAGATGTCAACAAAGAAAACAAAGAATATACAGACAACTTAAAAGGAACCAGGGCTCCTTGAGAAATGGTTGATTCTGGGGTTGGGGCAGGAAGATAAAAGATGAGTAAGAAGCATCTTGTCCTGCTAGCAAGTAAGGACGTACTCAAAACACAAAAGGATGGGGCCAGGTCAAAGGGTGACAGAAGCCAACCTAAAAGAGCTCCCAGTGGCCAAAGCTGGAACAATCTGAGCCACAAGACAAATAACATTATTGGATTTATAACTCAAATTATTAAATAAATATGCATGAGTTCATACTGATATAAACAAGTAACTGAATAAATAAGTAAAAAAATAGAGAAGAAACAAATCTTTTTTTTAACAGAAGAATCCCAAATAACATATGTAAATATACCCCCTTCCAGAGGTAGAGCTTAATTCCTCTCCTCCTTGAGGGTGGGCTGGATTCTTCCAAAGAACAGAGAATGAAAAGGGAAACACAGCAACTTTACAGTGGAGAAACCTGACAAACACCACCTTAACTAAGCGGGGAAGGTCAACATCACCAGGGGTGTCATAGGGATATCACATACCCCGATACGATGTGATGAAAAGGGCACTTCTACTCTGTGGCATTCTTTCCAAAAACAACCCCAGTCTAATTAGGAGGAAAACTTCAGACAAATCCAAATTGACGGACGTTCTATAGGACATCTCAAAACTGTTAAGGTTATTAAAAAAACAAGGAAAGACTGAGAAACTGTCATAGACCAGAGGACACTAAAGAGACATGACAACTCAAATGCAGTGTGATATTTGGAATTGGATCCTAGAACAGAAAAAGTACATTTGTGGGAAAATGGATAAATCCATATAAAGTCTGAAGTTTAGTTAATAGTAATATACCAATGTTGTTTTCTTGGTTTTGACAAAAATACCACAGTGAAGTGTATATGGGAACTTTCCCCACTACCTCTTTATTTTTCTATAACTAAAATTACTCTAAAATTAAAAGTTTGCTTAAAGATAATAAAAGTTCAGCAAGGTGAATAGCTATAATACCAACATAAAAATCAACTTCATTTCTATATACCTGCAAAAGAGATAAAACACATTAAATAACAAGATCTCATTCATAATAGCAATAAAAGCTGTAAGTACCAAGGAATAAATCTAACACAAGATATGCAAGACCTTATACAGAAAATTATAAAGCTCTACCAAAAGATATTCGAGAATTTATTTTAAATGAAAGGATATATCATGTTTATAGCTGGGAAGACTCAACATCATAAATATATCAATTCTCTTCAAACTCTTCTATAGATTTATTGCAATTCCAATATTTTTGTAGAAAATGACAAGCTAATTCTGAAATGTGTTAGAAATAACAAGGGGCCAAGAATATATGCTACTCTTGAAGAAAAATAAGATGGGAAGATTTTGATCTATCAAATATCAAGATTCTTTATGAAGCTAAAGTAATTAAGATAGTGCGGTACTGGTTCAGTGGCAAAAGTCGGCCAATAGCAGAGATCCCAGAAACAGACCTATACAGATATGAAACTTTGATGTATGACAGAACTGGTCAGATCAGTAGGCTATCCATGTGGAAAGTAACACACCTGGCGTGATCACTACTTTATAACTTATACCACACAAAAATCAATTCCAGTTGGAGTAAGGACTTAAAAGTGAAAGGTAAACCTTTAAACTTTTATTAGAAAAAAATAAAGACTATCTTTATGACCATAGGTTAGGGAAGACAACACACAAAAAGTGCTGGCTAGAGAGAAAAAAATGAATTAATTGACCGACTCAATTAAAATTAGGAATTTCCACTCATGCAAAGACACCATAAAGAAAAAAAAAAGCCACAAACTGAGAGAAGATATTCAACACATGTGACTGACAAATGATGAGTATCCAACTAATTAAATAACTTCTGCAAATCAATTAAAAATGATTAAAATACCGATTTTAAAATGGGCAAAAGATATTAACAGTCATTGCACAGAAGAGACATGTGTGGCTCATAAACAAGAAAAGATGCTCAACCACATCAGTAATTTGAAAAATGCTAATTAAGTCCACAATGACTCAGTATAATGACAAAAGTTAAAGAGCAGGACAATACCAAGTATTGACAGGGTAGGAATCTATGGGACCCCTCATCAACTGCTGAAAGGTATGCAAATCAGTACCAACAGTTTAAAATACATTTTGGCATAATCCCGTCAACCTGAATGTTTACATGTCCTATCAACCAGCAATTCCATTCCTAGGTGTATACCTTAGAAAAATGGGTGTGCATGTGTCCCAGGAGACATGTACAAGAATGTTCATAACAGCACTTTTTATAAGAGCTAAAAGCTGGAAATGACCGAAATGTCCCTCAACAGGTAAACAGATGAATAATTTGTTTTATGGTTGGCCAACAAAATATTATACAGCACTGAGAATGAACAAGCTACAGGTACATGCGAAACATAGGTGAATCTTGGAAACACAACATTAAGTGAAAAAAAAAAATAAGCCACAGAAGACCACATACAGTATGATACTATTTTTTACAGCCAAGCCAAATACACAATGTATTGGTTAAGCATCTCCACAAATATGAAAAAAAGATATTAAAAGGAGCAATGGAATAACACAAGACTTAGGAGAGTGGTCATTTCTGGCAGGGAGGTGAGGAGTGGGACAGAAAATGACACAGGGATAGATGCCATCGTTAATGTTCTTGGGTAAGGTTGTGAGTTCTCGGGTTTCATTATCATTATTATCTTTATAATTCATGCACATAAAGTATATATTATTTTATTGTATGTCTAATATATTTTATATGAACAAACAGGGAATGGGAGAAGAGTAGGAAGAAGTGAGGAATGACAACAGTTTTGAAGAGTTTTGTTGTCAGGGGAATAAATAAAGTCATATTTGCAAGGGGATGTGGGATGAAGAGAGTTTCAAATTTTTAAAGGTGGGAGCAACAGGAAATAGATGGGATAGCCAAGTGAGGACTTTGGTGAACCAGCTATCCCTTTAAAACAATGAAAATGTGGGCAACCCAACTAAAATCAACCCAGTTCAAAACTCTGATGATTAACACAGGCATAGAGTGAAGTGAAAATCATTGATCCAAGAGAAAACATCAAGTCTTGCAAGGCAGCGGGTTCTGTGACTCTTTTTGTGTGTGGCATTTTAACTTGTGGCTATTCTCATTCTCCTTCCCTCTCCAGCTTAGTGGTTTAGTAGCCAAAAGCTGACTAAATTCCAGAAAACAGAGAGATGGTTTGGCTGGGAAATTAAAAGGAAATCCTGGAGAATGAGACAACTATAGGGAACCTTGAAAAGCTCTGATATATCCCTGGGAACCTAAAGGGCTGTGCACAGGGTTATATGCGTGCCCAAGAAAGAGCTGGAAAAGGAGAGGGCCCAGGTCACTATTCCTGGCTGACTGTGAGGCCCTGTGCAAGCCAAAAGGGAAAGCTAAGGCTGCCTTGCAAACTGGGCTGAAGTCTAAAGGCATGCCTTCTCACACAGATCCTCTTGGCAGAGGGTGGAAGACAAGGAATTTAAGGCAATCTGACCAATCACTGGCTGACCACCAAATTATACTTACCAAGTGTGACCCTTAGAAATCCAGGCTTAAAATAAAAACAAGATCTTTTCTTTTTTTGAAAGAAAGCTAGCAGAGAACTCAGAGGCCACATAATGCAGGGAATATAGAATCGACAGAATTAGTCAAGAAAAGTTACTAAACAAATAAATGACAAGAAAAATAACAGTAACAACAACCACACAACACACACACACACACACACACACACACACACACAACCAGAACAACAAACCTTGAGAGTGGAAGAGTTTGATACTAGAGTTGTTAAGAGTATCTAAAATGTCCAATTTTTGACAGAAAGTTATGAAACATAGAAAGTAACAGTAAAGTATGCTACATATACAGGGGAAAAAATCAGCCGAAAGACCATTTCTCTGAAAGGGCCAACGTTTGAGACTTAAAAGATAAAGGCTTTAAATTAGCTATTATAAATATTTTCAAAGAACTAAAGGAAACCACATCTAAAGAATTAAAGGAAAGTTATGAGAACAATGTCTTGCCAAATAGAGAATATCAATAAAGAGCTAGAAATCATTTAAAGAAAAATCAAATAGAAAATCTAAATGAACTTATCTACAAAACAGAAACAGACTCTCAGACATAGTAAACTATCTTATGGTTCCTGGGGAAAGGGGGTGGGAAGGGATAAATCTGGGAGTTTGAGATTTGCAAATGTTAACCACTATATACAAAAATAGATAAAAAAACAAATTTCTTCTGTATAGCACAGGGAACTATATTCAATATCTTGTAATAACTTTAATGAAAAAGAATATGAAAACAAATATATGTATATGTAAGCATGACTGGGACATTGTGTTGTACACCAGAAATTGACACATTATAACTGACTATACTTCAATAAGTAAAAATAAATAAATAAATAGCAAAAGATACAAATAAAAAAAAAAGAAAATCTAGAGTTGAAAGTTATAATAACTGAAATGAAAAATTCACTTAGAGGGGCTCAACAATACATCTGAGCTGGCAGAAGAGTGAAAGGGTAAATTTAATGATAGGTCAAATAGAGATTATCCATTCTAAAAAGCAGAAAGAAAAAAGGAGTGAAAAAAAAAAAAAGCCTACAGCCCTGCGGGACGCCATCAAGTATAGCAACACATACATAACAGGAGTCTCAGAAGAACAAGAGGATGAGAAAGGGACCAAAACATCACAAATTTGATGAAAACCATTAATCTATACATTCAAGAAGCTCAAGTAGAGTAAACTTGAAGAGATCCACACCCAGACACATAGTGAAACTGATGAAAGCCAAAGACAATATCTTGACTGCAGCAAGAGAAAAATGATTTATTGCATATAAGGAAGACTAACAGCTGATTTATTATCAGAAACCACAGAGGCCAGAAGACAATGTGATGACATCTCCCAAAATGTTGAAAGTAAAAGATGGAGAATTCTTCATCTAGCTAAATTGTCCTTCAGACATGAAAGAGAAGTTAAAATAAATAAAAACTGAAAAAATCTGTTGTTATTAGACCTATCCTACAAGACCCTAATTTTAAGCTGAAATTAAAGAACACTAAATGGTAACTTGAAGGTAACTATATACGTATTATGAAAGTATTTTTGTTTGTTTATTCTCCTATCTGTCTTAAAAGACAACTACATAAAGCAATAATAATAAAACTGTGTTGGCAGGCTTATAATGTATAAAGAGGTAATTTGTATGATAATAATATTATGAAGGGGGGGAGAGGGAACAGAGGCATACTAGATCAAAGTTTTTATATACTATTGAAATTAAGTTAGAATTAATCCAAAGTAGATTGTTTCAAGTTAAGATGTTAGTTGTCATCCCCAGGGCAACCACTAAGAACTTAACTCAAAAATATATAATTAACAAGGAAATTAAAGAATTATAGTAGAAAGCATCAACTTGATACGTAAAAAGAGAGGAACTGAAGAACTAAGGGACAGTAAAGACATAAGACATACACAAAGAAAATACCAATCTCTCACAAAGCCTTTCCAAAAACTAGAGGAAACATTTCCCCATTCATTTTATGCAGCCAGTATTACCCTGATACCAAACTCAGACAGAGATATCACAAGAAAACTACAGACCCTTATGAATATCGATGTAAAAATCCTCAACAAAATACTAGCAAACCAAGTCCAGCAACATATAAAAAGTATTATATAACATGACCAATTAGGATTTATTTCAGGAATGCAAGGTTTATGAAAATTAATCAGTGTAATATACCATATTAATAGAACAAATATAAACTCTACATGATCATCTCAGTAGATGCAGACAAAGCATTTGACAAAATCCAACACTCATTCATGACAAAAACACTCAGAGAACTAGGAGAAGTAAACTTCCTTAATTTGATAAAGGCTATCTATCTAAAACCCACAGCTAACACCACACTTAATGGAGAAAAACTCAATACTTTCCCCCTAAGATCAGGAAAAAGACAAGGATGTCTGCTCTTCTTGCTTTCAGTCAACATTGTAGGTCTAGCCAGAGCAACTGGTCAAGAAAAACAAATAAAAGGCATCCAGGTTGAAAAACAAAAGTAAAACTATCTCTATTTGTAGATGACATGATCTTATATATAGCAAATCCTAAGGGATCCACTAAAAACTATTTGAACTAAAAAACAAGTTCAGCAATGTGACAGGATAGGAGTTCAATGAACAGAAATCAGTTGTATTTCTATGCACTAGCATTGACAGTCAGCAAGTGAAATTAAGAAAACAGTCCCATCTATAATAGCAGCAAAAAGAATAAAATACTTGGGAATAAATTTAACAAAAGAAGTGCAAGACTTGTATGCTGAAAACTATAAAACACTTCTGAAAAAAATCAAATAAGGTCTAAATGGAAAAACTTCTCATGTCCATGGATCACATGGCTTAATATTGTTAAATGGCAATACTTCCCAAATGGATACATAGATTCAACACAATCCCTTAGAAAAATTTCAGCTGATTTTCTGCAGAAGTTGACAAGATGAGCCTAAAATTCATATGGAAATGCAAAGGACTTAGAATAGCCAAAGCAATCTTGAAAAAGAAGAACAAAGTTGGAGGACTCACATTTCCTGATTTCAAAATTTACTACACAGCTAATGTAATCAAGACAGTGTGGTCTGGCACAGTGACAAACATATAGATCAATGGAATAGAATTGAGAGTCCAAAAATTAATCTTTACATTTATGATTTACAGTCAACTTACTTTTCACTAGGTCGTCAAGACAATTCAATGAGAGAAGGAATACTCTTCAACAAAAGGTGTTGGGACAACGAGATATCCACAAGGAAGAATGACATTTGGACCCCTACCTCATACCATGTACAAAAATTACTCAAAATGGAGCCTCAACCTAAATTTAAGAGCTAAAATCATACAATTCCTGGAAGAAAACAAAGGGAAAAATGTTTGTGACTTTGGATTATGGAATGGATTCTTGGATACGACACAAAAAGTTCAAGTTACAAGAGAAACAGATCAATTGAACTTCATCAAAATTAAAAACTTTTGTGCATCAAAGGACACCATCAAGAAAGTGAAAAAACAACCTACAGGATGGGAGAAAAATTTGCAATTCATGTATCTGACAAGAGGCTTGTATTTAAAATATATAAAGAATTCTTACAACTCAACAAGAAAAAGACAATTAATTTTAAAAGGGCTAAGGATTTGAACAGACATTTCTCTGAAAAAAAATACAAACAGCCAATAAACACATGAAAAGATGTTCAACATCATTAGTTTTTAGGGAAATGCAAATAAAACCCACAATGAGATACCACTTCGTACTCATTAGGATGTCTGTAATAAAAAAGACAGACAATAAAAAGGGTAGATGAGGACATGGAGAAACTGGAACCCTCATACATTGCTGAGAATGTAAATCAGTGCTGCCACTTTTGCAGTTTGGTAGTTCCTCAAAAAGTTAAACATAGAGTTGCCATATGACTGAGCAATCCCACTCCTAGGTATCCACCCAAGAGAAAAAAAACACACACATCCACAACAAAAACTTGTACACAAATGTTCAGAGCAACATTATTTGTCATAGCCAAACATGAGAAAACTGAAATTATCTATCAACTGGCAAGTGAATAAACAAAATGTAGTATATCCATACAATAGAATATCATTTGGCAATAAAAGGGAATGCTACATGCAACAACACGGATGAACCTCAACCATTATGCTAAGTGAAAAAGCCACTCATGAAAGTCAATATATTGTATAATCCCATTTATATGAGATGTCTAAATAAGACAAATCAATAGAGACAGAAAGTGGATTAGCTGATTGCCTAGGGCTGGGGGTCATGGGGAATAACTGCTAACGGGTATGAAGCTTCTTTTGAGGGGAGGGTTAAAAATGTTCTAAAATTCATTGTGGTGATGGTTGCACAAGTCTGTGAACATACTAAAGACCACTGACTAGTACCCTTTAAAAGGGTGACTTTATTGACTGAAGCATTATGCTGTACACCAGAAATTGATACAACATTGTAAACTGACTATACTTCAATAATATATATATATATATACATATATATATATATATATATATATATATATATACACACACATATATATGCACACACACGCACACACATAAGGAGGGGAAAAAGGTGAATTTATGGGGGAGGTATAGCTCAGAGTGGTAGAGTGCATGCTTGGCATGCACAGGGTCCTGGGCTCAACCCCCAGTACCTCCATGTAAAAAAAAAAGGCGAGGGGTATAGCTCAGTGGCAGAGCATGTGCTTGGCATGCACAAGGGCCTGGGTTCAATCCCCAGTGCCTCTGTCAAGGGAGAAAAAAACATTAAAAAAAAAGGGTGAATTTTATGGTATGTGACATATATCTCAAGAAAGCTGTAACAAAAAGATGGAAGCAATAACAGAATGTCTGTGTGCTAATGGGAATGATCTTGTGGACGGGGAAACTGAGGCAGGAGAGAGAATAAAAATTGCTGGAGGAATGTACTCAAGTAGGTAAGTGAGGATGGGATATAGTGTCAAAGTGGAAGGGCAGGATTTTGATGACAGTGGGGACAGTTTATCCATAATAACAGAAAAGAGGGCAGAGTGAGTACAGATGCTGTCTGGTGGTTGGATGTGGTAGCAGGAATCTGTGGAGGTTTTCTTCTGCTGTTTTAAAATTTTCAGTCAAGTAGGCAGCCTGAGTCTAGGATGGGAGAGGAGGTGTTGGGGATTTGAGGTGAGAGAAGGTATGAAATTATCACCTGGGAGGGTAAGACAGTGAGTGGCCTAGGGAAGGACTGTGGAGCTGGCAGAGTTGGATTTAAGCAGGGCTGTGGTCTTGCCTGATAAGTATGCTGAAGGGACAGGGGGCAAGGGAAGTAAGGATGTGTGCAAGGGAATGATTATTAGGATGGACTGCGGAATCTAAGCTGAGTAAAGGAAGGACATGGGAACATGGAGGAAGTAAAGGGTAGTGAAAACGTTCAGTCCAGTGGCGTTGAAGGACTGTTGGAATTGAGGTGCTAGAGGGAGGGAACTAGAAGGACAGGTACTGCTTGGATAGCAGGATGCCTGAAACTGAGATTATGGAGGTGAAACAATCACAGGTACTGGTAAGAAGGGTAAGAAGGGGAAGACTATCGGGGTGGGTGGGGTTGAAAGGCAAGCACCCTGCAGAAGAGCAGACCACAGAACTGAGAGACAAGAATATTGGAAGGGCATCTCTGAGGATATTTAAGTCACCAAGAAGTAGGACTGGATTAGTGTTACAGAGAGTGACAGTGAGCTAGTAGATAAATTCTAGTAATGAGGCATGACGGGGGCCAGGTAGGTGACGGTATATTTAGTCTGATGATTTTGAGATTTAAAACAAGGTGGCTGAAATTTACATAATCTTACTGTATCTCTCCACAAATCACTTATGAATTACAAAGAAAAAACGAGTAACTGTAACGGAGAAACCGGGAGACACCACCTTAAACAAACAGTCAAAGTGAACAAAACCAGTATTGGGATACTGACATCATGTGCCTCCTAATACAAAGCACTGAAGACACATCTCTCCCATGGTATTCTGGCCAAAATTATGTAACTTAACTACAATCGGAAGGAAACATCAGACAAACCCAAATTCTAGAAAACAGCTGGCCAAGACTCTTCGAAAGTATCAAAGTCATGAAAGACAAAGAAAAACTAAAGAACTGTCCCAGACTGGAAGAGCTGAAAGAGATATGACAACTAAATGCAATGTGGGATCCTGAATTAGATCCTGGAAGAGAAAAATCTTATTAGTGGAAAAACTGATGAAACTCCAATAGGTTCTGTATTTTCATTAAGAGTACTGTACTAATGTTAATTTCCTACTTTTTCTTAATTTCCTACTTTTGATCATTGAACTGTATGTAGTTGTATAACATTTGGGGAATCTGAGCGAAGGCTATATGGGAATTCTTTGTACTATTTTTATAACTTTGTTAAAAGCCTGAAATTATTTTTTTAATTTAATTGTAAAAAAAACCAAAGAGTGTTTAAGGAGGAGGGAGAGAAAATGTCTGGGAAGGACATTTAGTAGAGTGAGGACACCTACCTCTGTGTCCTGGCCACCTGGTAAGAGGGGTGTAAGGAGGCTGCTGGGGGAGCAGAGTGCTCAGGGGAAAGTCAGATTTCTATTCAAGCAGTGGTTCTCAGTGTAGGGGGATGGACAGTCAAGGCAGTGTTTGGGGGCATTTTTTATTGTCACAATAATTCGAGATTACTAGTGACATTTAGTGGGCATGGACCATGGTTGCTCAGCATCCTGCAGTGCACAGGACAGCTGCACACTGCAAAGAATTGTACTGCATCCCATACAACTTTAGAATGCTCCACCAGACCATCATGCAGGTGGAAAACGTATTCATTCGCTCATTCATTCATTCAACAAACACTTATGGAGCGAGCCTACTATGTACAAGCACTGGTTTAGGTAATAGGGCTACATCAGGGCATGAAAAAGCCAAAAATCTCTGCTCTTCTAGAGCTTACAACTGAGTGGGAGACTCAGACAATAAACAATAAAAATAATAAGGATGTAATTATATATTATGTAAGAGGTGAGGAGCACTATGGGAAAAGTGGAGCAGGGCGTGTGCTAGGGGATAGGTGCGATTTTAAATAGGATGGTCAGGGTAGGCCTCACTGAGAAAGTGACATCTGAGTAGATACCTGAAGGAAGTGAGGGCACGAGCCTTGTGGATATTTGTGGGGAAAGCATTCCAGGTACAAGGGATAGCCCAGTACCAAGCCCTGAGGTGGATGTGTGCCTAATATGTTCAAGTAGCCTAGAGGAGGCCAGGATGGGTGGAATAGAGGGAGCGAGCGGGGAGAGAGGTAGGAGATAAGGTCAGAAAGAAGTTTAATATATAATGACCTTTCTAGAAATTCAACAACCTTATAAATCGAGGGAAAACTGCACTTTGTTTTGTTTGGAACTTTACGAAGAATTGTTTATTAGCTAGGAAAACTGCATCACCCTATCCATGGTTTCTGAGTCACAGTGGAGCTGTCACACTCCCAGGTACAAGTATTATTATGTGCAAGACCATTTCACTATGTCTTATGGTGGAATTATACCCCAGCCTTTACCTACTGAAATACATCTTGTTTTATTATAAATTATTCTTCTTTCATTTCTCCCTTATATTCAATTAGGACACTATATTGGCTTGGGGGAAATTATGTGTGTAGACAGGTTCTATTATCTAAACACTTCATTGCAGAACAGTGAAGGGGGTGCTTCAAATATACATTATGAAAATGGGGTGCTGCGTCCAAAAGGTATGAGAACCACTAAGGTATGGCAAGAAAATAACAGGACTATTCAGAAACCGGGGTGAGAATAAAGGGGATTTTGCTGATGACTGAAGGTGAGTTCCAGAGGCCTGGTCAAAGGTTTTCAGGATAGGGACAGAAGAGAGGGCAACCTGGGCTGTATTGGAATGTAACTAGGAGACCGCTGGTCTTCCTAATGTGTGACTAACATGTTACAGGATAAGGGCCTGATCCACTTTTGCAGCTAAGTTGTTCCCCACCCTGAGGGGGTCTTACCTGTTCATCACAGTAGGGTGGGGAACAAAGAGGGTTCTCTCCTCAAAGAAGCCAGAAGGAGCCTAAGGCCAGGCTCCATTTATTTTTTTACCCACAGAACAGTCCAGAGCCCCAGGCTAAGCTCAGAAGTACTCTCAAGCCAAGCTCATTGCTATAAACAATGAACCTCTAACCTGTTTAGGGATGGGAAAGAGACAGACAGAAAGAGGAAAAACAATAACAGAGAAAGACAGAAACATTCACAAAGCAGAATCAATCGGGGTAGGGGCAGAGGATCAGAGACAGACAGGGAGAAAATAAAACCAAAGGCCAAGAGAGATTATATTCTTTTCAATCATGACAGTCATTATTTACTTAAAGTTTTCTAGGGGCCAGGTGCTGGGCAAAGTGATGCAGACGTATTGTCTCAGGTGGAGATTAGATTCCCAATTGACAGATGAAGAAACTGAGGCCCAGCTGGGTGAGACTCAAGGTCTCACGGCTCGTTTTAAGTGGTAGGGTCAGGATTCACCCTTCTAGGTCTGGGCTGTCTACTGTGTCTCACAGAGGGAGCCAGACAGGAAAACAGAGACAAATAGACAGAAAGATGGAGATAGAGACAGAGGAAAGGGTGGCGGGGGGAGAGAGGGAGGGAGGGAGGGAGAGATGGAGACTTAACAGGCACGCAAGCAGACGATTACGTGAGCTGCAGACCTGCACAGCACCGTTTCCCAAGAGACGGGGGGGGGGGGGGCGGTGCGCGTAGAGCGGGCATGGGCGCCGAGCTCCGCAAGGTACTCACCTGGTTGTCTTCTGGGGCCCCTGGAGCACTCGCCCTCCCTTTGCTACCCGCACGATCCTCCGCAACCCGCTGACCTAGGGTTGAGAGGCCGCCCAGGTAAAAACTCGCCCAGGTCCCACCCCTCACGCGCTCCGGCCCGGCGTCTTTCCCCCCGCGCCCCCCACCCCGGTCTTTACAGCGCCTCACCGGGCACCTTCGGCCGTCGGCGCCGCCGCTGCCGCGCGCAAGCAGATTCCAAGCGCTGACAGCTGGATGTCGCGAAATGCACTGGACGCGTCCCTCCCGTCTGCCGGAGCGCGAGTGGGGTCGCAGGCCGCCACCGCTACGGACGGCTCCAGGCTCTCACTGGAGAAGCGCCCTCCTGCCTTCCCTGGGATTGGCTGCAGAGGGAAACACTTTATTTTTACCCTCCAAGCCCGGATCCAGGCCGAAGAAAACCCGCCCCTTTGGTGGTCTTGATTGGCTTATGAGCCAAGCCCACCCTTTACTAGGATTGGCCAGGAGGTCGACTCGTCATCGCTGTTTGCCAGTCCATTCGACAGGGCTTTGGGAGATTAGTTAGGAGCACGCAAGCGCGAAGCCCAAAGTGAGGCCTGGCGCGACTCACTTGACAGTTGGAGACCGCCGCTTCTTGACGTCTCATTTTCCGCAAGCCACCGCTCCGCTAAGAGACACGACTCTGCCCCCAGTTTCCCATAGCTTACCCCCACCTGCAGGGATTTCTGAGCCAAGTTTCTCTCGCTCAAAGTGAGCCTAGCTCGTAATTTTATCCCTGGAGGATAAGGTGGTTATAGGGGTCTGGCCAGTCACCCACCAGCTCCTGCTCCTTACTGATTAAGACATTGGTCAAGTGACATCCTCGCTCAGAGCCTCAGTTTAACCATCTGTGAGATAGGAAGATGACTTAAAACAATCTTTCCTGACAATGCCACTCACTCGGTGTAATCAATGATAGAACATAAAATAATTGCTTGGAGAATAAATATGGTCTCTCCTCTCTCCCCACTGCCTGATTCTTGTCTTTGTCATTATTTCAGTCTGAGGGAACTATGGCCCAGAGAGTCAAACTAATTGGCTTGAGGTCACACAGCAATAAGACTCAGCACAAAACCCAGGCTTCTGTCCTCCAAACGAAAGCTGTGTAAGAAGGAAGGAGAGGCAGGAAGGACCTCCCTATTACTAGAGGTTCTTAATTTAGGTTTACAGACTTCCAATCCAATACAGGGACAGGGCTTGAAGGGGTCCATGTATCTGGATGGGGAAAAAATTACATCATTGTTTTCACTCTCCTCTAATTGAAATTGAGCATCTTTTCAGTAAAAAGTGTACCTAACAATAGTAGTAGTAACACCTGTGACTCTATCACTAGTAGAAATCACAGAGATTTTCATACCACATGTTGTACATTTCTTGAAATATCATGTAATCTCATCTCTATCTTAAAATCATGATCATCATTGGACCCTCCATTAGATCTTGTGATTTAATGAATTAACAAGAAGCACATATATTACTATGACACATATTTGCCTTTCCATATTTTAGAACTATATTTCAATACAGTCAATAGTTTGTAGCTCTAATATTTTATTTCATGCATTTAAAGATACTGTTTCCTGAGAAAAGGTCCATAGGCTCCACCAGATCACCGAACAGGTCCATGGCACCAAAGCATGTTGAGAACACTTGTCTTCAACCCTGGGCTCTAAGAGGACAAAGACTTGTTCTAACATGTTTCCTTGTTTTATCCCTATCACCAAGTTTCTATCAGGCACACAGCAGGTGCTCAATAAATGTTTACTGAATGAAAAATAGGATGCCTCCCTAACCATCCTCCACAGCCCCAACTGAGGGAGCCAGTGCTGGCCTTTTTGGTCACCAAAGAAGGAGGAGTCTAGTCTCCAGAATCTAGTTTTGTCCCTGCCGATCTGCTTTTGTTCACAGAAGTGGGTGGCAATTTAGAGGTCTGGCCCCAGGAGATCCTATGAACCTCATCCTCAGGAGCAGGGCCCTCTACTGCAGGAGAGTGGGGTGAGTGTGAAGGACACAAAGACAAGTAGCTTCAGCATAGGAACAGGCCCTGGGGCGCATTGGGTTCATGACTCCTCATCCTCCTCCTGGTTTCTGTTTGGAGTCCCAGCAAATGGGCCTGACTTCACTGGTCTTCAGCAAAGACTATAATTTGGAGTTGGATAGTGACCTTAAGGACATTCTAGAACAGTCTTCCCTTTTGGAAGACCAGACTGGGCAGGACCTGAATCCACACCACACACTGAGGAGTTAGGACACAGGGAACAAGATGCCACCCTAGGCAAAGAACATTGTCTCCTACCATGCCTCAGTTCAAGACATGAGCACTCTACCCAACTATATTAGAATCCCATAACTGGCTTCTAACAGTGTCCCTGAAGTCAGAGGCTCTCTCTGACAGGGTAGGTGAAGAGGAGCCTCAAATGCCAGGATGAGGGGCTAGGGATTTGATTTGAGGGACAGAGCATGATTAAGGCCAGGCTTCAGAGGTCTGCTTCAAGGCTAGATTCCATCTTGGGATGAGGTGGATTGCTTCTCCTGGGCTGATCCCCCAGCAATGATTAGCCTAAGTCTGCAGATAGAGAAAACTGAGACCCTCTAGGGAGGGTGAGGGAGTCATGTCGTGAGCCAGAGCAGACTGAGGGAAGGCTACCTAGCTCTCAGACTGCCTGGGATCCTCTTGCCAGGCTAACCTCTTTCTGGCCTATTCCAGGCCCTTTGCCCCTGCTGGCTCTCCTCTCCCCTCCACTTCACCACATGCTCATTGGGACTGGCTCCAGATCCTGCCCATAGGTATCCCTTCCCTCTGCACGAGATGCCTTGACTCAGCATCCTGTATGCTCAGCTCTGGCCCTGGGGCAAGATGTTCCCCTTTCTGGGCCAGTCTCCCCTACCCACTTCTGATAGTGTGGTCCCAGGTCAGAACCAGAGGCATCCAAGCTTCCATGCTCTCCCCAAAACATTTATCAGGATGTGGAGTATGTCCAAGATCTGGTATTTCAACCATTCCACAGAGAAGGTCCCACAACAACCTGGCAGTCAGTCATCCCAGACTTCTCTCAACCCCTCTTTTCCCATACCTAAAGCCTGTTGATTCCAGCATCTTAAAAGCACTCATAGAATAGACACATTTCTTGTGCTGGAGAATCCCAATTAATTTATGTAGATACTTCCTCCTCAAGGAGTTGGAGCATAACTCCCCACTCCCTAAGCATGGGCTACACTTAGTGGCTTCCTAAAAAGTACGGTATGCATGGAGGGGTGGGGTGGTGGTGATGGAGTAATTTTATAGTGGAGAAACCTGACATATACTACCTCAGCCAGGTGATCAAGTTAACACCAATAGTGATAAGGCATATTGATAGCGTGTACTCTTGATATTATTTAAAGAGAATGGTACTTTATTTCTGTGGTCTTCCTTTCCCAAACCCATAACCTCAGTCTAATCATGAGGAAAATATCAGACAAATCTCAATTGAGGGAAATTCTGGAAAATACCTGACCAGTATTCCTCAAATGTTGATGACTCTACGTCAGCAAAAACAAGGGAAGTCCAAGAAACTGTCAAAGCCAAGAGTCATCTATGGAGACGTGATGACTAAATATAATGTGTTCTGGATGGCATCCTGGAACAGAAAAAAGGACATTAGGTAAAAACGAAGGAAATCTGAACAAAATATGGACTTCAGTTAATAATAATGTATTGATATTTGTTCATTAACTATGACAGATGTACCACAGTAATGTAAGATGTTAACAATAGGGGAAACTGGCAGTGGGGTATATGGGACCTCCTGTATCATCTTCTCAATAATTCTGTAAACCTAAAACTTCTAAAAGAAAAAAAATTATTTCAAAAAACCTCCCATATCCGCCCCCATCACTCCACTCTCACTTTAGGTATAGCGTCAACTTCCTCATGGCTCTCCCTCCCTGCAATCCATTCTCCTGGCAGCCAGCAGAGGGCATTCTCTAAAACGCAAATCTGACCGTATCTGAAGCCTTCCAGCAAAATAAGGGCGTTGGATGGAAAGTTCGGGAGATATACTGCAGAAGACAGACCCGGGTATCTGTATGTTATCGTTATGATTCCGAGAGAATCTGGGAGGTTTTTCTGATATCCGTGGAAATAAAATTACTGTATCCAAAATTTAAAGCAACTCAGCCTTTCCAAGATCTCCCAGGTAAAGCCTGGCTTTCAGACCCTCAGCTCCTGACCACCCCCGTCATACAGCTTCAGAGTAATTTTCCTTTGCTTTTCCCTTATCTCTGTGCAAACTACTCGTGAAAACTACTTGGCCCGGGCTGTCTTGCCTTCTTTCCCATGCCCAGTTCCAGTAATCCTGCACCCTCTTCCTAAGACGAAAGAGCACTCCTGCATTATTGGGTTGTGAAGTCCCGACCGATATCATTTTTATTTTACTACATGCGAACAAGAAAAATGGATTCCTCTGGCACCCCCACGCCCAGTTCACACTAGGCCCGAGGAAAGGTTTGACGCACGATAAATAAAAAGATGAATCACCGAATTAATGGATGTTCTAGGGCGCAGAGAGTCTGTGCGCGTGCGCGAGAGGGGATGGCGTGGGAAGCTATTTGCTACCTGCCTAGGTCTACTGCGGCCGCCGGGAGAGGGAGGGGCTTCCCCAGCCTCGCCCTGCCATTGGCCAGGATGGTCCGCATTGGCCTGACGCAACACCTCTGCGGCCCGCGCAGCTCGCCCCCAGCCAGGCACCCCCGCCCTCAGCCAGCCACCCCAACCCCCAGCAACTACGATCTTGCAGGCCACTGCATAGATGGGGTGGCTACTTAGGGGCCTTTGGGAACGGAGACTGGCTGCTGGGGACCGCGCACTGGGCCAGACAAAGGACTCGAAGCAGCATTTTGAATTTGCTCAGAATTTTATTAGGATTACCAGGGTTCACAGGGAACAAGGCGGGACTTCTGGGGGAGGGGGACAGGAATACCGCAATGGCAAAGCGGCCTTGCATAGACACCGAGGCGGGCTAGCGGGCACAGCGGGAGAAAGTCCAAGGATGGAGGGAGAGAGACTTGGAGAACAAGGTGGCAGCAGAGCCCCCACAAGGCCACAGCGGCCCTCCCCGCTTTGGGATCACGGGTGTCCACTCCACACAGCACGAGGAGGGGGATAGAGGGGCCCTGACCAAGGCATCACAATAAATACGTTTAGCAGCACACAGAAGCCTGCAGGGGAGGAGGGCCAAAGGGAAGGAGGAATCCCCCTTTCCCTCCCCCCCCAAAATAAGAACTCTGCAATTACTAAACCATAAAAATAAACTTTAAACCCGTGTACGAAGTCAGTCACCCCCCAGAAGTGCAATGTGGGGCCGCTCGGCCCTAGCTGATAGGGAGGGCAAATGGGGCAGGGGGAGCGGGATAGAGAGGGGCAGCCTCCGGAAGGGTAAGACATTTATCCTGTTTTGCCCCTCTTCCCCAGGTTGGCCCAAGGGTTTTGGACCTGAAGCACCTCCTCCATGTCCGAATCTTCTGAGTCTTCCCCTCCTTCTGAGTCTTCTATTCCTTCTTCCTCCTCCTCGATTCCTTCCTCGTCCTCGCTGTACTCACCTTCTTGATCGCTGCCTGCACAGAGAAGAGAAGCGGAGAGAAGCAAAGAGGGGAAAATGGAGAAGGGTGGTTAGGTGGGCAAGTAGATGTCACTCTTAACAGGGACCTGAGACCACCTTGGAACAAGCAGGTGTAGGGTGTGTGTGTGTGGGTGGGTGTGGGTATGTGTGTAAGGCAGGGTCGGCTGCCTCTGTCCTAAAAGTAGCTTTTTCTCGCCCTGTGTGCAATTTGTTTCTCTTCCTGAGCTCCGACCTCAACTGAATAAACCTTTTATTCATCCAGAGACAGCTCCCTCACTCCTTCTCCCCAGTCTGATCCAAATAGGCCTCAGTCTGTCTTCTTCAGCCCAATTCCCCACCCCCACTCCGACCCAAGAGTTGAGCAGATAACTCTGACTCCCCTTCTCTGAAAGAAGAGATGCCACTGGTAGGAGGGGATGAGGCTGGCAATTCCCTTAGTTTCCCTATCTGAAAAATATGTCTAGTTTGAGTCTACTCACTCATTCAATTCCTCCTTCCTTGGGGCCCTCAATAGAAGTTTGCCAGGGATCCTATGGCCAAAGCCCCCAGGGGGTTGCTTCTTCTTCCTCTGCCTGCCTGCAGCCAGGCTCAAACATATCCCTTGCCCTCCCACTGCCATCCCCTTCCTAGCCAAGGTTTGACTCTATTACCTCACTCCCTGCTCATTCCCACCCCTTCCCTACTGTGGTCTGGATCTGCCCACACCAATTCTTTAAAACTACTCTTCCCAGGGTCACAGATGATCTATTCAGTTCCCAATCCAATGGACACATCCCAGTCCCCATTTTACTTGACCTTTCAAGCAGCACTGGACACTGCTGACAATACCCTCCTTCTTAGAACGTTCCACGACCTGGTTCTCTTCCTAACTCTACACTCTCAGAGCCTCAGTTTCCTCATCTATAAAAGGAGAATAATAGTAACGACCTCATAAGAGTTGCTGCGAGGATTAAATGAGTTAAAGCAAGAAAATCACTTAGAATAGTGCCTGGCACATAGTAAGTATTTCATTAATGCTAACTGACCCCAGAATCCAGAGCTAGGATTTTGCTCTGGCTTATTATCCCCTTTATTTACAAGTTCGACTTCCCAGACATATCACCAACCACCTGCCTCTGGGCCATCTGTACCTTGTGTCCAACAAGCCCTTCCAACTCCATGTTCCGCCCTGCAGCCCATCAATCCCACCACCACACCCTTTCTCATCCCAGGAAATGTAGCCTCCTTTGGCTAGTCATCCAGGCCAGAACCAAAACCAGCAGTCACCTTAAATACTACCTTCTCCCTCTACCCCTCACGTGCAACCCTTCCTTAGCATTTCCCAAAAATGCATTCTTTGGTGGGCAGGGAAAAATGGCTTCTGTGATCAAGATGTTTGGGAAATGCTGGCTTCCACAATGTTTACATAGATTTCTTAGAGCAGGACTTATCAGAGCCTTTAAGGTGCCAATGTACATGTGATTCTACATGAGGATATTATTGTATGCAGTATTTCCCTAACATCCTTTTTGTGAGCAGCTTTTGGAACTGGTAAAGGATCATCAGAAGAAAATTTGGGAAACCCTGCCCAACATACAGTGCATTTTCACCCTTTCAGGTCCTTTCCCATGCAATCCTTTCCACTAAGAATGGCCCATAATTCTCCTGAACATGAAGGCAGCCTCCAATTCAAATGTCATTTTCTTTCTCTAGTTCTCCTCTTCCTGATTCTGGAGACAGAATTAGCTCCTCCCTCCTCTGGGCTCACCGAGCACACTTCACCCCTAGCTCCTCAAACAAGACTGGGAGTTCCCAGAAGGCCAGGGCTGGGTACAGAGTGTGCTGAATCGCAACATATTTGCCACTTTCCCCGTCTCTCTCTGTGTGAACCTGTCTTGTTTTCCACCCACTATCTTCTATCTCTTCTCTCTGCTTCATTTGTCTTTTGCTCTGTTACAGCCTATCCACCCATCACCAAGAACTGAGATTTGTTTCTTTGGTTTTGTTACATTTGCAAGTTAAATGTTCTCTGGCCTTGCTTCGTTTAAAAACTTACACATAATTATTTTTCCTTTTCTCCACAAGAGCAGATTGTATTCATGCCCTGACACTCTTTACCCTGGGCAGCTTTTCTCTAAGAGGAGAGAAAAGAGGTAAGACAATAGGTGGGTCTAGCTCACCTTCCTCACTGCCCTCCTCTTCTTCTTCCTCCACTGATGATTCTGATTCGGAGATGTTCTCTACCTCGTCTTCATAGTCATCCCGGTTGGTGCTGTTACGGTGATCCCTGCCAAAGTCTTCAATGTCATTTTCGTAGTACTCAATGTCTCTGTCATCATCATCACTGCCTTCATTGTCACCTTCGTTGCCGTCATCATCACTACCTTCATTGTCACCTTCGTTGCCATCGTTGTCTTCAATATCACTGCCCTCATTGTCCCCTTCATTATCACTGTCGCTGCTGTCCTGGTTGTTGCTGTTGCTGCTGTGGTTGCCCCCTTTGGGATTCTCATCATCGCCGTTGGGATTCTCGTCACCATCAGCGTTCTCCTCATTGTCATCAATGTTCTCTTCGTTGTCTTCAGGGTTCTCTTCATTGTCATCGGTGTTGTCTTCAGGGTTCTCACTGTTGTCATCGGGGTTCTCATTGTCATCAGGACTCTCATGGTTGTCATCAGTACTCTCATTGTTGTCAGTGGTCTCATTGTCATCAGCGCTCTCATTGTTATCAGTGGTTTCATTGTCATCAGGGCTCTCATTGTTGTCGGTGGTCTCATTGTCAAGGCTCTCATTGTGGTCAGGGCACTCACTGTCACAGAGGCTCTCACTGATGTCAGTTATCTCGTTGTCAGTGGTCTCGAAGCAGTCAGTGGTCTCCATGAAGTCAGAGATCTTGATGTCATGAATGGTCTCATTGTCGGTGATACCATCACTGTCTGAGGTGTCGCCAATGATGTCTTCCATGATGTGATAGTCATCGGAGTCTTCCACGATCACCACCTCACATTCATCCATGTTTTTACTGTAGGGAAGCCTGGGGTTGAGTATAGGGTGGGTGGGACGTGGTGTACACAGGGCAGATACTGAAAGGTGGTAACTAACTGGGGAGGCAGTAGGCTACAAGGGTTCTCAGGGACAAGGCTAGGTAAGGAAAATCCCATTTCTGCCCCTGACTGCATAATCTCAGGCCAATCACACCCCATTTCTGGGCATCATTCCCCACTTGTAAAACATACTGGACTGGATTATCTCAAAGGTCCCTCTTGGCTCTACAAATCCTGTGTGACACTAGCCTAGTCTTTACCCCATCCCTAACAAACCACCTCTCAGCCACCCACCCCCATCACCTTTCTTCCTTTTCTTGCTTCTTTCTGCTTGCCCTGTAGCCCCCTTCTCCCATCATGTAGTAACGCACAGGGTTAACCCACAGGTCATTCTTGATAATCTGTTGAAATAAACAGGGGAAGGGAGAACAGAGATATGAATATGAGTACAAGCCCTAGAGCCTACTCCTGATCCCCCAGGCACCCAGGAGCAAACCTAGCAAGGCCTCCCCTGGAAATGCCAGGAGGAGCCTCACCTCAGCAATCCTGTCGGCCTCTGGGAGGCTATGGTTTGAGAACCAGCTGAAGAAGCTGTGGCTGGCGTCCTGGTTCCTGTGCCTGTGGGCCTGGGGTTCCTGGCCCCGGTGCCAGCGAATTGGGGTGGAGTGAGACACTAGCCGGCCTGGGGGAAAAGGAAGCTATGGAGAGGGCACCAGACAAGGATAGATAGTGGTGGTGGTGGGGCATGAATTTGCCCTGGGACAGCCTCTTACCCGAGCGGTTGCGCTGGAACTCCTTGACAATTACCATATTTGTGAAGTAAGGGTTTGTCTGGAAGTACAGCTTCATTTTGTAGCCCATGGAGATATGTCTGAGATCCTGTACCTGCTCAGGGTGGGGGTAATGGTGGAATCCCCACCACACCGAGACCCCTCCCACCCAACCCCCCCTCACCTCCAAGGACCAGACTCCTTGCCTGGTCCTAGTAGAAAAGATATCTCTTTGGCCTGACCTGCAGATTGGTCAAGTAGCGGAAAATGTCTTCATCACGTTGGTTGATCAAGATTGAAATTTTGGGGTGGTTGAGGAACTGATGGAGGGAGCAGTTTAGGTCAAGGAGTGACTGTTCAATGAGAAGGAGGGAAGGAAGGCCAGAAAGGGCCAGGCAGGGCAGAACAAAAGAGAGGCTGGGGCAGGAGAATTCCTTCCGTGTTCATGTGATGTGTGTGAAGCAAGTGGGTCATGGGACATGGCCCATACTTTTACTACCACAATAATGTCTATGTGCTGAGAGCCTATGTTTATATAGAATGTCAAACCTCTGGATTAGGTGGCCTTGCCATGGTTCACATTTGCCGTGTGTTTGGGTGCTGAGAGTCTATGTCCATGTGATGATGTTGTGTCTCTGGGTGCTGAGGTCTTGTGTTCACAAGACATTGTGTGTCTGGAGGCTGAAGGCTTGTGTCCAAACAATGTGATATCTGGTTACTGAGGGCCTGTGGTCATATGATGTTATATATTTGGGTGTTATGGGTCTGTGTCAACATGATGTTGTATGTCTGAATCTGTGTCCAGGTGATGCTATGTTCTGAGAACCTATGGCCACATAATACTGTGCCTGGGTGCTGAGGTCCTGTGATCATGTGATACTTTCTATGAGAGTGCCAAGGGCCTGTATCCATGTAATTCTTATTTATTTATTTATTTATTTATTTATTTTACTTTTTAATGGAGGTACTGGGGATTGAACCCAGGACCTCGTGCATGCTAAGCATGCACTCTACCACTGAGCTATACCCTCCCCTCTGTATCCATGTAATTCTGAGGATGTTAAACCCATATGTTCCTAACGTGATGCATGTATGCATGTCCCCCAGAGATAAGCTTATCACCAATAGTGAATGGGATTTTTTTAATTCTTCCATTTCCTTCATTTAACTCTTTGATCTCCATTCCCAGGTACTCCTCCTGATCCTTCAAGGGCTCCAGCCCCTTTCTAGCTCCCCTGCCACCAAGGCATTGGGGTCTCCCTAGTCTCTAAGCAGAGGAGCTAGGCTTGCACAACCACGTGTGACTTAGGCACCCTTTCTGGGCCATTTCTCTGCTGTGTGCCTTTCCTCACCCTCCCTCCTCACTGTCTCTGAGTCAGTTTATCTTCTGTGTGCCCCTCCTCTCCTCCTTTCACCATCTCTAGTCCAATTTTTCTGTTGTGTGCCCCTCTACTATCCTCCCCCTTTCACCGTCTGTGATCCATTTTTTATGTTATGCCCCTCCTCTCCCCCACTTCCCCATCTGTGGTCCAGTTTTTATGTTGTGTGTCCCCCTCCCCCCTTTACCATCTCCAATCCAGCTTCTCTGATGTTTTGCCACACTCCTTCCATCCCTCCTCCACCAGACCTCGTCATTCTTCCAATGGGGGCCCGCCCCCACACCCTTTCACCCACCCTGTCCCTCCCCCACCGCCCCCCATTTCTGTCATGGGCTCCTGGCCCATGAGTATAGATGACAAGGATACTGCTTTGACCCAGAAGCCCGGGATATGCTGGATGATGAGATCTCTGCGCTCCAAGAAGGGTCTTCGCATCTGGATGAACTTGCGCTTGAGACGGAGGAAGGCCTTGCCCGCCTTGATATTCACCGCCTCCAGGTCCAGCTGAATGTTTTCCAGCGCCTGCAGGATGCACTCTATCTTCTCGGCGTTCTTCTCTCTGCTTTCCTTCTTCACCTTCCTGGGCTTCCTCCTCCTCCTCCTCCTCCTCTTCCTCACACTTTCCTTTTCATCTTCGTCGTCGTCTTCCACGATGATGACGGTCTCTTCCCTCCCTCTCAGACCGGCTAACCTCTGGTACCCCCGCCCCCCTGCGCCACAGGTTTCTAGGGCCTTCTCTCCTGCAAAGCTGCTGGGCTCCGTCACCTGGAAGTCAATCTCCAGGCTTCCCCCCGAAACCTCCGAGGGAGAGAGAGTTTCCAGGCTCTCCGTGGGAGGCGGCGCCCCCCCGTATCCTGACTCGATCGCGGGCTCCCAGCCGGGACCCCCAGCCCCCAGGGTGAAGTACGCGCGGATACCCCCCTCCTCCAGAATGACATAGGGCGGCGGCGGGGGCAGAGCGGGGCCCAGTCCCACCCCCCTCATGTCAGCCAGCACCTGTGCCGCCTCGGTTTCCTCCCGGAGCCTCGGGCGCTGCTGAGGTGGAGGCAGGGGAAGGCGCAGGAGAGGCGGCGGAGGCGGCGGCGGCGGCGGCGGCAGCTCGTCCAGAGGGGGCTCGGAGCTACTGAGGCGGCGGGCCTTGGCCGGGGGCCCCTCATCCGGGCGGTCCATGGTGACCGCGTTCGCACAGGTCGGGGGCTCGCGCTTGCCCCTTCGCTCTCAGCCCGGCCGCCGCTGCCCGTCACACCTGAAGCGGAGCCGCCGCGCCTCACGCGACCGGCTCCGCTCTCAGCCTCGCTCTGGCGCTGCCTCGCTCTGGCGCTCCCTCCCACAGCGCCTGCCCTACTCCCTCCGCGCCAAGCGCCTGGCACCGCCCCCTGCCGACGCCAGGGGCTGTCCTGCCTCGCCACTGGCTGCCAGCCGCCGCGGCGGCTCTCGCACTCCCCCGGACCCCCGCCCGCCCGCCCGCAATCTGCTTGCCAACACCGCACCTCATCACTTTCCCATTGGCTCCCCACCCCGGGCCCGCCAATCAGCGGCCCGGCTCCCTCAGCGACTGGAGGGACTGGGCAGGGCGATTGGCCGCCAGGAGAGCTGAGACGAAGAAGCCCCTCGCCCTCACCCTTCCAACGCTTTATCCAATGGGAAAAGTACCAGTGGTTCTGAAGACCCAAACGCAAAAACGAAAAACAAACGCAGGCAGTGAGCAGGAGGTGCTCAGATAGACGCGGGGAGCCTCGCTGTCGTCTTCCCCCTCCTCTCCCCTCCCCTTAGCGACTACGCACTTCTTAAATCTGCCCCTTCGCCGAGCCCCCGCTTTCGCCCCTGCGGCGGCGAATTCAGAGGTGGCCCCTCGGGGCTGGGAGGACCCTCACCGAGCCAGGGGTTTAGAGACCTAGGGTCTTTGGCTTGGGGACAGGTTTTGACGTGGCGTTTCCCATTTCTGCAAAATGGCTATGGAAATAATAATCGCACCAAAAAAGTAACTTCCTCTGCGTCATTAAAATGATTGTGATTCAGTTCATCTGCTAGATCTTTCTAGGACTTTCAATCTCCTCATCGACGCACTACTTCTTCCTATCCTTTCCTCTCCCTCTCTTCAATGTATGCTGTTTATACTTGTGTTTTAATGATTTAGGGGAGCCAGCTGGATGGTCTCTCATGAGGCATGGTGATGGGGTTCTGGCTTGACTCTGGGATTTGCGTCACGGGACTGTTCCTCACTTTTTAACCCTTAACCCTAACCAAATCACTGCCTCTCTCCGAGCTTGTTTCCTCTCCTCTAAATTAGGCGCCCCTAAAGAGACTGGTAGGAAACTGCCCACTGTAGCCCTGTTGGTGTAGCAGGGAATTGGAGGCAACCCAGAGACCCATCACCCAGAGGAATGGATAAGAAAAATGTGGTATATGTATACGATGGACCACTAGGATGAATTCGATTTACATACGGCAACATGGCTGGATCTCTCAAAAACAGAATGTTGAGTGAAAAAAGAAACAGAACAAGATTTATAGTACAATACTGTTTATGCAAATTAAAACACATAACAATACCATACATTTTTCACAGATACACATATATGTAAATAAACACATGAACGGTGGACTGGAAGGACGTACGATAAATATACGAGAGTGGGTGCCTATGTGGGAGGAGGGATGGGATCAGGGATGGGTGATGAAGGGCACAAAACAAAACAAAACAAAACAAAGAATAGAAGGGCCTCACGTGGACCAATGATGATATAGTGTGCCAAGAACTGAGGAGTATGTTCCACTCAATTCTGTGCACCTGAGAGAATAAGTAAATAAATAGTAAAGTAATTGAGCCCCCAGGGAACAGGCTGACTGGGTAGACTCCCAGGCTTGATTTTTTTTTCTCCCCTGTGACATCCCTCCCTCTGAATTTAGTCAAAGCTTACCAAAATCCCAGCTATATACAATAGACCTTACAGAAGGGCTCCTAGCCCAGACTGAGCTCCTCCAGGAGCCATTACTTTGTGCATGGGGGGGCATTTCCTAACCCCAACAGCCCCCCAAAATTTGACCCCCAACTCCCAGTCCCCATTCTCCACGGTGGTCCAGTTTCAGGAACACCTTATCTGGGTTTTAGAGAGCAGATTGGTACAGGAGTTGGGAGTGGTACCTGGGGGCTCCAGGCTTTGGGAAGAGATGGAGTTCTCAAGTGTCCTGCACCCCATGCTCATAGCCTGGGCCAAGGGAGGAAGATTTTATGAGATGGGAGACTATTCTCTTGCTAAATACATACGTACCATTTTCAAGTTCCATCTCTCCAACCATTCTACTTCCTGCTGCAGGCACATACTCTTATTTTGTCTCCTCTCAATTAGGTGCATATGTGTGCGTGTGCGCGCATGCACTGAATATGTCTCCACATACAGGCATTTGTTCACATTTGTGCACCAAGCAGGGGTGCCCCTCCAACAAAGTCACACAGACACATACTATCTCACTTGACCATACCTCCCCACATGTGGTCAGGCAGACAGGAGACACACACACACACACACACACACACACAGAAAGAGAAAGCATCCAATATAGCATTGTTCATTTCAGTTTTCCATTTACAAAATCCAATGGTGAATCCAGGCAGTTAGAAAAAAGAAATGGAGGAAAGCCCTCCTGAATGTACCCTATCTACGCCCACCCCTGTGGTCCTCCCACCCCACCCCCTGGGAAAAGGCACCCCCATCACTATCACTGAGAGAACAGGTACCCCCCAACCCCCAGCCTCTCAGCCACTCTGGTCTGCCTTTCCAGGGTCACTCCACACCAGGCTCATTAATGTCTCTCCTGCCTAGAGTGCCTTCCCCATTCCTCTCGGGTCAAGGCTTGCCCAGATCTGGGGCTGTCTTGGGATAGGGAGGGAGCTTAGAACAAGGGCTTCTACAGGAAAGGGAAAAGGGGGTGGATAAATACAGATCTCGCCCTCCCCCAGAAAATGAGAGGGGGACCGAGAACTTGGGCAAGACCAGGCAAAGGAGTGCCAGCTTGGTTTACCAGTTCTTAAGAACTGGCCTTGATGTGAGCCCAGAGTGGACTCTGCCCTGGGAAGGAGATTTGGCATCTTCTATCTGGGGAAACTGGCTGCAGTCTGCTGCACTTTGGGTGGGAGGAATGGTGGAGGGAGGAAAGAGGGGAAGGGCTGTGCAGGACAAGGAAGTTGGGGGCTGAGGGCCCAGAAGGCCAAGGGCTACCACAGAGAGTCTTGAGACCCCTGAGACTTGAAGGGGACAAAAAAAAAAAGTCAGAGAGGAATGGACTCAAGTCCACAGTGCCTTGGAGCTTATACCACTATGACTTACCAAGGCCCTCAAAGAATTTTCATCTTCAGGAGAGTAGCGTGAACCCAGGAGACAATTCTGGGGTTGAATTTCACTCTGACCCCAGGCTTTGGGTTTCAGCCACTCTAGAGAGTTTGACATTCTCCCTACACTTCCTCATGTGTGTATGTGGGGGTTGCTCCTGCCTGTATGGCACCCATATCGACCCCGGTGGGGTTGGGGTGGATTTCCATCCTCAGGAAGAAGAGTTGGGGGATGGGGATCCAGGAGGCAGCTCAAGAGAGTGCAGCCAAGCTGGGGTCTCTTCAGCTCAAGGTGTGTAGCTCACATCCTGCTCTTCACCTAACCTGGGCCCATCACAGAGGCCCTTCTCCCTCCCCTCCTGGCTTCTCAAACATATGTTCAAGAAACACTTGGGAGGTCAGGACAGTGTGGGGAGGGAGAGGAGACAGGGCTTGGGACCAGGGTTTGCTTAAAACAACATTGCACACAACATAGCAATTAAACAGCCCTTGCTCCCTGGGGACCCAGCACCTTCTTCGGTCCCTTTTGTCAGCAGATCAGTTTCTCCCTAAACATCCAGTCCTTGCTAAAGGACTTGGAAGGGGAGGGTGTGTGGGAGCAGAGGGAACAATAAGAGCTCTGGAAATCTATTTTACAGGACAAATTTCCCCCTTCTGGACAATGTCAGGAGAGACATTAAAGCAAGAAAGCCTGTCTCCTCAGCTGTTAGTAGAAAAAAACCTGCATTTTCAGTTTTGTTTTCTTTTTCTGAATTGTCACATCTGAGAGGGGGAGAGTGAGAGAGAGAGAGAGAGAGAGAGGAGAGAGAGAGATTGTAGAAGTGGAGAAGGAGGTGGTGGAGACAGGCCCCACAGGACTAGAAATGCCTCTTTCCCAGTCCCCCACCCAGTCCCCAACCCTGGGGAGGTATTGGCAATGGTGCCTAGATTCCAGGTGGTTTGAGGAGTTGGGGCTGGAGCTCAGAAAGAAAGGCTCCGGTATGAGGCCCCACCTCTCCCCTCTGTTGGCCCCAGCCTGGTGGCTATGACCTCCTCCCTGCCTGTCTGCCTACCAGCCTGCTTCACATGACACAGTAGGGTTCTCTAGGAGCCGGGGCACCTCCTGTGCTCCAGCAGGGGGCGTGAGTCCTCAGGCACTTCTTGAGGTCCTTGTTGAGCAGGAAGCAGACGATCGGGTTGACGGCAGCCTGGGCGAAGCTCATCCAAACAGCGGTGGCCAGGTAACGGTGGGGCACGGTGCAGGCTTTCACAAACACTCGCCAGTAGCAGGCCACAATGTAAGGTGACCAGAGGAGCAGGAAGAGCAGTGTGATCGCGTAGAACATACGGCCCAGCTGCTTTTCACCCTTGACCTCGTCCATGCCCAGCAGCCGCCGGCTGGCTGCATGCCCATTCTGCCGGATACCCAGCAGGGTTGGTGGCATGGGCCCACGGCCAAAGCCGGCGATCCAGTTGGCAGCAGCCTGGCCGGTGGCCCCAGGGCCATGGAATGTCCAGTTCTGGCTGATGGCTGGCACCATCTGCACAGGCTTCATCTTGCGGTGACGATACTCGAAGAGGAGCAGCTTGCCATAGACAGCATGTGTGGCTGCCATGAGCACAGCCAACATAAGCATGAAGCCCAGCGTGTCATTGGCCTTGAAGTAGCGATGCTCAAAGATGCACTGGTCCTCCTCACGGATAAACTTGTAGGTGCCCACGTCGAAGACAGGTGGGAAGGCCATGGCCACAGACAGGGTCCAGGCCATGCAGATGACAGCTGCGCATGTCCAGAGTGTCATGCGCTTGGCGTAGAAGCGGTGGTGGGCGATGGCCATGTAGCGGGTGACGCTGATGCAGAACAGCATGAAGGCCGCATGGAAGCAAAAGAGCACGGCCATAAAGGCCACAATCTTGCAGCTGAGCGCACTGAAGGTCCAGGAGGAGCCGTGGCGCACAGAAGCCAGCACAAAGGGGAAGCAGACGGCAGAGCGTATGCCGTCGGCCAGGCACAGGTCCAGCAGAAAGTAGTAAGGAGCCTTGTGCAGGGCACGCTCCTTGAGCACCAGCAGGGACAATATGGCATTGCCCGCCAGGCTCACGCACATGATCAGTCCCAGCAGCACCAGCTTCACATAAGCCGATGCCGATGGTGGAGACAGTGCGCCGCTCACCTCCTCGGGCTCTCCAGTGGTGTTGGCCATACTGAGGGGCAGGGGCTGCTCCCAACCCTATGGGGTCAGCCAGTCCGGTCCTCGATGGGCCCTGGGGGACTCCATCAGTTGTCCTTCTGGGCTGCACCTGCAAATGAGGATAATGGGGGAGGCACAGACACAGAGAGACAGAGATATGAGGGCAGGAGAGAGACAGAGAAAAACACAGAGGCACAGAGACGTAGTGAGAAAGGACGGAACAAAAAGATAGAAAATGGATACAGATTGAGACAGAAATGTAGGGGATGAGAAGGAGTGAGAGGAGATAGAGAGACAGAACGAGAGAGACAAGAAGAGAGGGGGAGAAAGGGGGAGGGAGGGAGAGAGAAAGAGAGAGAAAGAGACAGAGAGAAACACAAGAAAAAGAGACAGTGAGAGACAGGTGGAAAGGAAAGGTGAGGAAGAAACAGAAAGGGCAGTGTTAGTGTGTCTATGCGGCTTCCCCACTTACTCCCTGGCTGGTGTCAGGCCCTGCCCCTGGCCCACTGCTGCTCCTACCCGCTCCTTGCTGGGTGAGGGTGCTTCATCTCTCTGGATGTCCTGAGTTACCTGTTTCCTCCATTGGTGGGTCTGTAGGATGGGGATGTTGGTGCAGCTCTTCTCTCCCTTTGCAAAGCCCAAAGGTTGCGTGCTTCACACTTTTTTGACTGCCGCCCATAATAAGAAATACACTTTCTATCACAGCCTGGTACACATACATGCATGTGCACATATAGCTGAGCCAAAAGTTGCACAAAACAGTACCGATCCTATGTGTAATGTACCTCATTCGTTTCTATTCTATTTCATGGGTTTTTGTTGTTGTTGTTGTTAATGCTGGTAACCACTTGTTAAATAAATTTAATTATAATCAAGAATGTGCTTAGCACGCTCGAGGAACAGTGGGAAGACCAATGTGGTTGGAACAGAGTGGGCGAGGGAGACAGTGGAAGGGGAATTGACAGAGGTGTCTGGGGCCGGATCGTATAGGGTTGTGACAAAGACTTGGGTTTTTATTTTAAGTGAGGTAGGGAGTATGTGTGAATATAAAGATGTAGGTATGTTTGTGTGTATTCATTCATTTTTTCCCTCTTCATAATGAAGAGAAATATAATATTTTTATTTAAAATTAAAAAAAAGTTATTTGTGGGGAGGAGGTAATTAGGTTTATTTTTTTAATGGAGGTACTGGGGATTGAGCCCAGGACCTTGTGCATGCTAGGCATGCACTCTACCACTGAGCTATACCCTCCCCACCTTTTAAAAATTAAAAAAAAAATTTTCTCTTCATTATATTTTTGATAAAAAATTTTTATTTGTATCCACTCATTGAAAAACTATTTATTGAGCATCTAATACGTGCCAGGCACTGGGGATACAGCTGTGAAGCAGATAGACAAAGATCTTGCCCTTGTGAAGCTGACATTCTAGATAATAAAGAAGATACATAGGTAAAGTATAGTAGGTCAAATGATGGTAAGTTCCTAAAAATAAAAATAAAGGAGGGAAGGGGGATAGGAAGTGTGAGGGGTGGGGGAAGTACAGTTTCATATGAGGTGGACAGGAAAGGCTTCACGGAGGAGGTGTTATTCGAGCAAAGACATGAAGGAGGTGAGCGAGTGAGCCAGGTGGCTATCTGCAGGAAGAGAAGTCCAGGCTGAGGGAACAGCCAGTGCAAAGGCCCTGAGGTGGAATGGCACGTTGGGCATTTCAGGGAGAACAAGGAGGCTGCTGTGGGTGGAACAGAGTGAGTGAGGGGAGAGCGGTTGCAGGTGAGGTCAGAAAGGTGGCGAGGCCAGATCACATAGGCCATGGTGAAGACTGTGACTTTCACTCTGAGCGAGATGGGAGCCACAGGAGGGTTTTGAACTGAAGCGAGACGTGATACAACTCAAGATTGAGTGTAAGGAGGAGCAGGGACCAAGTGAGACAAAGGTGGAAGGAGAGGGACAATTTAGGAGGCCCCTGAAGTAATCCAGTGGAGAAGTAACAGTACCCCCGTGACCCTTGCCCTGCTTTATTTCTCTTCCTAGAATCTCTCTCTTCGAATGCACTGTATAATTTCCCGTTTTTAGAGTTGTTTTTGTTGATTTATTTATTTTTATTGTCGTATAGCTGATGTACAGTATTATATAAGTTACATGTGTACACTATCATGATTCCCAATTTAAACAAATGTTTTTATTGAAGTATAGTTGATTTAAATAGTGACACACAATTTTTAAAGGTTATATTCCATTTACAGGTATTATAAAATATTGACTTTTACATTTTGGTTTATTGCCTGCCTCTCCCTATTAGAAGAAAAGCTCCACAAGGGTAGGGATAATCGACTCACACCCTCTCCTCTTGAAGAGGAGAGCACAGCCCACAGGACGCCCTTGGTCAAAGGCTGTCAAATTAATTGGTTGAGGGACTGGATGGGCTGGGGGCTCAGGGAGGGCTGCCTGGAGGTGTCCAGGTAGGATTTGCTGAGAGAGCAGTCTGGGCAGTGCATGAATGGGAGGGCACAGGCAAAGCTGGGGGAGAGGCAGGAGTGCTGGTGTGTGCAAGCTGAGGGTAGGAGGTGTGGGGTGTGATAAGGTAGTAGGGCAGGTCCCCAAGGAGTGGCTACAAGGCAGAAGCTGGAGAAGCTCAGAATTCCCATTGGGGCTGGGCTGGGCTTGAGGTTGGAGGAGGTGGGGCTTGGGTGGATGTCTTTCTACCCTTCCCTCCCAGGAAAACATCTGTCCTCTGCACTGTCTCCCAGCTCAATCCAACCTGGCCCGCCACAGCCACCTGGCGCCAGGCTTTTTTTTTTATGGCACCCCAAAGTCTCAGAGCCAGTGCCAGTGGGCCACGAGAAGGTGCCGGGACAGGGGATTAGGAGAAACGGGGTGAGCTCCCACAGATCTGTGGACCTGGTGCAAGCTGGGTGTGTGTAAATATGCACGTGCGCGCGCACACACACACACACACATACACACACACACTCCTTAGCCTTGAGGAGAGGTGACAGAGACAGAGACAGAGGCTGAATGTAAGAGAGAGTTAGAGAGACACATGAGAGACCGAGAAGGAGAGAGGAGCAGAGAGAGAGAGACAGATGGAGACAGAGGAGGGAGGGAGGGAGGCGGTGGGGAAGATAAACAGAAAAGAGAGCGAGCTTTACACACAGAGAGGAGGAGATAGAAATAGAGACAGAAAGAGGAAGAAGAGAGAAAGTGAGAAGAAAGGGACAGACACGCACACACACAGAAACAGAGACAGCGTGAGACAGAGAAAGGAAAGAAATAGAAAAAAGTGAGAGGGAGCGAGAGAGACAGAGAGAGAGAGAGATAGAAAAAAATAGACAGAGGGAGAGAAAGAAAGAGGGAGGGAGAGACAGAGAGATAGAAGGAGAGAGAGAATGCCAGGAAAGAAAGACAGAAAGATGTAGAGAAATAGACGGG
Organism: Vicugna pacos; assembly: GCF_048564905.1. NCBI lineage: Eukaryota > Metazoa > Chordata > Mammalia > Artiodactyla > Camelidae > Vicugna > Vicugna pacos. The sequence continues at coordinate 42,313,404 of NC_133023.1, read as the reverse complement.
GGCGGGGAGTGAGAGACGTATTTAGAGATGGGATGGAGACAGGCAGAGACAGAGACAGAAAGAGGCAGGAATAAAGATGGAAATAGAGAGAGGGAGACACAGAGAGACACACTAAGACTGAGAAGGTGGATAATGTGTAGCCCAGAGTCTCAGTGAAAACCAAAACAAACAATAAAACAAAACAAATAAAACAAAACAAAAACCATAAAACAATAGCAGCAAACAAACAAAACCCTGGTGTTGCCTGGAAAGCTGGGGCGATTGTATAAAAAGTGAGGAGAGGGTTCTTCTGAGCACAGACTGGCAGCCGCAGCCTGGGACCATCCGAGGCTAAGGATGTGTGTGCATACACATAACACGTACATACCTGCTCGTGCCCAGATGCCCTTAGACAGAGATACAGACATCTATCTACATACACACTCACACAAACACATGGGTTATTCCAATGCAGACCCACGGACAGCAACCAGCTCACACACAGGGCGTGCACAGGTGGTGCATGTACATGTACACACACACACACACACACACACACACACAGAAGGTATATCGCCTCGTTCACACAGGCACAGGGTACCCTGCCTAAATACCAGTGCTTGGTCCTCAGCACAGGTGTTACTGCCCCCTAGGGGACATTTTGGAAATTTATAGGAGCATTTTTGGTTGCCACCATGCTGGGTGCGTCCTTGTAACATTTAAGGGTCCTGGGAGAGGATGCCCGCCATCCAGTGATTGGCAGGGCAGTCCCACACAGCTAACATATGTCCGGCGTCTCGTAGGATTTGGACTTGTAATGTACTGAACCTAGAATCTGACTCTGTTTCACAGATAAACATAGTTGTTCCCTTGATTGGATAGACCCTGAATTATCCAGGAATGTGGCTGTCACGTAAGTCTAGAGGAGACTGTACTTTGTTTTGTGGAGCACTTTCCTTTTAGTTGTTCACTGTTTCGGAAAACCTCACTCCTAGGCCTTTGCCTGTCATTTTCCTGAACTTCGTACGAGGGGCAACTTCTAATTTTTCCCCTTCTCTTAAATACATGTTTACTCATTATGTTACAAGCCTCTGATTCACTGAATCTCCCAGGGAGTGTCATGCCCAAACATTTCCACGTTGAAATACAGATTATTTTCTTATAAATCACTTTTATTTCTTATTTATTTATATTAGAATTAATACAATATGGATACTGTATAAAATGCTACATGGATTGTCTTTTGAATTATATACGCAGAGATTATATCCTCTAAGAACTTCATATCCAGATAGTAAACGGGTGTTATAAAATATGTTACATAAAACAGGGTGTTGGGTATGAGAGGACTGAGAATCGCTCATGTGCACAGATACACCCACCCACACACACACATACATGTGCTATGGCCTATAAACCTACATTTATAACTCCCCTAAAAAACACATACAAACTCTCAAATCCTGACAGATACACACACACAAACCTACTCTACTGTCAAATCACACATAGACTCATACATACCCTTTGTCCCAATATACCTGATTATTCAAATGCTCTCACAAATTCAAACAATCTCTTGCCATACAGGTATGTAAACAGTAACATACCTAGATCATCACATGTACAAACATACACACTTAACACTTGGATTCAGTCACTTACGTACGCCAGCATGCTCACAAGCACTTGAATCCCACCACATGCATATGCACACACCTATGTACACACAGAATGCCCCTCAGATACCCACAGATTTGTTGGCATGCAGAAAAAAATAGACAAGCAAACAACTGCTCACATACATACACATGTGCATATTCTAACCCACTTTAATACACAGAGACTAACTGATCCAAAACCTCTCACATAGATTAGGCACACTCACCAACATGGATATGCACACCCTAGCATATTTACACGTGGGACAAGTGCTAGGACATACACGGACATACAGAAAAGTAGACCAGCTCCAACACACACACACACACACACACACATACACACACACACACACCCTTTAGCAATATACAAGCACAAACTCAAAGAGAAAGGCCACTCATGTATACAGATACACTCTTGCACACAGAGTGTTTATACACACAAACCTGTTCACAACTCATAGATACATTTACTTGACATATACATCCTGCAGCAGGTATACACCCAGAGATTAAACCCATGCAAGAGTACAGAGCAGCCAACTTCTGAACACACAGGTGGAAACATAAGCAGAGCTGCCCAGCTGGTGGGCACCTGCCACAGGGGGCGCTGGAGCAAGAGGGGGCTCCAGACGTCTGAGAAACGAGGTTGCAAATGTTTGGATTGCTTCCTGTTGAAATATTTCAGACTATCAGATTATTACTTTGCCACTGTTCATCAGTGAGGTTTTTTGGGTTTGCCCATCTGTGCACAATGCTTTGTTTTCTTTTAATTTGCTCTCATACCTATTTTTCCACAACTTATTTTTTCCTACAAAAATAGAACGGTTGCATCATTGTTGGTGCTACTACTGTTACACAATATTAGGTGTTCCTAAAGAGACTATAACTATTTTGTTAATTTCCTTGATGGTTACTTCTTTATTGAAAAAAAAACACAACTCTTTTTCTTCTAGAACATTTCAAACATAAAAAAGTTGGAAGAATCCTGTAATGAACTTCAGTGCAACCATCACCCAGATTCACCAATGATCAACTCATAGGGTCTTGTTTCGCCTGCAACCTCACCCACTTCCCCCACTTTCAAAGTATTCTGAAACATATCTATTATACCATTTCAGCTGTAAGTATTTCAGTAAGTATTCCTAAAAGATAAGGACTCTTAAATACAACGATATCATTTTTATTATTTCCTTGCTTATTTATTGATTTACTTGCTACTGGCTTCTAGTATTTAAAATTAGGCAAATCTGATCCTTGGTGGGATTTCACAATTAATTATTATCTCTTGTTTTTAGATTAAAATATTTGTCAAAAAAGGAGTGGAGTCTGCCTATGGTTGAATTGAATTGATTCATTAAAGGGAACTCTAGGGCTTTCTGGCTTTGTCTCAGAGTGCTGCTTGAAAATGCAGATCTAAACTGTGTTTTTAGAAAAAAATCAGTTTTCAGAAGGAACAAAGGTCTGCTGACCCCTTCAATACTTTATTTATTTTTTATTGAATTATAGTCAGTTTACAATGTTACGTCCTTCAATACTTTATATTCAAGTAGATTGAATGTTTAAGATATTTCTTTTCCCATCAAATTGGACTTTTTGATTAAAGCTAGAACCTCAGGAGTCTCACAAGACAAACACAGTAGTCGCCCCTCCAAAAAAAAAATCTAGAATGTCCCTAATTTAAGCAATTTAATAAGGATTGTCTCAAATTTGGATTCAGCTGCCCAATTAGCCTTCTTTTCCTCAGACTAAATGTCTGATCTGTGTGGAAAAGTTACCAAAAGAATCTTTGTTACCCAGTAGGCTAGGTTGGTCAATGACCACAACACACTCTATCATGCAGAGAAAGATTTGGATTTTTTTGAAGCATCTGGAAGAGCAAATTAAGAAACTGGGCTCTTTCATGAGATGAGTTAGAACATTCTTAGATGGCGTTCAACCAGCTAGTGATGGGGTAATACAATTAACAAGTAATTGTAAGTTGTATGCCTGCCCAGTAAAAAAAAAGTAACTAAGATGCTTGCTCAGTAGAATCTCATATGTTAGTAGTCTGCTGGCAAATTGTCCACACTATATTTGAGACCAATGAAGTAAAAGAAATGGGAAAGGGATCACTTTCAATTATTGCTGTTAGGAGACACATTGATGACAGGTCAAAGGACACTGAGATGACACTAACCCACAAGATCGTTGGATCACAAGGGTTTTCATTTTATGTTGGACTGCTGCTGCTGTTGTGACAGCAGGAAGTTTACAGCTGGAATTTGTTCTGAAAATGCCAGGAATCATTCAGTGAGGAGCCCTCACCTATAAAAGTTTGCCTGAAGGTCTAACTGCCACAGTAAATGGTGCCAGATGAATATAATTAGATTCAAGGCACTTGTCAGCTCTCTGTGCAGCACTGGAATCAGTACACCCTTCTCTATTGTTTTAAGCCTAAGTGTGTAAGGATTTTGTAAAGGATTTATGAGCTAAAGGAAAATTTTCACCATTCCTTTGTGAAGGATTCTCACTTTGCAGATTTGATGCTTACTGGCTTCAACAAATGGCTCTTTGAGCACATGAATAAAATGACATCAAAAATTTCATACTCAAAGATATATATGAAAGTATACCGACAAGGTTTATGGATTTGAAGCCAAACTTGAGCTTAGAAGAAGTCAGGTCAAGTATGGTTCCCTGAGTGATGTTTAGTTAGTTGAATACTAAAGAAGACTTACTAGGATGAGTAGAACAAGGTCTACTTAGGAGAAAAGAGCATTTTAAAAAATACTCAAAATAAAGATTTTCTGTTGGATTCAAAATTCGTGAGCATTTGTCACAAGAAATTTCGACATCACATTTGATTGAAAGAAAAAGAGGAGTTAGACTGAAAGAAGGCTCCCACCTTTGAAGCACAAAACTCAAGACTAAGAATCATCCAAGTTCTGATTATTGATGAGAAAGTAGTTTTAATTAGCGAGAAAATACCCTTCGACCATTTGCTGCCACTTACTTATGCAAGGGGTTTCCTGTTGATGGTGACCACCAAGAGATAGAAAAGATCATGTAGCTGTTTTGAACATAAAACCTGGGTCTCTGCCTCGTCATGGCAAGAACAAGTTATAAAAGGGAAGTGAAAAAGGGAGGCATGAATGAGCAGTCACTCCACTTCTTAAGGTTGGCATGGTGTGAAAGCACCAGCCATATGCAACACTAAAACCTGCACCTGATGCTTCAGAGACACCAAGATGGTACCTGATGACCCCAAAGCTTGTGCTTTTGAGGTGAGCTCTGCTGACCTGCAGAACTGTGCCCCTACATTCCACACATTCAAGCTAATTATGAGGACATTGGGGCAAACTGTGCCTAAACAACCTCCATGGAATGGGTCTTACCTTCAATAACATGCCTTCCAAGGTCAAGAAGTGGCAGGCACTGATGGAAGTTTATATTAGTGTCAAAAGTACCAATGGTTGGATGGGAGGGTTTAGCTCAGTGGTAGAGTGCATGCCTAGCATGCAAGAGGTCCTGGATTCAATTCCCAGCACCTCCCCTTAAATAAATAAACAAGTAAGCCTAATTACCCCCCAAAAAACAAATAAATAAGCAAAGTATCAATGGTTTCTTCATTTGCTTTGTTTGGCTTTTTACCAAGAGCACCAAGTGATCTACCAAATCATGATGAAAGTGACCATAAAATAACTCAACAGTCATGACCAAAGGCTCAGAAGAAGTGGGCACGAATGTTGACCACTACAAATTTGCATGAGTGAATTAAAAAGTTATGTTTACAGACGTGAGCTCAAGTGTGCTATGAAAAATGCAGAGATTTCATTTGAAAGCTGTGTACAAATTCAATATTTAAGAATTCTCCTAAAACTTGGCATTTTTGTTTTTCTTAGCACAAATTTTATAATATAAAGAAAATGTAAGGAATTTCTTTCCACCAAGCCCCAGTATCCTTAACTCTTCTTAATATTTCACCTTCTCTGTGTGCTGATCACATTCACATCTAGTCATATTGCATAGACACACCTGCACACACGAACAGATACCTGCACACAGGCACATGTGTACATGGAGATTCAAATTTGCAGTCGCATCCAGACTTATCCCAGCTGATAACACACACACACACACCCCTCCTCTTCTACACAGAGTTAGGTATGTGTGTAGGTGCCCAGCTACCAGCAAATCATGCAAAGATTTATACAACACACGCACACCCCCATCTATAGAAATGCAGGCCTAAGTACCAACACAATCGCCATTCACATGGGCACATGCAGACACATACACCTACAAACCAAATCGTATGGACCTGTATGCTTTCAGACACAGTCATGCATGCACAGATGTAAGAACTGACATTCAGACACAGGGCAAGCCCTTCTCACATCCTACAGATCCAGGCCCTTCTCCACCCGAGGCTCTTACATTAAGAGATTAAAACCTACTGTCTTACACAAGCCCTGCCTTGGCACACATACATGTACACGCAGTACAGACATGCTAGCAATACAGGTATAGGGCTCAGGCTCATTGCTACCCACCCAGAGGTAGGCAGGCATGTGAAGCGATGCAGACTCACGCATACACACCCACATAGCTATCGCTGCTTATAAACACAGACGGACACAAACCCTCAGGTGCACACACTCATTCATATCTACACATACAGTCATGTGACACAGATACACACATCCTAGTCCATGGCTATGCAGGCATAAAGCCTTTACACACACACACACACACACACATCTACTCACAGCATCACATATAAACCTGAATACCAACCTTCTTATATTTACAGACACTCCCAGCCTGACCACTACAACCTGTTTACATATTCAGATAAAAACACACTGCACATTACCCAGATATAGGTATATGTACTCATATGCCCAGTTGTGAGTATGCTGGGAAACACACACACAGGGCCAAACCTTCTCCATCAACCTTCTAGACACACACTTCCATTCTCATGCACCCATGGTTTTACATACACACTGGGACAATGGGCATATACTACAAACCCACTTGTATGTACAGACACACTCTTACACACGGGATCTGCTCATTCTCTCACACATACATGCGGATACTGATAACGTGGCAAATATGCACATAGAAATGACCCTGTTCACACCGGCAGATAGACACAGACTGTCACCTATGCATGGGCACACGTGGTAATTATAATACTGGGTAACACCTTACATGGCACAGACGACTCATTATGTGCCTGGCACTGTCCGAAGCGCTTTTCAAATATTAACTCATCCAATCCTCACCCTATGGAATAGGGAGTATTATTACCCCTACTTTACCAATAAGAAACAAGGGCTTAGTTGAGCTAATAAGGCAGAACTGAGATGCAAACCCAGAGTCTGGCTGGAGAGCTTGCAGATCCAACTTACTGACATGTAGCAACACACTCACTTCATACACATATACAGATACACACTACTCTAGCACAAGCATGTGTACACACAAACCATTTCCTGACACGCTGGGGTAAAACAGTCACACATACACAAACATGGACACGCTCACATTTACAGACACTCCAGCTAAGGTATATCTTGCCCCAGGAAAGATGTACACATTCATAAACATGCCCAGAATCATACACCCACACTATCAAACACACAAAATACCCAGATATAACATCTACACACCATCTAGGTAAATCCACACTCCAATACAGATGCGCCCACATTCTCAGATACACTCCCCACCCAGATGTACCAAAATGCTCACACACACCATCCACATATACTTACCTGCACACACACCACCCGGATATACCTCTTCTCTCACACCACCCAGAGAGAACTCCACACATCCTGCTTAGATATACCCACTCTCACACGCCCCAATCCAGGTAGGTGCACATTTTCTTTCTCACACACATTATTCAGATCCACCTACTCTCACACACCCCCAATACTGATAGAGCCACACTCTCTCACACACATCCCATCTAAACACACCCATCCTCATACAAACATACCTCAAAGACGCCTACACTCACAGGTGCTCCACCTAGATACAGCCACACTTACGTAAACTCCCAACTCAGTACACCCACACTCTCAAATACAACATTCAGATCCACTGAAATTCACACACACTCCCAGCCCAGAACCCTCATACCCAACCCAGACACACCTACAGTCTCTCTCACACATGGTTCAAGACACGACCACAATGAACCACACTCCATTCAAAGACACTACACTTACATACACCCCACCCAGATACACTCACCCAACTCAAATGCATCCACATGCACAGATACCCACTTATACATAATCCAGAGATACCCACTCACACACAAATCCTATCCATACACACCCACACTTTCTCATGTTCTTTCTCAGTCTCTGTCTATCTCTGTGTCTCTCTGTCTCTCTCATGAACACAAACACAGTCCCACTCAACCTCAGCCAGATACATCCACCCTTTCATACATACACATAACATCCAGTTTCATCCCATGTGGACCACTAAGATACACTCACACCCACATACATCATCTAGATACACTCCACTACCACCTAGATATATTTGCATTCACACACAGATCGCACACTTTCCAGTGCCATCCAGGTGCACCTCTCCAAACTCCACTGATCAGATACATCCAATGGCCTCATCCTCTCCACACCACCCAGATGCACCCACATTCCAAACTCACACTTCTCACCCAGAATGCCCCCCAAACTCTCTTTTTCATACACCCCATTTAGTTATACACACACACTCACACATACCCAAGTACACAACTAATGCTCTAACAACACACCATCCAGATATACCCTAATACATACTCCACCATCCAAATAGACCTGTGCTCTCATCCACTCACCATCCAGATACACTCACATTCAAACACATTTCACCTCCAATACACCCACACACTCTCTCATACACCATCCAGATACAGCCACACCTCACATACACATCATCCAGATACACCCACTCACGCCCCCAATACGCCCACATTCACTCCCTGATCCAATTAAACCTAAACACTTATACCCCATCCAGATACACCTACACACTCCTCCCGCTGGATACATTCATGCTCCCACATCCCTACCACACTCAGAAACACCTACACACTCTCTTACACACACATACAGTCCAGCTCCCTCCTCTTAATCACCATCATCCAGAATACCCACACTCCACACACACCATGCAGATACACCCATACTCTCTCACACACACCACACACACATCTCACCCACATACACCCCCTACACTATCCATAGATACTTTCAATTATATACACATTCACATACACCCCCACCCTCACTTACATGTCCTCAAATTCTCTTTTACACACACACACACATCATCTAGATATATTTCATCACACACTTCCATCACCTACATACACTTGTGCACTCACCCACCTACACATCATCCAGATATACCCACACTTGAACCCCCCCATCCCAACACATCATATCCATACTCCTTCATACACTCCCTCTACTCAGAAATACCCACAATCTCTCTTATACACACAACACAGATACATCCACACTGTGAAATACATCATCCAGATAACTCACCACTCTCTCTTGCACCATCTTGATATACTTATACCCACATACTCCTCAAATATACACATCCTCACACATATTCCCACACAGCCACACCCAAACTGTCACTCATACCATCCTCCACCCAAATAGGCCAATGGTCTCATAGTGCTTCACAAATGCACCATTTACATACACCCACATTCACACTCATCCCTCCCAAATACACCCACATGTCTCACATACACACCCTACCCAGAAACACCCAGGCTCTCTCTTACAAACAGACAACCCAGCCCCCTTCTCTCTCTCAATCTCTCTCTCTCTTACTAAATATAGCACCCCCTCCACACACACACATATGCCACTCTACCTGGATATACCTTCACTTTTCACTTATACCTGGATGTATAAGTGAAAGATTTCTGCCTGGATGGCATAATTTGAGTGCTGTGTGTGAAAACCACTTACTGACCCCAGATACCATACAATGCCAGTCTGTCCTGGTCCTCTGATGGTGCAGGATAGGATGGGAAAGAAGTCTCTGTGTTTCGAGAAATGCTTTTCTAAAGAGGTCACAGGCCCCCTTCCCTAGTAGGCTATCAGTCATGATTGGTTCTTATTTCTTTCTTAAAAATTTTTTATCGAAGTGTAGTTGATTTACAGTGTTAATTTCAAGTATATAGCAAAATGATTCAATTATACATATACATACATATATATTTTTTCTTTTCAGATTCTTTTCCATTATATGTTATTACAAGAAATTGAATATAGTTCCCTGTGCTATACAGTAGGACCTTGTTGTTTACCTATTTTATATATAGTAATCTGTGTTTGTTAATCCCCAACCCCTAATTTATCCCTCCCTGCCCTTTCCCCTTTGGTAACCACAGTTTGTTTTCTATGTCTGTTTTGGTTTGTAAATAGAATTTGTATCATTTTTTTAGATTCCACATATAAGTGATATCCTATGACAGTTGTCTTCCTCTGTCTGACTTACTTTGCTTCATATGATAATCTCTGGATCCATCCATGTTGCTGCAAATGGCATTAATTCATTCTTTTTTATGGCTGAGTTGGTTCTCACTTCTTGAGTGTGAGTGATGACAGGAATTATCCTGAGATCCTCACAAAAGCCCAGCACATGGTCAAGGCTAGAGAAACCCCAGAAGGGGGTCATAGATGGCTCACGAGTTATGGCTTGCCATCCTGTAGGATGTCCACACAGAACCAGACATGGTCTAGCAGGGTACCAATGACTCTCAGGCCTGCACATAAATACATGCTGGGGTACACATAGCATCACACAGACTCACAAGCACCCTTCCTTATCACCTCCTCAGTGATAAGGCCCATCTACACAGGCCCAAGGCGAAATCTCTCTCTCTCTCACATGCATACCATGAGACACAGGCACATGCACAAATACCGACACTCATCCCCACACACAGGCACACTCACAGCAGTGCACACTCTCACTGCACTTGGCCCCATGTACATGCATCCATTTATTCTCAAACACAGACATATATGCAGAGCGTGCATTCACATGACATAGTGCCCACGAAGGAATATGTTCACTCACAAACACAAGTGTACATACAGGCATACTTACATATGTCCACTGACAGGCAGACTCTGTATCACACCCAACGAGACAGTGAAGAAACATGACACACAGAGGTGAGCTCCTAAATATATACACATGCATCCCTAGACATGGCCACATAAGCAGATTCACACACACTCACACACAGGCGTACTCACACACACAAACACCCAGATGTGCACATGCTCGTCAATCAGATGGTGTACTCATATATGGACATTCTAACACAGAGAGACTTATACACACAACTGGGCACGTGTATATACAAACATATTCACAGGTACATAGACTTGTACATCATTCATTCATGCAGGCACAACATCAGACATGGAGACACAAACATACTTACAAAACACACTCACACAGTTAGGCACACCATGTACGCTGGTACACATTCATACATACATCCACATGAGAAGCTATGCAAACAAAAGAAGACTCATGCACACGTGGGAGAATAGTCATGTATTCTCACATCCTTGTACATCTGCACAAGTAGGACTAATAATACTCATCACAGACACACACATGCAAAGACATCCTCACACACACACACTCAATGCACTTACAGGCCAAGAGCAGCATGCATATACACTCACTCACACTGTTCTACAATATATGCTCCAGAACAAACAATGGTAGATAAACACAAACACACATATGCAAATAATTCGAACTGTACAAACTGGTACAGTTCAGACACCTGTACATTCAGACAGGCGCACCCACAGATGTAGTCACACACGTCACCTCAGATGTGTGTGAACACACAAGCAAATATACGGACCTGTTCATTCAAATGCACACACAGCCAGATGTTCACACATACTAGCACACACACACACACACACTCAGCCACTCACAGGCATTTCCGCCCTCACATTCAGAAATTCAAACAAAATACACAATGAGACGTGTGCATCCAAATATGATGAGCTGTAGTTACACTCAGACATGCACTGACGCACAACAGTGTACCCACAAACACAATAAGACATATACACAAATGCATCCATTTACCTATGCACACAGCCTTTTGTGCATATATTTAAGGGGATACACACCCAGAGCCATACCTATATAGATAATCAAACGTGCACGCATAGGCAAACCCACAAGATATACTTCCATGCACAAAACACGTATTCACACACTCTCCCCTACCCACACAACTAGTTCTCTTTATACTATTGTGACCAACTACAGTAACATTTCCCCAATCAGATGTGGACCCACAGGTCTGTCTACAGACAGTATGTACTCAAACGTGCATACACAGGCATGTATATAATTCAGTCAAGAGAATTCACAGAGACATTCACACACAGGCGTACTCATACATCTGCATGACAGACACACCCACACAGAAGCATGTTCACACACACATACCCTCCCATACATGCATAGATACACTCACACCCTTACACTTACAAACATACCACTTAGATGTACTTATATGCACACACACAAATATATACAATAAGATACACCTAGGCAATCACCTAGTTGGACATGTATACCCAGGCATTCTGAAACCCTCACACACAGACACATACAATCTGACATATACACCCAAAACCAAATTGATGCCACACACATATACAGCTAGACATTCAACAGGCCTATTGGATCAAAGAAACACACCCTCACTCAGGCTCAGGATCAAACATGCCCATTTGCTCACCCAGACAGACATGCAAAGTCATACTCACTCCCTTGAACATACACAATTCTATCCAGACACCCACAGACTTGCACACCATCATGTGACTTGCACACACACACAGAGACTCATCCACAGCCACAGTGCCCACGAACAGACAGATAGACAGACACACACACACACAATGAACACAGCCATACATTGTCATTTGCACATATACACCCACACTCAGGCCCATATGCCTCCGGACCACAGGCTGGGTTCACCTTTCTGTACCAAACACTTCTGCATAAAAGTCTACTCTATACTTCCAAACCCCACCCATCCCTGCCCCCCACAGAGGAGGTCTTCTGGGCCTCAATTTTTCCCCTCCTCCAACTCCTCTCCAGGCCTTGAGGACTCCTCTCTAGCCACTGACCCCTCACTCAGTGTTCCACCACAGCTCCACACCCAGAAGTCAGTCAGCAGATCCAACTCTCCCTCCAGCCCAAGCTCTGTTAGTAACTCCCTGGGACCCGTCCCCCACAGGTCTGGCTGCTGCATGGGCCACACCCCAGCTCTAGCTGAAGCCCTGTGATCTCAGGAGCTTCAGCCTTGTCTCCAGGTCCTGCCAACCACTGACCACAAGCCAAACTCTTGCCAAGTCTCCCCTCAACAAGGAGACGCATACGTTACCAGGGCCAGGAATGCTGCAGGCTGTAAGCCAGGTCTCTGTTAACTCACAGGGCCTCAAGCTTCTGTGTGTGTGTGTGTGTACGTGTGTGTGCGCATGTGTGTGTGTGCACAGACGGGGGCAAGTGCAGGGAAGGAGCTTGGAGTAGGGTGGGGGTGAGAGGCTCTACCCACAGCCAACATTTATTCCTCCTTACAAACAAAGAGTAACACCATAGAGTTGCTTCTGCCTCCCCTCCACTCCTCCTCTCCCATTTACCTACCTGCTGCCCTCCACAGATCTACGCCAAGACTTTGGAGAAGAGAGGCCAGTCCCCCCACCAAATAATCAATCACCAACAGTAAGAATAATAATATTAATCATGAATAATCAGCAACAATATTGATCATGAGCTTTGGCAACATTGCTCCGGGACCACTTCTATGCACATCCTTTACTTACATGCACCAACTCATTAACCACTACACACGCCTGTGAAGGAAGGGTTACCAGTCTCTTTGACAGACGAGAAAACCGAGGTTCAATAAGCAGCACACTTTCACAAAAGTTGCAGACCTAGTTTTTGAGGGAAGTGTCCCTGGAGAATCCATGTTCTCCATGTACTAGGGTTTCCTGCACCTCCAGACATAGGGCCCACTGGCCACTGTGCACAAGGCCATAATATGTGGGGCGGAGGGGTCCCAGACACAACATGGGTGTCTGAAACAGAGATGGAGAACTTTGAATAGAGGCTGGGGCTCACACTGTGGGGACAGCCATGTTGTGCCTGGTCCCTGCAGGTTGCTGGGTGGCGTGGTCCTTGCCCGGACAGAGGTATCAGGCAGTCTAAAGGCCTGGAAGTGCTCCCCACCCCCACCTCACCTTCCCTTTAGCCCTACAGTGGCTTCCTCCCCCTAGCTGGGAATCACAGCAACATCTTCCGTGGTGAGTGAGCAAAAGTCTGTGCTACCTGTGGGGAGAGACGGGGAAGGAAGGAAAGAAAGACAGAAGGAAAGAAGGAAGGAAGGAAGGAAGGAAGGAAGGTAGGACGGAAGGAAGGAAAGTAAAAAAGGAATAGGGGGTAGTCTGGGCTGGGAGCAGCTTCTCTGTGATGTCTACCCACCTGCCTGCTCACACACATGGGCAGACAGACACACGCACCATGCATGCCGGCCAAGGAACCTGAAGGAGAGTGGAGGAGGAGGGAGAGAAGGCAGCTGCAGGAGGCTGAGCCTGCCCAGGGTGCAGGCATCGTGAGGGGAGCATGGCCGGGCTTGCCTTCCACAGATAGCACACAAGGAAATATTACCCCAGCCTCGTGCTCAAACGCGACCATAGTGATAAAAACAGACCCTGTGCGGGGGAAACAGGTGGTGGTTCCCTTTTTCCTGGGACATTTGGGATTGGGGAAGATGGAGATGGCTAGAGGACTCTCTAGGCTTGGGTGCCCAAGTAGCCCTTGTGATGGAGCAGAAAGAGAGAGAGAGAGACTGTTTAACAGAGTCAGAGAGAGACAGAGAGCATGGCAGTGATGGAGACTGTGAGATATGTGTGGGGAGACAGAAGTCCCAGCCCCTCATCCTCGGTGGAGGGATTCTGACTACTTACCTGGGCTCTCTCAGCCGGGCTGTCTTGGAATCCAGGGAGGGGGCTCAAGCTGTCTCATCCAGGATAAATGACAGCCCAGGCCACATTGTGGGACCCTCAGTGATCTGGCGGCCAGTGACACTCCTGCTTCTGTTGCCGTGGATACAGCCGGGCTGGTCTACATCGCAGACATCAGGGGAAATAGGCACCAGAGGGGTGCACTGGACAGGGCTGGGAGCGTTGGGGAACCCCAGGTGGGCAGCACACAGCTTTGGGGTGCCCAGCTAGCTGGCAGGTGGGGGTCCCGGCAGGTGCTTCCCCAACTACACACTCCCACCCCCATCTTCATGCCACCGCCAAGCTGGGAGGGGGGCCAGCACTGGTCCCTGCTACCCGTCTGCCCGCCTGGCTGCCGGTCCCCCCCTCCCCCCTCCCTGTCTGCCTGCTGGCCGCCGCCTTTTGTCCTCAGAAGACACGGTCCCCGCGGGGCCTCTGCCAAGCCTCTAGCAGATGCTCAGGGTCCGGGGCTCCTCCCTGGGAGCACTCGGGCCATGGCCTGGGAGAGCCCCAGGTTGGGGGAGCTCTCATCCAGGCTCACCCTGCTTCCCAGGCCTGGCGGAGATGAGGAAGAGGTGCAGGTCCACAGCCAGAGGCAGCAGCAGAGGTGGAGTTGGGGAGGGGATGGACGCCAGAAAGAGGGGGTGGGGTGGAGAGAGAGGCTGGCCTGATAGCTGTGTCCCGGGTTTTAGATCCGGGTTGAGGAGGTGGCTCAGAGCATCCGAGGGGGGGTCCTGATGCAAAACCGGGGCACCGTGGGCCTGCCGGAGGGACCCTCTAGGCCTGGGAACCACCCCAGCTCACACAAATTTAGGTCCCAAGAATCCGGGAACACCCAGCTTGGATAAGGCATCAGCGAGGAGCCCAGGGCGCTAAGCTGGACCCCATCCGGCCTGTCTGTCCCCCCTCTCCTCGATTTGCACAGTCCCTGCCTCAGGGGCGGGTGGAGGTGGGAGGGAGGCAGAGAGGGAGAGGGAGGGAAAGAGGGAGGCTGAGCAGGCAGGGAGACTCCCAGCTGCCAGCCTGGTCCTCCCTGGGGCGGGGCAGGGACGGGGAGAGGGGGGTTGCTGGCAAGGCTGGGGAGCAGCCGGCTGGCTGGCTGGCCGACTGGGTGGGGATGCTGGCGTGGCGGCTGTGCTGCCAGGACAATAGCTGGCTGGAGAATTCAGACTCCGGCCTTTCTGAGATGCTGGAGAGAGGCTTGCGTGGAAGTGGGGAGAAGTGGCCAAGAGGCTGCTGACAGAGCAGCTCACGTGGGCTAAAAGTGCAGAAGAAGCAGGGGTAGGGGGATCTGTGGTCGGGGTCAGGGCAGAAAGGTCCTGTAAAAGTTTCTCAAAAGCTTTGGCATGGGACGGATGCTTAAGCCTCTGAGAGGTAGACTGGACAGCCTTATTTAGAATGGGCTCTCTGGGCATTTCCACAGCAATGCCTGGAGCAAGGCAGGGGTGGGAGTGAGGTGGGACAGGACAGGGAGCGCTGCCCATCTCTGAACAGCCCTTCACAGGACATCACCTCTCGTGCCACCCCTACTTTCTCTGGGCCAGTAGATAGGCACGCACCCAGACTTAAGGCTGTGTTCCAGGACAGCAGAATGGGACAGGTGAGGAGAAAGCCTTACAGGCAGAGGTTCCGGAGGCAAAGAAAAAATATTTCTATCCTGACTAGATTAAATTGGGACCAAATAGTGTCATAGTGGTTCCCCTAATTTATAGCATTCAGTAATTTCAATTCTCTTGATATAAGCAATTTAAAAAATTTCCTTTCTTCCCTCATCCATTGGTTCATTCACTTCTTAAACATGGCTGCATGCTAACACTGGCAATATGGGTGAATTGGACTTGCTCTCTGTCCTTAGGAAACCCTTGCTCTACTACCAAACTGTGGTCCTGCAAGCCACCTGCCTCTGAATCCTGGCAGAGTTTGTGAAACGTGGATCCCCAGGCCAATGTCCCAGAAATACTATTTTAGGAGGTTTGAGATGAAACTGTATTTTGACGAGACCCTGAAGTGGTTATTGTTATGCCCACTGAAGTTTGGGCACCATGCTTTGGAGAGGGAGAAAAACTCATGAGTCAAAGATAAACTCACAACAGAAATTAGAAAATATTTTGAACTGACTGATAATGAAAATATTATATCTGAAATCCTGTGGGATGCTGCTAAGGCTATGTTTGCTTAGAGAGAAATTTATAGCCTTAAACCTGTTTTTAAAAAAAACCTCCATCTCAAGAAGTTAGAAAAAGCAAATTAAACTTAAAGAAAGTAGGAGAGAAATAACAGAGATAAGAGCAGAAATGAATGAAATAGAAAACAGAACTAAAACAGAGAGGATCAAGAAAGCTAAAAGCTGGCTCTTTGAAAAAAAAACTAGAAAAATCATAAATCCAGAAAAATATACAGAAGGCACATAACTAGTATCAGGAGCAAAAGGGGGCACTACAATATGGGTCAGAGATACATTAAAATATAATGAGGCAGTATTATAAGGGACTTTATACCAATACATTTGAAAATTTTAATAAAATGGGGACTTTCCTGGAAAAATACAATTTATTAAAACTTTGACAAAAAATTTTAATCTGAATAATCCTATAACTATTATATCATTGAATTTATAATTAAAAAGCTTTCCACAAAGATGCCTCCAGGCCTAGAAACTGTCAATGGGGAGTTCTACAAAATATTTAAGGCAAGCTCCCCAATTTTCTAATTTTACACAAAATTTTCCAAAGTATTGAAGAAAAATTATATGATCAATTCCATAGACCAAAAAAATCATCATAACAAAAGAACTTAGCAAACTTAGTTTGCTAAGAATATAAGGGAAATTCCTTAACTTAATATACATTATCTGCAGAAAACCTATAGTAAACATCACACCTCTTTGGGAAATGTTGAATGCCTTCCCTCTAACATTGGGAATGAAACAAGAATGCTCACTATAACCACTTCTATTCAAATTGTACTAGAGGTCCTGGCTAGTGCACTAAAGCAAAAAAAATAAATCAAAAGACATAAGGATTAGAAAGGAAGATATAAACATACAACTTCATTAGTAGTCAAGAAAATATGAAATAAAACTGCACTCACTAGAATGACTAAAAAGAATAAGACAATGCTGAATATGAGAACTGAAGTGACTGAAATTCTCAAACAATGCTGATGAGAGAATAAATTAATATAATCACTTTGGAAACTGCTTAGCAATATCTACTAAGGGTGACTATATGCACACCCCATAACCCAGCAATTCTACTCCTAGATATATGCCCAACAGAAATGCTTATATATGCTTACCAAAAGGCATATACAATAATGTTCATTTCATAAAAGCACTATTTGTAATCGTCTGAACTGGAAACAATTCAAATGCCATTAACAGGAGAATGAAAAATAAATTGTAGCATATTCACACAATTTGATACTACACATTAGTGAGAATAAATGCCCCACAACCATGTTCAACAATATGGATGGATTCCGCAAACATTATGCTGAGGAGAATAAACCAGACACAGAAGAGCACATACTATATGGTTTCATTTATTTAAAGGTCTAATACAAGTGAAGCTAATCTATGGTGATAGAAGTCAGAATCTTGATTGCCTTTGGAGTCTGAGTAGGAAGCCCCAGGAGACCTTCCGGAGTGCTGGGAATGTTCTGTTTCTTGATATTCGTGCTGATTACTTGGGTGGTTACTTAGTAATAATTCATTGAGAGCTGTACATTTTATGCCTCTTGTACATTTAATATGTGTTATATTTCAATAAAAAGGTTTTAAACTATTTACAATAGCCAAGACATGGAAACAATCTAAATGTCCATCAACTGATAAAGAAGTTGTGATATGACCCTCCTGCACTGATGGTGGGAATGCAGTTTGGTGCAGCCATGGTGGAAAACAGTATGGAGATTCCTAAAAGACTAGGAATAGACTTACCATATGATCCAGTAATCCCGCTCATGGGCATATATCCAGAAGGAACCCTACTTCAAAAAGACACCTGCACCCCAGTGTTCATAGAGGCACTATTTACAATAGCCAAGACATGGAAACAGCCTAAATGTCCATCGACAGACGACTGGATAAAGAAGCTGTGGTATATTTATACAATGGAATACTATTTAGCCATAAAAATGACAACATAAGGCCATCTGCAGCAACATGGATGTCCCTGGAGAATGTCATTCTAAGTGAAGTAAGCCAGAAAGAGAAAGAAAAATACCATATGAAATCGCTCATATGTGGAATCTAAAAAAACAAACAAAGCATAAATACAAAACAGAAACAGACTCATAGACATAGAAAACAAACTTGTGGTTGCCAAGGTGGTGGGGTTGGGAAGGGACAGACCGGGATTTCAAAATTTGTAGATACTGACAGGCATATGCAGAATAGGTAAACAAGAGTATACTGTATAGCACAGGGAATTGTATATAGGATCTTGTGGAAACTCACAGTGAAAAAGAATGTGACAATGAACATATGTATGTTCATGTATAACTGAAAAATTGTGCTCTACACTGGACACAACATTGTAAAATGACTATAACTCAATAAAAAATGTTAAAAAAGAAGTTGTGGTATGTATATATATATGTGTGTGTGTATATATATATGTGTATATATATATGTACAATGGAATACTGCTCAGCTATAAAAAAGAATAAAATAATGCCATTTGCAGCAACAGGGATGGACCTGGAGATCATCATTCTAAGTGAAATAACCCAGAAAGAGAAAAAAAACCTACCATATTGTATCACTTATAACTAGAATCTAAAAAAAAAGACACAAATGAACTTTTTTGTAAGACAGAAACAGATTCACAGACATAGAAAACAAACTTACGGTTATCAGCAGGGAAAAGGGGTGGGAAGGGATAAATTGGGAGTTCAAGATTTGCCGATACTAACTAATATGTATAAAATAGATAAACAACAATTTTTTACTGTATAGCACAGGGAACTATATTCAATATCTTGTAGTAGCTTATAATGAAAAAGAATATGAAAAGGAGTATATGTATGTATATGGATGAGTGAAACATGCTGTAACCCAGAAATTGATACAACATTGTAAACTGACTATATTTCAATTAAAAGTTTTAAAAAATGAAAAAAGTAAAATAAGCCGTCAGAATGTTTCATCATCATGGGAAGCAAAGGTGGGAATTGGTTGCTGTGGCAGCTGGAAGATGTCAGGGGTGGTGTGGGGAGAGGTGTTGATACCCAAGATAAGTGTGGAAGAAGTGGAAGTGAGTTGGAAGATGTTTAAGAGGCAACATAGTGTAGTGGCTAATATATATAGTGTGTGTATATATGTATATACACATACACATGTAGTGTAGTGGCTAATATATAATATAGTGGCTAAGAGCACTGACTCTGGCTCCAAGGCTGCTTGGGTTTAAATCCATGCCTTTTACTTTTCTCATACTTCAAGTTCCTTATCTGTTAAATGAGGTAATAATAGTGCTTACAGCATAGGGTTGTGAGGATAAATGAGGTAATAATTGTAAAGTGTTCATAATAAAGTCAAGACATATAATTAGGACCATGCATGTCTTAATTAAATAAAAAATGGTGCCTAGGGAAGTGAAACAGACTGTTGAAAGGCTTGGGGGTCCCAGAGGGCAAGGTGCATTTGGAGCACGGTGGGGGCAATCTGTTGTGGCCTGGGTGAGGGATGCTCCTCTGGCATGGGCCAGACCCTGAATGCCAGGCTAACCTAAGACTTTCTCTTGAACACAGAGATATTGACCTGGACTCCTGCCATCTTGATTTGCCCTCAGTTTAGCTTCCAACCCATGTTCTTCTTAGGCCCTCAGGAGAAAAGATTGTTCTGGTGAGGTCATTGGATATGGCGAGGAACAGCAATGAGGAAAGAAGAACTTGCAAATGAGGGTGGAAGAGGCCAGCTGGACTCAAGCTCCCCACCCTACGATCCACCCTGAAGCAGCCTTCCTCCCTTTGCAAGGGGAAGAAAGAGTTCTCCAAAAAGGCATGTCTCTATGAGATAAGCACTTAAGATCCAACAGGCGGAGCTGTAGGGGGTGGGGAATAGGGGAAACCGAGTCATACACTTATAGCCACAGTGCTTCATTTTTAATCAACTCCAACATTCTACTGATGGGAGAGCCCTGGTTCCCTTCTGCCTGTGCTCTTCTGTTTACCACCTACCCCGCCCCCAAGCAGGTGGGGAGATAAGCACATTTTAGAAAATGTCAAAAGTTCTTCATTTCCTCCTATTCTTTTCTCTAAAATAACAGTACTCCACTACCAGGTGGGCAAAAGCACCTTAGTGGAGTTGCTGTGGTCTGCTTAACAAGTTCAGGCTGCAGTGAATTGGGAGAAAGAGTGCCATGTTTTACCATTCAATTATGCTTTTACAAATTAAACACCTTAAAATGTGAAATGCAAGAGACAGAAATGTGCATAAGTGTTATACATACAGATTAACAAGTAGCTGTAAGGTGAAAACCCATGTAACCACTGCTCAGCTCAAGAAATAGAATATTAATGGTATCCAGAAGCCCCTAGCATTAATGATTCTTTTGTTTAAAAAACCCCCACATTCTTATCATAGGAATGGTCCACTTGGTGTCTATACAGTTGGGAATGGTTTGGTACATTTCTCACTCGTGTTTCACTGTCCTAGTTATTGAATCTAAACAAGGCTTTTACCCCTGGCTTGAATAAAAATGCTTCTTTCCAACTTATTTTGAAATTTTTCTTTTTTTTTTTTCAAATGGAGGTACTGGGGGTTGAACCCACGACCACATGCATGCTAAGCACACACTCTACCACTTGAGCTATACCCTCCCTGCTGGAATTTTCCTTAGTCTGGGCCCCCTTTCATTCTCTCAACAAACTTTAACTTTTTTATTATGAACATTTCAAACATATGAGCAGAGAGTAGTAGCATGAACACACACAGACACCCCACCAAGACTGGACAATGAATAAGATTCTGCCATATTTCTTTCATCTCTTCCTTTTTTTTCTTTTGTTAACATATTTAAAAGCAAATCACAGATATTGAATCATATCCCTATATACTTCAGTATGCATTTCTAAGAAAGGACATAATTTTATAAAACCACTATTCTACTATTCCACTTACAGAAATAGTTCCTTGTAAAGTCCACAATTACTCAATTATCTTCATAATCAAATGTCTTTTTACAGTGGGCTTGTTCTAATTAGAACATCTTGCATTGTTTGATACGTCTCTTGAGGGTCCCTTAATTTAGAGCAAGTCTTCTCTTCCCACTTTTTGTGTCATGCCCTTGACTGCAGTTGTGCTGTAGAAGGACATCTGAATTTGTTTGCTCCCTTGTGGTGTCATTTAACACGTTCTTTACTCCCCACTTTTCCTGGAGATGGAAGTTAGCTCTAAGGATTCTGTTGCATTCAGGTAATTTTATTATTATTATTATTATTATTATTATTATTATTATTATTATTATTATTATTATCATTATCATTATCATCATCATCACCATCATCATCATTATTTGCAAGAATACTCCATAGATGGTGCTATGAGATTCCTATTCCATACCAGGAGGCATATAATATCTGGTGGTCCTGCTTTGATGATGTTAAGATTCATCAGTGGGTTAAGGTGGTAATAGCCTGATCCCTCCATGGAAAATTTCCCATCAACCTTTCATTTCATGATTTCATCTACTGATGAGTGTTGCCTGAATCAGTAATTTTATTAGGACTTGCAGAGTGGTAATTTTTAAAAAATTCTATCACTTTTGTACATTTATTAACTGGCATTTTTATATAAGTAAAAACTTTCCTTCATCAACTCAAGATGCAGTTAATACAGAAAAGACAAGATAAAGATATAATTCTGTCATTACAAATGCCAACATTAGAGTAAGGAATTGATGCCCTATGGTTCCAATGGTTCAAATGAGGTTTTTGTTTAAATTTTTTCTTTTGCTTCTTGTTTTTAGTGTCATTATGAACTCATGGTTTTTGTCTTCTTTAAAAAATACATTTAGTGTGCTTGCTTTGGCAGCACATACACTAAAATTGGAACAACACAGATAAGATTATCATGGCCCCTGTGCAAGGATGACACACAGATTCGTAAAGTGTTCCATATTTTTAGGTCCTGCTGTATAGTTCAGGGAACTATATTCAATATCTTGTGGTGGCCTATAATGGAAAAGACTATGAAAAGATCTGTCTGTCTGTCTATCTATCTGAATCACTATGCTGTACACCAGAAATTAACACAACATTGTAAACCAACTATACTTCAATAAAAATGTAAAAAATATTTAGTGTGTTTTGATCCATTATAGTTATTATTCTATTTGATGATTCAATTGTCCCTCATTTGGCCAGTGGGAACCCTTTCAAGTTTTCTCCTGTACTTTTTTGACATGACACTAGTAAAACTTTGAAAGTTTTCATGGTTTCGAGTATGAAAAGATGTTCCAGGCTCATATGAGACATTTCCTGCTCCAGATCTGAAATCAGCCATTTCTCCAAGGAGTCCTGGTTCTTTTTAGTTGAGATGTATTTGGATAACAAGATAAGGGTGCTAGAGGTGTGCACTGATAGTGGGTGTTACTGCTTCTAGGTATTTTCAATGAACAGAGCAAGAATGTTTTTTCTTTGAGAGAAACAAAAAAGTCATTGGATCACATGATATTTCCAATTCAAAATTAATATTCTAAGGTGTTGGTGCAATTTTAAAATTTTATACTTCAAAAGTGGCACTTTTACACCGAAAATCTTGGTTCCTAATAACATTTATATAATGGCTTCTTTGCAATAAAGCAACAAAACCAATATTTCTACCAACAATTAGACTCCTGAAAGAAATCTAAGATTTCTTAGCAGCTCTATTTGTCCGTGGAATATATTCCATTAAGGGTATGCATTCAAAACACAGTGTTCTAAAGTTGCTGGGGGTAATATTATCTTTGGAAACTATGTCATAATTGTGATATAATTGGGTTTTACATTCCAATTTGTTTTCAATTTTTAGAGATTGGTTTTAAATTTTTAATCGAATTTCAATTTTTGAATATGTAAAACATTTTTATGTTTCCAATGTATATTCTAAACTATATAACTTCAGGCGGGGAGGGTATAGCTCAGTGGTAGAGTGTGTGCTTTGCATGCCCACGGTCCTGGGTTCAATCCCCAGTGCCTCCATTAAATAAGTAAATAAATATACCTAATTATTTCCCCCCAAAAGAAGAATTTAATTAAACTACATAACTTCCATCCTGTCCCTACACCCTGTTTTACCCTCTCCTTTACTTTCTAAAAATTTGTTTTGGGGTTATCCTTCCCATGTTTCTCTTTGAAAATACAAGTATCTACCTATATGCTTATATATGTCTAACTATATAGACTCATATCATAATTATACATTGCATTCTCCCCTTTCTAACACAAAGGTAGTGACTGAATATACTGTTTTACACCTTCTGCAAGCATCTATTGAGTGCTCATTATATTCCCAGCACCCTGCTGAGGTACTCAGGCAAGAGAGATCCCACTTATCACCATGTTCTAGTGTATTTTTCGGTATTACAGTTAATTAGAGCTGCTGCTCTTATCTCTGTCTCTCAGAAGACAGTGCTCCTGGGTGCCACCTCAGTGTGACTTATTTATCTCCCATTATCTTGCAGCAAGCATTGACAGTGACAAACACTTGTCCCTCAGCATGTCAAAAGAATAAACACATTTTTAATTACACAAGTGATGCATGAGAACATGCACACTGTGAGAAGCTCAAACAACACAGAAGTGTATGGAATAACAAGCCATGGTTTGCCATCACTCTCACCCAATGCCACTGCACTTGGCTGAAACAATTATTCCTATGGTGGTTGCCAAATGGTGATTTTTCTAACTCTATTATTCCTTCTACATTTAGAGTTCACATTCTACAATAAGGATGAACCTCCTTCTCTCTCCTTCCTTCCTCCCTCTCTTCCTTCCTTCCTTTAGTTATATGCATTTGTGGATTCCTATTTTATTCAATGCATCATAAACTGCTACATTCACTTTTTATGTGCTGCCCAAATTGTCCCGGGATTTGACAAAGGAAGACTATACAAGCTTTCTTTTGTGTCCTTTTGATATGCCCATCATTCTTTAAGCACGTCCTTACTTTCTGGAACATCAGGTGTCCCAGGTTCATCTTGTATTTTTCAAGCCCCACCTCTGGAATCAGCCATTTCTCCAAGAATCCAGCCTTGGTTCCTTTTGGTAGAGACACAAAGATTTGTGTATTAAGTGCGCTCCTTGCTGTAACTAGGGATTACTGCTTCTAATTCATCTCATTGGACAGAGCTGGTGTGTATGTATATATTCATAAACACACACACATTATCTATCTATCTATCTATCTATCTATCTATCTATCTATCTAATCTCTATATCATCTTAAAATCATTAATTCATACTGGTACTCCAATTCTAATCTCAAAACACAAGATTCATTTTAGCCTTTCCCCTTTTCCATATTTCTATCTCCCCTCTCTGACAGTGAGAAATCTGGTTCTCATTACCCACAATGTATGTACTTATTTGTTCAATCCTAGGATATACATATAGTAGCTTCAGAACTGCTAACCCACCATTGTGAAAAATAAAGCTACTAACTAGGGTTTAATATTTGCTTACAGGTTTTTTTCTTCCCTTCAATGTAATGTTATTAATTTGAAATAGACTCATTTGTTTCTGTTGTTTTCTTCCCATCTTTGGGAAGAAAAATGATTTTATGATTACATAAAACAATAACATGATTTTAAAAGTCAAAACCATACAAAAATTATACCCAGAAAAGTGTCACTCCCCCCCTCCCCTGTACTCCATTCCTATTCTCCCATCCTTTTCACCCTATTCCCACTCATCCCTTATGGGTAATAAATTCCACTAGTTTCTGGTTTACACTTAAAGCTGTGTTTCTTTTGCACAAATTAACAATATATTTTTTCATTTCTACTTCTCTCTTGCATAAAAGATAGCATACTATAGATACTCTATTGCACTTTGCTTTTCTTTTGCACTATTTGGTTTACAAAATATAGTCTGAAAATGTATGTACTTATAAAAACCTTTTTAATGGTAAAATACAATATACATACAGAAAAGTTCATAAAACATATATTCATTTTTAAAGAATAATTATAATTCAAACATCTGCATAAACACCACATAGATTAAGAAATAGAACATTGTCAACACCCTAGACGTCCTCTAGGTGACTTTTATCAATCATAGCTCCCTCTCTCTCATCCTGAATTTTATGGTATGTGCTTCCTTGCTTTTTTTTTATGGTTAATCACTTTAGTTTAGTTTTGCCTTTACTTAAGTTTAACACATACACAAAAGTGCAAAAAAATTATGGAAAACTTGATGAGTTTTTACAAAGCAAACATACCCAAGTCAAGAAACAGATTATGACCAACACACCAGAAGCCCCACCTGTGCCCTCTTATAGTCATTTTCTACCTCAAGGTAACCACTATTTTGATTTCTAAGGGCATAATTTAGTTTTGCACTTTATAAAAATGGAAAACTAATAGAGTAACTGCTTCTTTTACTTAATTATGCTTGTGAGATTTAGCCACTCTGTTGACTGAGCAAGTAATTCATTTTTATTGCTGAATGGCATCCCATTGTATGAATATGCCACAACTTCAAAAATCTGTTTCACTGGCATTGTTGGGAACTTGAGTTGTATACACATAGCTTGTAAAAGAAAAATACCCTGAAGATCACAGCCCCGCAGGTGAGACAGACAGATGAGGGAGTCACAGTATAAGCTCTCCATGAGAGTTATACATATGGAGTTATGGATAGATGGATTTTGAGATGGTTGAGATAAGTTTTTTTAGGGGGGACCAAGGTTTAATTAATTAATTAATCATTAACTTATCTTTAGTAGAGGTCCTGGGGATTGAACCTAGGACTTTGTGCATCCTAGGCACACACTCTACCACTGAGCTATACCCTCCCAAAGATGGTTGAGGTAAGTTTTGAAGGATGAAAAGACAGGATCTCCCTAAGAGGATGTAGGTTGTGGGAGCGGGAGAGAGAAGGGAAGAGAGAGACAGACAAGGAGAGAGAGAGACAGAGAGAGATTCAGGGCAGGGAAAGAACATGATGAAAATCTAGGAATTGCTACGATTTTGGGAAGGCTGGGTCAGAGAGAGCTGCGTTTAGAGGTGGAGGGGAGAAATGAGGTTGTAGGGTAGGTTGGTGAGGCAAAGAACATGCCACAGAAGTCCTAGGGTGCTGGGTTAAGAAAATGAGACTTAATCCTTTAGGAGATTGGGATACTACTGAAATTTTTTCTCTTTTCCTCCTCCTCCTTCTCCATTTTTTCTCCTCTATTTTTTAAGCAGGGGCATCATATGGCCTATTTTGCAGTTTAGAAGGATTCTTCTAGCAGTGGGCAGGGAAGACAGACTGGATGGGTATAGAGCAGAAGGCAGGGAGACCTGTGAGGAAGCTACAGCAGCATTCAAGAAATGATAGATATTGGTTGGTGTGCCTGAAATTCCTGGAGTCAGGCTACCAAATTTTCTTCAGCCTAGCTGTCTTTTCTGAACTCCAGACTCTCGTATCCAACTTCCTACTCAACATCCCCACTTGAATGTCTAATAGGCATTCTCAGACTCAACACAACCAAAACTGAATTCCTGACCTTACCCCTCAAACCAACTCCTTCAGCAGTCTTTCTCTTATGTTGGCAATTCCATCCTTCTGGTTGCTCAGGCCACATTCTTAGAGTTATTCTTCAAGCCTCCTTCTCTTTCATACCCCACATCCTGATGTCTACTAATCTATTCATTTGCACTTCCTAGATTTCATATAAATGGAATCATATAATATGTTTTCTTTTTTTGTCTGGCTTCTTTCACTCAGCATAATTAGTTTGAGAGTCATCCTTGCAGTTGTGTGTCAGTAGTTCATTCCTTTTAGTCCTGAGTAGTAATCCATTTTATTTATATACCATAACTTCTTTTTTCTTAATTCTTAATTTTTGTTGAAGCGCAGTCGATTTACAATATTAGTTTCAGGTGTGCAGCAAAGGGATCCAGTTGTATATATATATATACATTCAGATTATTTTCCATCATAGCTCATTATAATATATTGAATATAGTTCCCTGTGCTATACAGTAGGTCCTTGTTTATCTATTTTATATATAGTAATGTATATCTGTTAATCCCAAACTCCTAATGTATCCCTCCTACTCCTCTTTCCCCCCTGGTAAGCAGAGTTTGTTTTCTATGTCTGTGAGTCTATTTCTGGTTTGTAAATAAAATTTGTGTCTTTTTTTTTAAGATTCCACATATAAGCGATATCATATGATATTTGTCTTTCTCTGCCTGACTTACTTCACTTAATATGATAATCTCTAGGCGCATCCATGTTGCTGCAAATGGCATTATTTCATTCTTTTTATGGCTGAGTAATATTCCATTGTATAAATACACCATATCTTCTTTATCCAGTCATCTGTTGATGGACATTTAGGTTGTGTCCACATCTTGTCTATTGTAAATAGTGCTGCTGTGGACATTGGGGTGCAGGTGTTTTTTCGAATTAGAGTTTTCTCTGTATATGTATCTGCCCAGGAGTGGGATTACTGGATCATATGGTAACATATGATTCATTCTTTTTAGTTCTGAGTAGTATTCTATTTTATTTATATACCACAATTTCTTTATCCATTCACTTTTTGATGTATATTTGATTGGTTTTCAGTTTTTGCCTGTTATAAATAAAGCTGCTATGAACATTTGCGCACATGTCTTTGTATGGACATATGCTTTCATTTCTTTTGGGTAAATACACAGAAATGGGAAGTCTGGATAGTATAGCAGGTGTACATTTAACTTTGTAGAAACTGCTAACCTGTTTTCCAAAGTAGTTGTACCATTTCGTTCCCACCAGCAGTGAATGAGAGTTCCAGTGTCTTCATATCTTTGCCAAAACGTGATATGGTCAGTTTTTAAAATTTTAGCCATTTAATAAGTGTACAATAGTGCCTAATCATGGTTTTAGTTTACATTTCCCTAACGACCAAAGATATTGAGCATGTTTTCATTTGCTTTTTTGTCAACTTTATATTTTCTTTAGTGAAGTGTCTGTTCAGATCTTTTGCCCATTTAAAAAATTGGGTTGCTTGATTTCTTATTACTGAGTTTTCAGAGTTCTTTACATTTTCCAGATACAAGTTCTTTATTAGATGTATGCTTTGCAAAAATTTTCCTCCCAGTCTGTGTCTTGCCTTTCTATCTTCACAAATCTCTTTTTGAAAAAAAGAAGAGAAAAAGAAAAAAATTTCTAATTTTGATAAAGTCCAAGTTATCAATGCTTCTTTTATATCCATGCTTTCTGAGTCCTAAGTAGGAAATATTCACCAAACCAAAGATGGCTAAGATTTCCTTCCAAGTTGTCTTTAATAAATTTTCATAGTTTTCATTTTTACATTTATATCAATGATCCATTTTGCATAAATTTTTGTACGTGTTTTGAGGTAATGATCAAAGTTCAAAATTTTTTTCATATGGCTATTTAGTTGTTCCAGCACCACTTACTGAAAACATTATCCTTTCCCTCACTGAATTTCACTTACACCTTTGCTGAAAATCAATTAACCATATATGTATGGGCCTATTTCTTGACTCTCTTCTTTTTCACTGATCTTTAATACCACATCATCTTGATTATGGTAGCTTGAAATCAGGTAGTGTAAGTCCTCTTTGTTCTTTTTAAAAAATTATTTTGGCTATTCTAAGTCCTTTGCAATTCCATATAAATTATGAAATTGGCTTGTCAATTTATGCATATTAATATTGAATCTTCCAGTCTGTGAACATAGGATATCTTTCCATTTATTTAGATCTTTTATTGCTCTTAGTAATATTTTGTAATTTTCAGTGTACAGGGCTTGCACATCTTTTGTCACATTTATCCCTAAGTATTTTATATTTTGTGTTGCTATTATAAATGGTATTTTTATTTCAAATTCCAATTGTTAATTGCTAGTATATAGGAATACAGCTGGTTTTGAATATTAACATCTTATCCTGCAACCTTGCTAAACTCCTTTAGTAGTTTTTTGGTATATTTCTTAGGATTTTCTATAGACAATAATGTTATTTATTTATTTATATTGAAGTATAGTCGATTTACAGTGCTATACAGCATAGTGTGTCATTTAAACATATATATATTCCTTTTCATATTCTTTTTCATTATAGGCCATTACAAGGTATTGAATATAGTTCCCTGTGCTATACAGGAGGATATTGTTGTTTATCTATTTTATATATAGTAGTGTGTATCTACAAATTCAGAATTCCCAATTTATTCTCCCCACCTCTTTTTCCCTGGTAACCAAGTTTGTTTTCTATAGACAATAATGCTATATGCAAAAAAGACAGATTTACTTCTATTTTTTATAATCTGCGTAGCTTTTATTTCTTTTTCTTACCGTGCTGCAAGGGCTAGAACCTCCACTACAATATTGAATAGAAGTGGAATCAGACATTCTTGCTTTGTAGCTGATCTTAAAGAGAAAGCATGCAGTCTTTCCTCCATAGAGTATGATGTTAGCTGTAGGTTTTTCAAAGATGCTCAACGTTGCAAATCGTCAGGAAAATGCAAATCAAAACTACAAAGAGATATCACCTGACACCTGCTAGGATGTCTATTATAAAAAAGGAAAGATGTAACACATGCTGGCAATGATGTGGCAAAAGGGGAACACTTGTACACTGTTGATGGGAATGTAAACTAGTGTTGCCACTATGGAAAACACTATGGAGGTTCCTCAAGAAATTAAAAGTAGAACTATATGATAATGCTTTTGGGTATGTATCCAAAGGAAATGAAATCACTATCTCAAAGAGGTAATCTGTATGACCATGTTCATTGCAGTATTATTCACAATAGCCAAGTTATAGAAACAACCTAAGTGTCTGTCAAGAGGTGAATGGATAAAGAAAATGTGGTGCATACACACACACACACACACACACACACACACACACACCCATATAAAATGGAATATTATTCAGCCTAAAAAAGAAGGAAATCCTGCCATTTGTGACGACAGGGATGAACATGGAAGGCATTATGCATGGTATCACTTATATGTGGAATCTAAAAAAATCTGAACTCAGAGACAGTGAGTAGAATGGTGATAGCCAGGGGCTGAGGGGTGGGGAAAATAGAGAAAGGCTGGTAACAGGGTACAAACTATCAGTTATAAGACAAAGTCTGAGGTTCTAATGTGTAATATGGTGACTATAGTTGATAATACTGTATTGTATAATTGAAATTTGCTAAGAGTAGAACCTAAATGTTCTCACCAAAAACAAAAAACCCAAATAACAAAAAAAGTTAATATGTGAGGTGATGGATGTGATGGTGGGAATGCTTTCATAATGTACACATATCAAATTATCATGTTGTACACTTTAAATATATTACAATTTCATTTGCCAATTATACCTCAATAAAGCTGAAAAGTTTTCCATTCCACCTTTCAATTTCTTCTTTGACACAACATTTAGAAGTATTATTTTGCTTCAAAATATTTGCATGTTTTTCAAATATATTTTGAAAATTTATCTCTAATTTAATTCCATTGTGTTGAGAGAAAATACTGTTTGATTTGAATCGTTTAAGCTTATGGAGATTTATTTTATGGTCCAGAATATGTTGTATTAGTTTCCTGAGGCTGCCATAACAAATTACCACCAACTTGATGGCTTAAAACAACAGAAGTGTATTCTCTCACATAATGTAGGGCAGAAGTCTAAAATCAAGATGTAGGCAAGGTTGGTTCTTTCTGGAGACTCGAGGAGAATCAGTTCCATGTCTCTCCTTACAAGCTTCTGGTGGCTGCCTGCAATCCTTGGCATTCCTTGAAGTGTAGATACATCACTCCAATCTCTTCCTCTGTCTTCACATTGCCTTCCTCTCTGTGTCTCAAGTCTCCCTTTGCCTTTCTTTTATAAGGATGACTGTCATTGGATATAGGGTCCACCCTAAATTCAGCATGATCTCATCTTGAGATCTTTAACTTAATTACATCTTCAAAAACTCTCTTTTCAAATCAGATTACATTCACAGGTTCTGGAGATTAGGACTTAGACATAACTATTCGAAGGCCATTATTAAACCCAGTACAATGGCCTATCTTGGTAACTGTCCTATGTGTACTTGAAAAGAATGTCTATTCTGTTGTTGGATAGTGTGTTCTACAAATGTCAGTTAGGCAAATTTGGTTGATCATGTTGTTCAACTCTTATATTCTAATTAATTTTTTATCTACTTGGTCTAAAGATTATGGAGAGAGATGTGTTGAATTCTTCAACTATAATTATGAAATTTTCAATTCCACTTTCAGTTCTATCAGTATTTGCTACATGTATATTGAAGCTCTATTATTAGGTGCATAGATGTTCAAAATTGTTATATCCTCCTGATGACCCCTTTATTATTATAAAATGGCCCTTTTCATCCCTGGTAACATCCTTTACTCTGAAATACTTTTTTACTGTTTTCTGACATTAACATAGCAACTCCAGCTTTCTTTATATTAGTATTTTCATGGAACATCTTTCTCCACTTTTAAACTTTTTTTCTTTAGAAACAACTTTATTGAGGTACAATTTACATTCCATAAAATGCACTCATTTTAGGTGTACATTTAATGAGTTTTGACCAACGTATATACTCATGTAACAACCATCACAAGATAGAAAACATTTCTATCACCCCCCAAAGTCCTATCATTTCCTTTCTTATGTAACAGCTTTATTGAGATTTAATTCACATTTTATCCTTTTAAAGATACAATTAAATTCTTTCATTATATTCACAGAATTATGCAGCAATCACTACAATTTTTGAACATTTTCATCACCTCTCCAAAGGAAAAAAAACCCTGTTGGTTGGGGGAGGGTGGTAGAGTGCATGCACAGTGGTAGAGTGTGTGCTTAGCATGCACAAGGTCATAGGTTCAATTCCCAGTACCTCCATTAAAAAAAAAAACTAATTACCTACCCCTCCCAAAAAAACCCTATGCACATTAGCACTTGCACCCCTTCCCCCTCCGCTCCAGCCCTAAGCAATCACTGATCTACTTTCCGTCTCTATCTATTTGCCTATTCTGGAGTTTCACATAACGGAATTGTACAATATGTGATCTTTTGTGACTGGCTTCTTTCATTTAAGATAATGTTTTCAGGTTCATCCACATTGTGGCATGTCTCATTACTTCATTTTTTATTGCTGAATAATATTCCATTGCATGGATGGGCTACATATTATTCATCCATTCATCAGTTGATAGACATTACTGTTGTTCCACATTTTTGCTATTATGCCTAATGGTGCTTTGAACATTTGTGTACCAGTTTTTGTGTGGACATATGTTTTTGATTCTCTTGGGTATATACTCAGGAGTGAAATTGCTGGGTCATATGATAACTGTATATATAATCTTTAAGGAATTGTCAGATTGTTTCCTAAAGCAGCTGCACTATTTTACATTTTCAGCAGTGTATGAACCTTCCAATCCTCCATATCCTTACTAACATTTGTTGTTATCTGTCTTTTGGATTTCTAATTCTATGAATAATGTCCTGGGTAATTTGATAGGGATCACATTAAATCTGTAGATTGCTTTGGGTAGTATGGCCATTTTACCAATATTGATTCTTCCAATCCAAGAACATGGGATATCTTTCCATTTCTTTAAGTCATCTTTAATTTCCTTAGTCAATATTTTGTAGTTCTCCTCATATAAGTCTTTCACTTCTTGGTCAGATTTATTCCTAAGTATTTTATTTTTTTTGGATGCAATTTTAAAAGAGATTTTTTCTTTACTTTCCTTTTCTGATATTTCATTGTTAGGGTAAAGAAATGCCACTGATTTCTATATGTTAATCTTGTATCCTGCTACATTGTGGAGTTCTTTTATTAGCTCTAGGAGTTTCTGTGTGGAGTCTTTAGGGTTTTCTATATACAGTATCATGTCATCCACATATAATGACAATTTTTCCTCTTCTCTTCCAATTTGGATCAATACAGTATAAGAATTTTACAACTGTATAATTCCATTTCACTTCTTCCAGCCTTTTTGTTGGAATACATTTTACTTTTACTTATGTTATAAACCCCACAATATATGATTTTTCTGCCTTAAACCATCAATTTTTTAAAAGTTTTAAAAATAAGAAATCAGGTAGTTTATATTTACACACATAATTATCACTTCTGGTGCTTTTTCTTTCTTTGTGCAAGGTCCTAATTTCCATCTGATATCATCTTCATTCTACTTGAAGAAATTTTTAAACTTTTTTTTTATTGTGCAGTTTGCTCATGAATTCTTTGAGCATTTATATCTCTTAAAAAGTCATTATTTTGTCTTCATAATTGAAAATCATCTTGGTTTTCAATTTCAGTTTGACAGTTCTTTTCTTTCATTACATTAATGATGTTAGTCTACTATTTTCTGGTTCCCATAGTTTCTGAGAAGAAATGTGCTGTTGTATCCTTGTTCCACATTTTTCCTCTCTGGATGCTTTTAAGCTTTTTTGCAGCTTAAAAGTTTTTTTTTATTATAATGTGCCTTGGTGTAGTTTTCTTTATTTTTCATGTGATTGGGATTCATTGAGCTTCTTGGATGTGGATTTATGGTTTGCATTACACTTGGAAAATTTTCAGCTATTATTTCTGTAAGTATTTTTGTATCCACCTTCTTTCAGTAACTTCTAATATATACACTACTTGAAGTTGTCCTACATTTCTCTGCTACTCTACTCATTTTTTTTACAAAGCTTTATTTTTCCTTTTGTGCTTCATTTGGGATGTTTTAAAGTCTCATTATGTTTCAAGTTCACTAGTGTTTTCTTCTGAGATGTCTAATTTGCACTTAATCTCATCCAGTGTATTTTTTTTTATCTCAGACCATGTGTTATTCATTTCTTTAAGTTTAATTTGGGTCTTCTTAAAATAACTTCATGTCTCCTATAAACATACATAATTTTTCCTCTATCTACTTCAACATGTAGAATACTTTTGTAATAGCTGTTCAATGTCTTTGTCAGTTAACTTTATCACCTGTGTTATTTCTGGGTGTTTTCATTGATTGATTTTTCTCCTTATTACTGGTTACATTTTCTGCTTTTGTGCATGTCTAATAAATTTTTATTGATGCCAGACATTGTGAATATTTTATTTTGTTGGCTTTTGAATTTTATAATAACAATAGTAATAATTCCTTTAAGTGATTTTGAGCTCCATCTTGGGATGCAGTTGAGTTACCTTGAAACAGTTTCATCCTTTTGACGCTTGCTTTCAAGCATTATAAAGATGGGACCAGAACAGTCTTTAGGGTGAACTTTCCTGACTACTGGGGTTAAAAAAAGATGAGAAATCTATCCAGTACCCTGAATATTTTGAGATTTTCTAACCCATGGCAGGTGAGAAGATAAACAATTTCCATCCTTCTGAGAGCTCTGAAGTTGTTCCAACCACTCCTCTTTGGTAGTTCTTTTACTGGCCTTGGGTAGTTTTGTCACACACATGCTCTGATCAGAATTCAGCAGGAGACTCCAGGGAACCCGCTTCAAATCTCTCATACTCTCTCTCTCTCTCTCCCTCTCTCTCTCGCTCTCTCGCTCTCTCGCTCTCTCCCTCTCTCCCTCTCTCTCTCTTTCCCAACTCCAGGAAACACCTTTTTCTCTATTTTTCGGCTCTAGGAATTCTGGATGCCATAGTCTCCCTGCATGCTGAATGCTGTTTCCTCAACTCTGGGAGAATGCTGGCCTCTGTTTGGGTTCCCTCTACCTGCACTGAAGCCTGCAAACCCTCTCCAGGAAGTAACCTGAGACAAACTGTAGTGCTTGCCTCATTTTCCCCCTTCTCTCGGGTATCAACTTCCTGCATGCCTGTTGTACCATACCCAAAAGGTCATTTCCAATTTTTTTACTTATTTAAAGTGGGAGGATAACTGTTAATTCATCACAGGCAGAACCAATTCCTAAGTCAGTCTGAATTAGTCCCTGTATGCTGGGTTAAGAGGATCGGTTAGCCTTCTCATATGACAGGTGTGTGTGTGTGTGTCCTGTAATGAAGACGTTGAAGGAAACTCCCGAGTTTCTGTCAGTGTGAAGATGTAACGGCTGTTGCTATGCTGACAATTACCACTCTGTGTGATGATGAGGAAGTTGGGTGGGTCCGGGGTCTGCACCAGCCCCATCACCTCTATTGTACACACTCTGGGAGGTGGGTACAGGCAGGGAACGTTTACACACCCATCTGCTGCTCTTCCTTACCCTCACAGGAGCTGGGTTCACTTATGCACGTTAACTGCCTGGCTCTGGGGCATGTACGTTTCAGAACTCTGTTCCGGGACACACTCCAGATGCTCTCACTTACAAATGCTCTGGGCTGCAGGTATTGTTTTCATTCCATGACTTTGTTTATAAAGAGTTACTCAAATAATACGTGAACATGGGGCTGGTGTAAAAG
This sequence comes from Vicugna pacos, assembly GCF_048564905.1. Taxonomy (NCBI): domain Eukaryota; kingdom Metazoa; phylum Chordata; class Mammalia; order Artiodactyla; family Camelidae; genus Vicugna; species Vicugna pacos. The sequence goes on along the minus strand of NC_133023.1, from coordinate 42,277,093 downwards.
ATTCCATTACTACATCAGTACACAGACCACACAGGTCAGATCATTCCTCCACGTTCTCTACTCTGGGCCTACCGGTGGGGTTAGTTATGAGTGTTTCCTTGTTCCTTTCAAACATATTTCTCTGTATTTAAACAACACGCACACACAACAGGTCCAACCATGAGCATCTCCGCTTTGCTTCCCCGCCCCCACATGAACAACATGTCCTGAAGAAGATCTCTCTGATCAGTACAGACTGGTCCCCTCATTCCGTTCCATGGCCAGCGTGTGCTCCCTGGTGTCATACGAACCCATCACCGTTCATTTACCATCTAATGATCATTGACTACTAATGGACATCTAGAGGCGGTTCATGGTCGTTTGCTGCTACCTTCCCTGTACGCACAGTGCTGTGAATGTGTGTGCTTATTACACACATTTAAAGTGGAATTGCTGGGTCAAACGCAGTATTCACCGATCATCCAGTGAGCACCTACTATGTACTGGGCACTGGAGACTGACCACAATGGACCTAAACACCGCATCACCGCCCTCACCGACCTAGCAGTGGAAGGATTTTTCACTTTGATAGATGCTACCACAATGCTGTCCATCAGTGATGCAAGAGAGAAAAATCACTTTTGCTGACACCCTCACACCATTTTTGGGGCAGACGGTTTGCTGCAGTGAACAGGGAGCTTAGACTTTTGTTCCCTTCAAGATCTTCAGGGTCTGGTGACAAGACTGTTCATTTGGGTGTGCTGGGGGGCAAGGAGGGAGGGAGAAAGAGAAGGAACCGCTCACTAGCAACAAGGTGGAGGGAGGGAGGAATCAAAGAGTCCACTTCGTTGTGTGGGAGAGAGGCTGAGCCTGTTCAAAATGCAAATTCTCGGGCCCCACCTGGGCCCCATCGAATCAGAAAGAGGGGCAGCAATCAGCATTTTAACAAGCCCTCCAGGTGACTCGGATGCACACTAAGTTTCACACTCGCGTTAGATCCACCAGAATAACTCGCAGGACTGAAGTCAGAAGCAGCCCCCACTGGGGTCTCACCTCCTGGAGGTGTCTGGGGAGGAGGTATGAGGATGGAACCTTCTGCTACTGGAACGAACCATTGTGGGTGCAGAGACGGGAGGCACCACTATAGGAGGTACCACAGGGGAGGAGGGTCTACTGGATAACAATGCAAATCCTGTGTATGGAGGGAAGATAAAAAGTCCGCCGCACCCCAGGGAGAAAGCCCCAGCTTTGGATAGAGAAGGCGAGGATGCTGTCTTGGCACCCAAACCCCAATCTGACTTGGAGGGACCCCCTTTCTCAGTCCGGGAGGCTGCTCCAGCCCCATTTTGACCACGACCATCTCCAGCAGTTTCGAAGAAACCAGGAGCCAGCGTTGGGGCCCCTGATTGGTTGTGGGGCGTTGGAGGCAAGGAACCAGGACCTCTCTAAGCCGCCCACCCAGAGGCCGTCGGCTCTGGCTCCTCTGCGGGACAAGGGCCGACCCCCAAGTCCGTCCCCGCACTCGCACTTGCACACCCGGGCCCTGAGGTTGCGACTGGGGTTCGCAAATGGCGGGCTCGGCCCTAAGCGCTGGAGGACCTGGAGAACCCAGCCTCCAGGAGGGCCCCCTGTCCTCTTGACAGGCTGGAGACACTTCCCTGGTCAGTGGCCAGTTGAGTGAGGTCACTGAGGGAGTCCGCTGGCGCTCTCCTGCGGGGCTCTGCGTTTTAGGGAACCCCTGATCTGATCTGCAGTGTCCTTAGCACTGGTTAGGTGCCGTCTCACTTAAATCTCCCTAGGCCCCTTGGGAGAAAACCCTGTTGCCCCTGTCACCGGTGAGGACACTCGGGCCCAGAGAAGGCAGGCAACTGGCTGGGTCGAACGTAAGGACAGGAGCTGGGGCAGTCCTGGCGTTCACACAGCCCCAGGCCCCTCAGGGCCCACTCCCTGTCCTCACAGACCCAGCCCTGCACCGTCATCCCAACTCTTGGGGGACACTCACCGCAGCTCCTCCCCTCAAAAACCATCTCCCTTCCCCGCAGCCCTGGGGGAACTGCCCTGGACTCCTGGTCTGGGTCTGGAGTTTCATCTGGATCCTGTAGAGATTTCCAGATGTGCCCCAACGGGGACCTTATGCGTGACCCCTGTGTGTGGGCAGGAGACAGGTGTCCTGCAGAATGTTCTGTCCTTGCAGGGAGCACGGAGGGTCCTGAGGGGATGCCCTGAGGCAGCGCTGGGTGCTGGGTGAGAGGAAGCAAACTGGGATGGGGGTGTAACTGAGGCCTTGTGACTAGGGCTGGGGGAGGGGCTAAAGAGGCCCCAGGGGTGGAAGGGGAGGCCTGGTGGTGGGCTAAGGGGGCAGACAGGGGAGAGACAGGAGTTGTGGCAGCTGTCATTAGGAGAGGGAGTTTGGGAAATGACAGGGGTGATCAGATGGATTTAACATAGTTGCCAAGGGCACTGTGAAGACCTCTCATAGCTCCAGGATCCAGTACCCCACAGCGGGTCCTGAGAGACCCCAGAGATGACCGGGTCCACATTCCTCCTCCGGGGGATGTGGGATTCACACTAAACTCCCCGTGGGGCAGGATGCAAAAGTGACCATGTACAGAGGTGACCACGGTTGGCCAGATGGTGGCCATTCCCAGAACCCACACATGAGAGGTCACTCTCAGGACCCCTCTGCTCCAGGGTGCTCCCCATCCCTGGAGTGAACCTGCCTTCCTCACGATGACATGGTGGTGACTGCACACAACAAGGATCGGCACACCTGAGGCCTCTCGCCCTGGGGGTTGCTGGACCAGAGTCACTGTCACTGCCCACACAGCAGCCCAGAGCTAAAGATGTGTGGCTCTGTGTTCCAGGGTGCACACTCTAGGCTCTATTGGGAGGTGTGTGAGGCCTCTGAGCTGAAGGGCAGCTGTGGCCTGAGTAGTGTCAACTTAAAGAAAAGCACACAACTTAAGAACTGTGAGTTTAGCTTTTATTCAGGGTCTTGCTGAGGACTGTAGCCGGGGAGATAGCCACTCAGCTCTGAGGAAACGGCCCTGAAAAGGCAGGGGAGAAGCCAGCTTAGAGAATTTTGCCTAGGGCATCCATGCAGTCAAGCATACATATTGGTACAAGATTAGTGTTAACCACAAAGATCAGATAGCTCAAGTTAATGATTTCCATGCTTTTCTGTGTACGGAAAGATGCAAGGAGCTCGGGTCATTGAACTTCTTCATGAGGTATGCATCTAACTAAATAAGGGCCTGTTTGTCCAAAGCACAGAAGGTCTCATCGTGTTTTTCACTCCGAATTCCTTCAGAGTGCACTGGCGGTCAGCAACCTCGGTGGTAACCACAGAACTTTTGTAGAACTGGGTGGCCAGCAATAATCATCCGAAATTTTCTGCATCTCCAGTAGGAATTATCTGAGCTGGCTGGGGTCTGTGTCTCAGGTGTGACATGTTTGAGCTGTTTGTGGTTAATGTTTAGGATGAGAGGTCTCTGAACTGTTTGTAGGTCTCTGCCGCAGGGCACGAGGTCTCTAAAGTATTTGGGGGATGGTGTTTGTCCAGAGGGTTGGGTCTCCGAGCTGTTCATGTATCTGCATGTGAGAATGTTCTTGAGAGGAAGGCAGGCTGGACCTTACTCTCACAGGCCTTAGAAGTAGGCGTGTGATTTCACTTTTGCTGTGATTTCTCCCATGCCTGCCCTGGTACCATGGAGATGAAAGCTTAGGGTCCCCATTCTCAGGGAGGGTAAGCCCTCTGTCGTGTACAGGTTATGGAAGCCCATGGTTTAATATGGACATGAACAATATTTCCTGACATCACCACTAACCTTGCTAGATGTCCTGTGATAAAACCCACGTATACATATTCACTCAGCGATCTGCCCAACCCCCAACGAGATGGGCACCTTTTGCAGATAGGGGGGCCTGAGATGCAGTGTGGATGGGGCTTCTAGGCTCAGGAGGAGGGGAGGAAGTAGATGTAAATTTGGGCTCCTTGGGGGAGGCAAGGAAGCTTCCACAAGCACCATTCAGGCCAGGTTGTGGGGAGGGCAAGTTTTGCCCAGGGCCATAAGGACCCTGTGACTGACTCATCGTCAGGATTTGTCTCCGTGTCCCTCCATCACACACCTGCTTGGTACTCGATGTACTGAATGTAATGCCCACATTCCCTCTGCAGGTGCTGGTGGCAGCTACAGGGGTGAGCCTCCAAGCAGCAGAGGAAATGCCTCAGTTGATCAATTTGCACAAACCCCCACCACAAATGTAGGGAGACCAGCTTCCCCTCCCCTGCCTAAAGCATTTTTTTTTTTGGCACTGAGGTCAGCAGGAGAGCAGACAAGGGCTGGAGGGGCTGTGTGGGACACTGTACAGCAGGAGCCTCCCCATAACGGGAACGTGCCCTCGTCCTGATGGGCAGAGGGCCCCGATGGCTGTCAAGGCAGTGTGACTGCGGCCCAGGCCTCGGGCAGCTGAGTCATTACCTAGAGACCGTCCCTGGGGAGGGCTTCTTGGCCCCTGCAGAGACAGGCACATCATGCACAGCAGATATCGGGGCCCATAGGTGGGTGCTAATCAAGTGGGGACACTGTGTTGCCAGAAATGGTCTCTCTGCCCCTGTCTCTCTAATGCTCTTTCTCTCTGTCTTCTCTGTGCCTGTGACACTGTCCCTCATGTGCCCTGTACGGGACTGGGTGTGACCTCACTCACACCATGAGGGCCCTTGCTCATCCTCTTCTGAAGGTATCATCCTTTGACATGGGGACATGATGTTCATGGGGAGCAGCCGGGGGGACTCCCCGAGATCTAAGAGATTGTTCAGGAAAGGTAAATTAGCTGCAGAGGGGCTGGGGGAGGGGTACTCCCTGGGAGCAAACTGGGAGCTCCTCCACATATATTGGGTGGCCTGGGCTTATGGCCTCTGAAAGAGGCATGGGGGCTTCCTGCCAAAAACCCTCCCGTGGTTCAAGTTGAAGTCCTCACCATGGCCCAGAAGGCCCTACATGACCTGGTCCTCATTACCTCTCTCAGGGGATCCCCTACCTCTCCTGTCATCTGCTGTGCCAGCCACACATTGGCCTCCACACTGTGCCCATGCACGCCGGACTGAGTTCCATTCCTGCATTTTTGCACTGGCTCTTACCTCTCTCTGGGATGCTTTTCTCGCAGATATTCTTCTCCTCTCGTTTCTGCTCACATGTCACAATCTTAGAAAGACCTTCCCTGACCACTCCGTGGATATGCTCCCCCTCTCTATTTCTTTATTGCAATTTTATTTTAATCATAGAAGTTACCAACACGTGACAGATTACTTACATTTTGGAGGCTGTATGATCCCAACAGAAGGTAAGCTCCATCAGGGTAAGGGTTGTTTTTTTCTCTTTCCTAACACCCATAATTGTGCCTGACACATGCTTTGGAGAGAATGAATGAATGAGTGAATGACGGAATGAATAAGCAAGTGCAAAGCTGTGGAGAGAGGCATAGCCAGACAGGCCGAGGATTCTGCTAGGGAACATGTACAGAGATGACAGGATAGTGATGAAGCCCGTGGTCTTTATCTCACCGACTCAGTGTCCTTGGGGCTCCTGGGAGATGGCCCCTTTCCTAAAACAATCGAAGGCCCTGCTGTCCTTTCCACCTATTACTCACAGTCAGTGACAGACACCTGCCCCATATTAGGCTTTCTGGCCCCAGTTGGGAGTTTTAACCCTCCTGCCTCCTGGGGGACTTTGGCTCCCTTCTCCCACAAGACCTCTTCTGTGTTACGCAAGGAGGCACGAGCAAGCACAATGCCCAACACAGAGAAAACGCTTCGTAATGCTCCTTGTTATAGTGGTGGCCACGACAGGGAAGTAATCTTCAGTATACGAAGACTTTTTCCCGAATCCAAGACTGCAGGGATTTGTGGGGTTTTCATTTTCATCTTGCCTTTGCCCTCCCCTCCCTTTGGGGAACAACCCTGGCATCTCCATCTGCCGTTCCCCAAGGCGACCACCAAGGGGCGCACGAGATGGCATAGTTCTGTCCTGGGACGTACCACTGCGGGGCGTAGAGGGAGCACCGTCACTCGGGAAGGTACCACTAGGAAGGGGGTATCGGTACTGGAATAATCCATCGCGTGTGTAACAACATTGAGGGTCCCCGTTCACCGCGTCAGGCATCAACCACATTTCCCAGAGGAGGCACTCATGGCACCGCCGTGTCCATCTCCATTGGCACGACTCCATTTTCCCGGCGCATTCGAGCCCAGACGGATCCCGGGTCTGAGGTGGCAGCCTTCTTTGTTACTTCTCCAACTCCATCCCTACGTTTTCACATGGTCACATCCAGCTCGGGGTGGAAACGAGGCGAGAGATTGGCTGCCGGGTGCGGGGGACGCAGTCAAGGACTGTTCAGGGCGGTGATTGGTCACGGCGAGATTGCCGGAATAAGCTCTTTCGGACGTTCTAGCGGCGCCGGAAGTCCCGCTACTCCCGCCCCCTCTCCTCGCTTGCCCAGTTCCCATTGGCCGCCTCTGGGATGGACGCTGTGGTCGCCAAGCGGGAGTTTAGTGTGAGAGGTCGCGTGCGTGTGCGTGTGCGTGTGCGTGCGTGTGCGTGCGTGCGACCGCGCGCGGGCCTTTTGGGAGTGTAGATTTTTCGGAGTTCGACTACTCCACAACTAACCCTTCCGTGGGGGCCGAATGGCTGTCCGGGTCAGTGGCGAGGCTGGGCGCAGTGGCTGCCGTGCAGGGTGACGGCGCTGTCTTCCTGTGAGCTCTCTCAGCCGTGTTGAGCCCTGGCCCAGTCACGAGTCTCCCTGGGCGCGTGTGGCAGCGCACCGTCAGTCGGACAGATGCAGTGCGGTTAATGTCGAGGCCGAGGTCTCTGAGCTTTCTTAGTGTCTCTTCCGGGGAAGTAAAGTGTGTCATGCCATTTGGGGATGTGTACCGCTAGGTATGACATCACACATGCTGTTTGGGTGCCTTTGATCTCTCTGATGTCTGAGCCTTTGCAGAGATTGTGGGTGAATGGGATATTTTATCTGAGTGGATTTTGTGAGCCATGGTACAAAGCCTCTTAGGCATTGTGTGCCTGTATGCCCGGGTGTGCATCTTCTGAGCTTTTGGAAATTTGAGTCCCTGGGTGTGAGATCTCTAGGTATCTGCAGTCCAGAGTATGAGGTCTCTGAGCTGTTTGTGATTCTGGATCCCAAGTTGTGATGTCTCTCAGCTTCTTTTGGGAGGGGTGCAGGGGGATGTTTGTGTTAAGGTGTAAAGTATCTGAGCTGTTTGGGGATCTGTAGGACTGTGAGCAAGAACACTCTGGCTTCATCATATTGTTTGGATTTGGCCCACTTCACCTTCATAAACTGATTATATTAAGATATATTCACCTTTTCCCTTTTGGTTTGTGCTTGAGCAGTTCAGTCCTAAAGCGACTAGGTGCTGCAAGGCAAGTCAAGTGTATGCATGTAGAGGCCTCCCAGCTTGGGGAGTCAGAGCCCAAGGCGGAAGGAGGATGTCCCTGGAGGTTGGGTGGGGAAAAGGTTGACTGGCCCAGGGACTCAAGCTGGAGCGGAGCGTGGAAGTCAAGGGCGGGGGATGGTTCAGCCCAGCGTGTGAGGAGGGCCTCTATGTGGAGGAGGGATGGCTAATATGCTTCGGGATTCATCAGCTCAGTAAGTGTATAAGGGTGGTGGGGGCGATGCCTGTCCCTTTTGGAAAAGGGAATTTCAAATATGGAAAGGAAGTAAACAAGAACAAATCCCGAGCTATTACAGTACTGAAATTAAAGTTCTCCATGAGAACTCTTGGGTTTCAATCAAGATGTGTGCATATGTGGGTCGATTGATAGATACAGATGTACGCCTGTATGTGTACACACATTAATCCCAAAATTTCTAGAAACGGCAACATCCCAGTGGCAATAAGTATACCTCCCCCTAGCTTCTAAATACCATTCTCCACAAAATGATGGGTTCCCAAGCTGGAGGAGGGTAAGGATAGATGAGCCTGCCTCAACTTGTCATGTAGTAATAAGGGAAAGTTCGAGGGATGATGGGAAGGTGTCAGAGGGACACAGATCCAGCTTGAAGGCACTCCCAGTGGAAAAACTGAGGACTCTTTTATATCTCTAGCTTTATTGAGCTATTATTGACATGTTACATGTAATTTTAAGTTATACAACTGTGATGATTTGATATACGTATATGTTGCAAAATGGTTACCACATTAAAGTTTGTTAACATTATCCCCTCACATCATTACCTGAAAAAATTTTTTTTATTTTGATAGCATTTCAGATCTACCCTCTTACCTTTCAATAGATAATACAGTACTAGTAATTACTGTCACCATGCTGTACATTGGATCCTCATATGTTAAGCATTTTGTAGCTGGAAGTTTGTACCCTTTGACCAGCATTTCCCCCAGCCCCTGGCAACCACCCTTCTAAACTATTTCTGTGAGTTTGACTTTTTTAGATTTCACTTATAGGGGAGAACATAGAATATTTGTCTTTCTCTCTCTGGCTTATTTCACTTAGCATAAAGCCCTCAAGGTCCATTCATGTTGCAAAAGGCAGAATTTCTGTCTTATGGCTGAATAATATTCCATTGTATATGTCACCACATTTTCTTTATCCATTCATCCCTCTGGGGACACTTAGATTGTTTATATATCTTGGTTGAAGCTGCATAGTAAATCTTAAAAGTTGCTGTTACTCCTCCAGTTTTGTTTTTCAGAATTACTTGGCTATTGTACTTCCTTTGCCTTTCCACAGCAATTTTATAATAGGTTAGTCTGTATGTAGAAAAAAATCCTGCTGGGATTTTTACTGGAATTGTATGAAATTGATAGATCTATTTGGGGTGTAGTGACATCCTAATTATATTGAATTTATCAACCCATGAACACAGTATGTGTCTCCATTTTGACAAGTCTTATATTTCTTCAGCATTTTGTAATTTTGAACATAGAGGTCTTGCTTCTGTTTCTCTAGGTTTCGGGAGAGGGGAAGAAGCTGTTATAAATGGTATGTGGGAGTCTTTTAAAGAAGTTTTGTTTTGTAATTGTTTATTGCTGGTACAGAGAAATACACCTGATTTTTTTTTTTTTGCGTTGAGCTTGTATCCTGCAACATTGTTAAAGTTGCTTATTAGTTATAGGAGTTTTTGTTAATAGATTTCATGGGATTTTCTATGTAGGGAATCTTGTCATCTGTGAATTGCAGCAGTTTGATGTCCTCCTTCCCAGTCTAAACCACTTCCTTTCCTTTCTTTCCTTACTAGAGTGGCTAAGACTTCTAGTACAATGTTGAATTCTAGCCGAGATAAGAGTGGCTATCCTCCTGGCCTTGTTCCTGATCTTAGGGAGAAAACATTTAGTCTTTCTCCATGAAGTAGGACAGAAAGTGCAGGTATTGTAGGTGCTGTGTATCAGGTTTTAAAAGCTCCCTTCTACTCCTGGTTGGCTGAGTGTTTTCTTCATGAATGGCTGTTGAATTTTGTCAGGTGCTTTCTCTGCATCAGTTGATACGATCATGGAGTTCTTTTTCTTTGGTATGCTGATATGGTGGATTGATTGATGGATTTTTGAATGCTGCACCAGCTTTGCATTTCTGGGATAAACCCCAGTAGATCATGATGTATTATTCTTTTAATATATTGAATTTGATTTGCTATTACTGTCTCTGTTTGATTCTGGTATCAAGGTAATGCTAATCTGATAAACTGATTCAACAAGTGGCCTTCTCTTCTACTTCCTTGAAGAGACCGTGTAGGGTTGCTGGTATTTCTTCTTACACGTTTGGTAGGATTTTCCAGGGATACCATCTGGGCCTGGAGGTTTCTTTCCTGTAAGTTTTTCAACTACAAATTTGATTTTTAAATAGATTCACGTCTATTCAGATGATCTGTTTAGTTTTGAATGAGCTTTGATAATTTGTTCCATTTCACCTAAATTGCCAAATGTAGGTATATAGAGTCATTCATAGGATTCTTGTCATTTCTGTGCGGTCTGTCTGTAGCCTGTTTCATGCCTGATGTTGGTAAGCTGTGTCTTTACTTGTCTTTTTTTTTTTTCTTTTGGTCTGTCTGTGTAGAAGTTGATGTAATGCTATTGACCTTTTCAAACAATCAGCTTTGGGTTTCATTATCTCTATTCTTTTTCTCATTTCTGTTCCAACCTCTATTTCTCTTATTCTCCTTGCTTTCAATTGATTTTGATTTTTTTTCTAGTTTCTTAACTAGAAGCTTTCATTACTGATTTGGGTTCTGTAGTCTTTCTACTACAAGCATTTGCTGCTGTACATTTAATGCTGGCACTGCTGCAGCTGCATCCTGCACATTTTGGTAGGTTGTTTTCTCATTTTCATTTTGTTCAAGATCGTTTCTAACGTCCCTTGATACTTGCCCTTTGGTCCATGGACTATTTAGAAGTGTGCGGTTTAATTTTTCTTGTGTTTGGAGATCTTCCTCTTCATTTTTTCTTACTTATTGGTAGTTTTTCTCTTTTGGTCAGACAACATTCTTTATATGATTTCAACTATTTTGCATTTGATAAGATTTGTGTTATGACCCAGCATATAGTGTACTTTAGGGAAACCTCCACATGGCATTGAAAAGAACGTAGTATAGCCTGCCTTGTTACGTGGAGGGTTCTGTGCTTGTGAGAACATCCAGTTAGTTCATGGTCATTCAGTTCATTTATGCATTCGAATTTGCTTTCTATTTTCAGTATATGTTCAGTATATTGCTGTGTTCAGTATATTACTGAGAGAGTCCAGCTACTGTTTGTACACTTGTTTCAGCTCTTTCAGCTCTGTCTGACTTGGTGCAGATTTCTCTAGGAAATTAGACCTCTAATGACCTCTTCATAGGATTTGTATAATGATGGGAAATCAAGTTGTCACTGGATGATTATAGAACATGAGTATATAATTTTTTATTGAGTGATAGTGGCTTTACAAGGCTGTGTCAGTTTCTGGCATACAGCACTATTTTTCAGTCATACATGAATATACATGTCTTCATTTTCATATTCTTGTTCCCCGTGAGGTACCCCAAGATCTTCTATCTATTTCCCTGTGTTATACAGTCTAAACTTGTTTATCTATTCTATATTTGCCTGTCAGTATCTACCAATCTCAAACTCCCAGTCTGTCCCTTCCCACCCACCTCCCCGCTGGCAACCACAAGTTTGTATTCTATGTCTGTGAATCGGTTTCTGTTTTATATTTAAGTTCATTGCTCTTTCTTTTTTTTTAGATTCCACCTATAATTGATATCATATGGTATTTTTCTTTGTCTTTCTGCCTTACTTCACTTCTCCAGGGACATCCATGTTGCTGCAAATGGCATTATGTTGTCTTTTAATGGCTGAATAGTATTCCACAGTATAAATATACCACCACTTCTTTATCCAGTCATCTGTCGATGGACATTTAGGCTGTTTCCATGTCTCGTCTGTTGTAAATAGTGCTGCTGTGAACATTGGGGTGCGGGAGTCTTTTTGAATTAGGGTTCCCTCTGGATGTATGCCCAGGAGTAGGATTACTGGGTCCTATGGTAAGTCTATTCCTAGTCTTTTGAGGAATCTCCATACTGTTTTCCACAGTGGCTGCACCAAACTGCATTCCCACCAACAGTGTAGGAGGGTTCCCTTTTCTCCACACCCTCTCTAGCATTTATCATCTGTGAACTTTTGTATGATGGCTATTCTGACTGGTGTGAGGTGATGAGTATATAAATGTTTAAAAACATTTCAGGTGAAATTTAAATGCCTAAGAACCTCATCATATGGCTTTTTTTCTTTCTGCTATTAGTTTTGTCAAGTGTAATTCTCCTTCATTAAATTCTGAAGATCTGAATGTGATGAAGATACGAGAATTGTTAATAGTCAAGCTTTCCTAGTAACACTTTATTTCTCGTGTAGTTTTCACACTGCCAGTTTTATTGTGTTCATTGTTTCTACCGCTGATGTCCGTGATTGACCTAACAAAAGGCTGATGGTAGTCATATTTTCTGAGCTGAATCGTGAGGAGATGGCCAATAGTGTTTTCAGGTGGAGAGCCTGAGGAAAGGGGCAGAAGGGAGAGAGGGTGGAGTGGGGGGTGGGGAAGGTGAGAATGTGGGGCTGGGGAAGGATACGGTAGAAGCAGAAACAGAAGTGAAGAGACACAAGAGGAAAAGCTCAGGCTCCTGGACTGTGTTTAGCCATGTCTTTATGCACATGTGTAATATAAGGGTCATCGGTTACTCACAGCAACACTGTGAGGTAAGCGTTTTTCATGTTATCATCCCTTTTTACAGATGACAAGGCTGAGACACGTAGAGGTTTACAGGTGAAGGAACTTACCCAGAGTCACCCAGCCAGCAAGGGCTGAGTCAGATTGGTACCCAGGCCAGAGAGAAACAGAGACATGGTGTCCGGCACCAAACTCTGGAACACACTGCAGCGTCCGGTGTCCCCTGGATCAAAAGGCAGGTGACTGTGTCCAGCAGCGTGAATCAGATCACACTGGGTCTCTTTATGGATTGAAGGTGACGTCTGTTCAGTGCATGAAAGACTGGGGTGTCATCTCCATATGCACACGTCACAGAGGACAGTTCCCCGTAGGTGTGAAGGTCTATCCTTATCTTTGCTCCTGCTGATGTCAGTCAACATCCTCATCCTTATGGAAAGTAGCGTATCCATAGTATAATGATAAACGGAGCAGTAGATACAACATTATGAAGGCATTACCTCCCCACCCACCTCATCGTTTTTAAAAATGCATAGAAAGAAACCTGGAAGACAAGAGACCACATATTAAGTGTTTTTCTCTTAAATGTGAAGTTCTAGGAAATTTCCAAACAACATTTATTATTCACTTTTTATTTTCTGTACTTCATTATTCCATAGCCAATTTTTCTATTCTAATTTTAAAATAGTCCTTCTGAAGACCCATTCTCTTAGGTATCTTGACGTTTCAGGATTTAATAAAAAAAATGTTTTTATATCTTTGCCAGGTGAAAAACCAGACAGCGCATTGAAAGCAGGAGAATGATCTTTTGTACAGTAGGTGGGGAGCGGCGGGGAGGGGAGCAGAGAGGTCCTGATAGAAGGTTAGATAAGTCTGCAAGTGTAAACGAGGCCACACAGGATAGAGGCCAAACCCAAATCACAACTAGCACTTCCCTACAGAGAGAGTGGTGTTCTATCCGCATAAGTATCCGTATTAGGACTTCTTAGGCCTTCGCTCTTTTTTGGCTCCCGTGGCTCGATGGGGCCACACGCAATACTTACAAGGAAGTCCTGCTTTGAGCCAGGCTGTGGATGAGGGTCGCACCCTCCCCTGCAGCACCGCCCCATTTGTGGGCCATCCGGAGCACTTTTCTTGATGTCTGGGAGCCTGCAGATTCAGAAGGGAAGAGAGGAAGAAGATACACAGTGCGGTAGGTAGGTCCAGCCCTCCCCCAGTAAATCCATACGCAGAGAGTGAGATGCAGGTGCAGTCATCAGTTGGGAAGGAGCAGAGCTGGATTGGGTGACTCAAGGAGGAAACGTGGAAGTGAATGCAAAGGGGAGAAAACACGTTAAGAGGGGTGAACGGCTACAGTTCCCATTTCTAGTACGAGGATAGGGTGCTCCATTATTGTTGGGAGAGGGCTCCCTGCTCTGAGCGCTGGCAGGGCCTCACTGCACTTGGTGATGAGCGTTCTGAGGACCCGCCATCAGCCCTAACTAGGGGGTGCTGAGCATGTGAAGCCAGGAAGGAGTCAGCCTTTACCACCGACAGACACAGAGAGCTTCTTAGGCCTGCTGAAGGTACTGCTGTGGCACCTCAGGGAAGCTCAAAGGTGCCCTGTAGCAAAACCACCAGTGCTTCCTCAGCCTCCTGAACCAGCTCAGGAAGGCTGCCCAGACACTACATACTGATCTGGATGTGCCTGGTGGTAGCGGTGTGTGTGTGTGTGTGTGTGTGTGTGTGTGTGTGTGTGAGTGAAATGAATATGATCTCTCTGTTTAATGGTTCACCAAGCTCCACCTGTGGTCAGGGCACTATGCTGGGTGTCTGGGGGATACGAAAAAAAGAAAAAGACACATCACTGCCTTCATGGAGTTTATGTGAAATCGTGAGACAATAGTGAATCTAACAGTCACACAAATAAACGTGAAAACTGCTGCTGTGATTGGTGAGAGCAGAGAGGCCCACCCCAGGGCTTCGGAGGAAATGACCTTAGCCAGATCTTTAGGGAAGTCTTCCCTGAAGAGACATGACTTGAGTTGAAATGTGAATGATGCCCAGGAGTTAACTAATCAAGAGGCTTCAGGAAGAGGGGACAGTCTAAGTGAAGTTTGGAAAATTGGAGGGTGTGAAAGAAGCCCAATAAGAGAGACAAGAGGAAGCTCTGCTTTCCATATGGCTAAAGAGGTGGGCAGGGGCTAGACCACGCCTCGACGTCCTTGTGTAGGAGTGTAGTCTTCGTGTAAAGTCAGGGACAGCTCTGCAACAGGAAGAGAGGGAGGGGAGAGGGAGACAGAGACCGGCACACTGAGCGGATGTGAGAGGCCACTTAGAAGGGAGGTTTCACAATCAGAAGCAGGGAGGCTTTGGACTAGAGCTGATGGGGTGGGCACAGGAAAAAGTGGAAACATCAAGTATTTGGGAAGTAAAATGGGCAGAACTCAGCAAGGATTTGGACTTGAGGTGAAGGAGAGGGAGTTGCAAAAATGGTTATGACTAAGTTTCTGTGTTTACTCATAGGAGTACGATGGAGTTGTCCATTGACATGGGAAATACCAGCAGACGGCCCAGTCTGCAAAGAATTCCGAAATAAGACGTATTTATGAGATCACGCTGTAGGTGGATACGGTAACCAGTATTTAAATATTTTACCTAAAAGTTCCTTTTCCTTTTTAAAAAAAAGTCAGAGGTATTGAGATAAAATTTCATACAATAAAAGTGAACCTTTTAAAGGACACAGTTTGTAGAGTTTTGACAAGCATATACAGTTGTGTAACCACCTCCACAATAAAAATACAGAAAAATATTCCCTTGTGCCATGTGCCATCAGACTCCTTCCTCCACTCCCATAGCCTGGAAACCACTGATAGATTTCTGTGCCTGAAGTTCTGTCTTTTCTAGAATTCCATTCACATGAAATCATATAATGCGGTAGGCTTCTAAACCGGCTGTTCTGGCTTGGCATGCTCGGCATGCATCCATGCTGCTGCGTGCATCAGTACTTCCTTTTTTCTTACCGTGTAGTATTGCTCTGTGTGGGTGTCCCTGTTTTTCTTTCATCCATTTACCGGTTGTTGAGTATTTGGGTTGTGTCTAGGTTTGCTTCATATGAATAAAAGTGCGGAGTGTTTGAGTATGGGTATTTTGACTTGCTTTCATCCCTCTTGGGTAGAATTGTCTAGGAATAGAATTCCTAGGTTGTATGGTAAATTTATGTATCTTTGAATCTAAACTGTGTCCTCTGGAGACAACAGACAGTTGGATCTTTTTTTTTTCTTTCATCCAGTCTGTCAACGTCTGCCTTGTGATTGGGTTATTTTATCTGTTCACGTTTCATGTTGATGCAGGCTGAAGCCTGCTGTTATACTTTTTTCCCCGTGTGTCTCGTGTGTTTTTGTTCTCTGGTTCATTTACTGCTTTCTTTTGCATTAGATGGATAGTTTCTAATGTAGCATTTTAACTTCTTTACTGATTTTTTTACTGTTTTTTAGGTTATTGCCTTAGCTGTTCCAGGGCTACCATAAGCATTTTAATTGATCACAGTCAGCTTCAGATGTATATGAATTCTAATGAGATAGAGAAACGTTACTCCTATGTTGGTCTCTTCCCATTTCCCTCTTTTCCTCGTATTGTTACGTATAGTACATCTATAACGGGTACATCCCATTAATATTCTTATCATTATTACATTATACGTAATGTTACATCTTTAGAAAGCTGGTATAAGACAGAATATCGAGTATATTTCTAACTTCTGTTATATTAACCTTCTTTGTCACTATTTCAGCTTCTTTTCATTTGTTCTTGTGGATTTGAGTCACCATCCAGATTTGTTTCCTTACCTCATAGTTTTGCTCCCAACCACCGCCTTTGTGCCGTTATTGGCAAATATATTACATTATATATGGTATTGTGACAACAGTCAATTATATGATGTTGTTTTATACAAATGCTTTTTATTTTCCTTATTCTATTATTTACTTTTTATTTCACTTTTTAACGCCGTTCTTGTGGTATGGTTCCTGTAGAGTAAAGTACACGTACTTCAGATATACAATGTGATGAAGTTTGATAGATGTGTAAACCAGAGAACCCACCATCACAGCCAAGACAGCGAACACTGCCATCACTCCCCAACAAGTGAAAATTTCAAATTCTCCATTTATCGCTTCCCACACCCTTTACCCTCTGGTGACCATAAGTTTGTTCTCTATGTTTGTGAGTCTGTTTCTGTTTTGTAGGTAAGTTCATTTGTGTCCTTTTTTTCTTTTAGATTCCACATATAAGCCATATTACATGGTATTCTTATTTCTCTTTCTGTCTTCACTTAGTATGACATTCTCCAGGTCCATCCATGTTGCTGCAAATGGCATTATTTTATTCTTCTTCATGGCTGAGTAGTATTCCATCGTAGAAATACACCACAACTTCTTTATGCAGTCATCTGTCCATGGAGTTTTAGGTTATTTCCATGTCTTGGCTATGGTAAATCGTGGTGCCGTGAATATCAGGATGCATGTGTCTTTTCAAATTATGTTTTCTCCTGGATATATGCCCAGGAGTGGGATTGCTGGATCATGTGGTAAGTCTAATTTTAGTTTTTAAAGGAAATCTCCACACTGTTCTCCATGATGGCTGCACTAAACTACATTCCCACCAACAGTGAAGGAGGGTTCCTTTTTCTCCACAGCCTCTCCAGCATTTGTCACTTGTGGACATTTTAATAATGGCCATTCTGACTGGTGTGAGGTAGTATCTCATTGTAGTTTTGATTTGCATTTCTCTGACAATTGGTGATGTACAACTGCTTTTTACATACGGGACGAAAAGAGTAAAAATGTGTATTCATAAAGTTATTTGCACTTCTATAATTACCTTCACCTGTGCTCTTTGGTTTTTCATGGGGATGCGAATTAACATCTGGACGCACTCACTGCAGCCTGAGGAACTTCTTGAGTTCTCCTTGTGAGCCAGTTCTGCTAGGAACATAATTCCTGACTTTTTGTTTTTCTGGGAATGCCTTTATTTTGCTTTCATTTCTGTTCCTTTAAACCACTTAATTGTGGTATGCTTGACACGTAAAAAGCCGTACATATTGCATATGTACTTCTCCATGAGTTTGGGAATATGTATACACCTGTGAAATCGTCACCACCATTGATAGACGAAACTGAATTGTATTTCTGTACGCTAGCAGTGAACACTCCAAATAAGTGATGAAGAAAACAATTCCAGTTGTAATATGATGAAAAGAACATGTACTTAGGAGTTAATTGAACCAAAGAGGTGTAGGAGTTGTACACTGAAAATTACAAAACACAGTTAGTAGAAATTAAAGAAAGCATAAGTAAATGGGAAGACATTCTGTGTTCATGAACTGTTAAGATGGCAGTGTTCCTCAAAGTGATCCAGACATTCTGCATAATCCCTATTGATATTCTACCTGCCGTTTGTTAGACGTTGAGAGGCTGATCCTGAACTTCATATAGAAATTCCAGGGACCCAGAATAGCTTAAACAACCTTACCAATGAAAACCAAAGTTGGAGGACTCATACAGTCCAATCTCAAAACGTATAACAAAGCTCTGGTTAACAAGACAGTGTGGTACTGGCGTGAAGGTAGACATGTAGATCAGTGGAATAGAATCGAGAGTCAGGGACTCAGTCCATGTATCTGTGATGAGTGACTTTTTGACAACAGTGCCAAAAGAACTGAATGGCAAAGAACACTCTTTAGTAAGCCAGAAAGAGAAAGAAAAATACCATGTGAGATCGCTCATATCTGGAATCTTAACAACAACAACAAAAAGAACATAAATACAAACCAGAAACAGACTCATGCAGATAGAATACAAACTTGTGGTTGCCATGTGGGAGTGGCGTGGGAAGGGATAGACTGGGGGTTTGAAATTTGTAGATGCTGACAGGCACGTGTAGAATAGATAAACAAGATTACACTGTATAGCACATGGAAATATATACAGATCTTGTGGTAGGTCACGGCGAAAAAGAATGCGACAATGAATATATGTATGTGCATGTATAACTGAAAACTTGCAGTCTATACCGGAAATTGACACAACATTGTAAACTGACTATAACTCAATTTAAAAAAATAAAACAGTCTTTTTAGCAAATGGTACCAAGACAACTGGATATCCACATGCAAGAGACTGAATTTGCCTTCCAGCCTCATACTGCCAGACACAATTACTCAAAGTGGATCAGAATCCAAATGGAAGTGCTAACACAATAAAGCTCCTGGAAGAGAGTATAGGAGTCAATCTTTACGACTTTGGTTTAGGCAGTGGATTTTGATGTGACACTAAAAGCACAGGTAATAAAGGAAAACTTAGGTAAAAGAGACTTCAGCAAGAAATGTGCTTTCCAGGGTACCATCCTAAAGTGAAAACACAACTCAGAGAATGTGGGAAAGTATTTGTAATTCATATTTCTGATAGTAACCACGACCCAGAAAGTATAAAGGACTCTTAGAAGCTAATAATAAAAGACCAAGAACCCAATTAACAATGCACTCAGCAGCTGAATAGACGTTTCTATAAAACATACACAGATGTTCAGTAAGGACATGAAAAGATGCTTGAAAATATTAGTCATAGGGAAGCCAAGATGGAAAACAATGAATTACAACATGGTACCCGCTAGTAAGGATATGATTTTTAAAATGTAAGTAACAAGTGTCTGGGAAGATGTGGGAAAGTTTAAATCCTCAGTGGCAGGGTGTATAGCTCAGTGGTAGAGTGCATGCTTACTTAGCATGGACGAGGTTCTGGATTCAATTCCCAGAAATGCCATAAAATTTTTTTTAATTCTTAGACATTGCTGGTGGGAATGCAGAATGTTGCAGCTGCTGTGGAAAACAGGTTGACAGTTCCTCAAAGTTACACACACAGTTGCCATGCGACTCAGCCATTCTATGCCTAAGTATGTCCCAAATTGTGTGAAAACATAAATTCACATAAAAACTTTTGCGTACAGATGTTCCTGGCAGCATGAATCAACAATCAAAGAGTGCAAGCAGCCCAAACGCCAACCAGCTAATGAATACAGTTTGAAATACAGTGGTATATCCGTATAATAGAATATTATTCAGCCATCAAAAAGAACAGAGGACTGATACATGCTACGACATGGATCAATCTTGAACACATGAAGCAAAGTGAAAGAAGGCAGACACACAAGGCCGCCTAGTGCAAGATTCTGTTTTTATGACATGTCCAGAGTAGGCATCTCCATAAAGACGAAAGCAGGTTAGTGAGTGCCAGGGGCCGGTGGGAGGGGACGTTGCGGAGAGACTGCTCACGTTCTGCGATTATGCATTGGGGTTGGTTGCACAGCATGGTGAATATGGTAAAAAACCATTCAAAGGGTGAGTGTGCTACATGCATGACAGTTGAATAAAAAAATTTTTTAAAGAAAGGGATGTACCTTGGGATATATTTTGGGCCATTTTGGGAAATAGAGTCAGCCACACCAGAAGGAGTAATAAGCACTCCAGATCTTGCCTCCATCAGTTTGATCACCAGATGCGACCACTGGAGTCAGTTTAGGTGTTTCCCTCTATTCCGTGTTTTCTGCATGGAAAAACATCACGTAGACACACGCACCCAGACGCTGGTGAGTAGGAGTACTTCTCGCTTCTCATTTAGAAACTTCTCTGGCCAGTCAAAGTGGTTCCCCTCATTGTCTTTCACAGCTAGTGGTGCTCCGTGGTATAATATGAACACTTCATCTCTCACTTACCCTTCCACTGGTCAATGCCTATTACTGGACATTTAGCACTCCCCCCACCCCCAGAAATTTGCTGCTGTCACTGTACACACAGCTCTCTGCAGGTGTGAATATTTCTTTAAGACACTATAGCAGTGGAACTGCTGGTCCAAACAATCCTTTGGCTAAACAGACATCTCTCGAGTCCCGACTGGGTGCCTCACACTATTCTAAATGTGGAGGGACATTGCAGAATACGACTGACACGTGTCCCTCTTTTCATGAAGCTGAGAGTGGGTGCAGGATGGAATTTAAATTTTGATGGATGCTGCCACAGAGCCGTGCGAAGGTGTTTTCCGGACTCACACTTGCCTCAGTGGGGCAGGGGAATGAATGTCCCTTTGCTGGCACCCAGTGCCATTCGTGTGGTGACGGCTCTAGGCAGGTGGCTGGACTCCAAAGAGCTTCGGGTCTGCAGCTGGAATGATGGGCATGTGAGGAAGTGAGCTTCTCGGCGGCCACACCCTCAGTTGTGAGATGACAAAGTTTCTTTGACACAGGATGGCAGGTGTCTGACCCTTTGGTGGCTCTGCCTACCGAGTGTGTCATCTCTGACCTGGCTGTAAGTCTGTGTGCCAGGGATTGAGGCTGCTGGAGCTTTGGGAGTTTATGGTGTCTCAGGCTGTGAACGTTGGGCTTGGTGGGATTTGGGGTACCACAGTCTGAGGTCTCTTCGATGCTGGCTGCACGTAACGTTGTGAGCGCGCTCTCCACCTCCACGGCACCAGTGCTCTGAGCTGTTTGTGTGTGTCTGTGCCCGGGAGTGTGAGCTCTGTGATTGTGTGGCTTCTGTGTCCAGGCTGTGAGGCCTGGGAGCTATTGGGTTTCTGCATTGCAGGCTATGAAGTTGCTAAAATGCATGTAGACCTGTCATGTCTGAGCTGATTTTGTGTCTCTGGCCTCATCGATCGAGCCCGTAGGAGTTTCAGTTCACTGGATTGTTTGGTGGTGTGTGTCCAATGCAGTGAGGTCCCCTCTCTGCTGTTTTGTGGGTCTGTAACTGAGCTTAGCATGTCATTGATGTCTCTGGGGTTTTGTGACTCATAGTGTGCAGTCCCTGGGGTATTTGTGAGCCTGTATTCAGAGTATGATGCTGCAGAGCTGGCGGGAGACTGGGGTCCCAGAGTGAGGTCTGCTCTGTCTTTGGTTCTATGTTCCAGAGGTTGAAACCTCTGAGTCCCTGGGGCGTTTTATGCCGATTGAGAGACTGTCATTTGCCAGAGTTCCGACATGAGGTGTTGCGACCTCTTCCTGATGTTTCAGTCCGACAGTTTTCCAGAAGGAAAGGGAGAGGTTGATTGATCTGAGTTGAGTTGACTGTGGACTCGTCCACTGCCACTCCCATCAGGAGGACATGGAACACACCTGGGGCAAGTCACCTGACTGTTGGGGAAAGGGATGTAAAACTTCCCCTTGCTTTGCAAACATAAAGAAAAGCCTGACAAGTGAAAGTAAGAGGAGAAGGAAGTACTGCAGCTGCTGAAACCGAAGCATTTCACACTAGCACACCCAAATTAATCGAAAATTGTGAACTTGTAAGTGTTTCACAAACAGCAATAATTTATTTTTCATTAGCCTGTCGAGAATCAAATTCAGGTCTAAAGTAAAGCCTCAACGTTGAAAATGTCTAACTTCCTTTCAAGTTAGGCGTTTGAAAGTTGAAATAAAGCCCGGTGACTCCTGAGTCCCAGATCACGGAGCTGCCGGGCAGGAGGCGTGGTGGAGATGGACGCGGGCCCAGTGTGAGGCCCTGTCCCAAGGGAGAGGAGACACGACCCGACCCGCACGGGACTCACAGCCTAGTGGGGGAGGCACCCCTGTTGCTGCAGGCAGCAAATATTCATCGAGGGCTTTCTGCGTGCCAAGCACTGCTCCCCACGTGGGACCCATGGCAACAGAAATCCCCGCCCCGGACTTTACGGTCCCTGAAGGGGAAGGGGTAGGCGGCAGGCGTAAAGCCTCATCATAACAACTGAGGAAGTTGTACAGTGCCGTAGAAGGTGATGGTGCTGTGGCCAGAAAACAATGCAAACCCTGGGACGGGGCCTGGTAATGTGAGGAGCTAGCGGGAGAGCTGCAGGTTAGACCGCTGACCAGAGCCACCAGGGTAGGCTTCATGGGGGAGGTGACATTTTGACAAAGACGTGAAGGGGAAAGGAGTGAGCAAAGCAGACAGCTGAGGTCAGGACGTTGCAGACAGAGGGGACAGTTGGGGAAAGTGCCACAGGCAGAGGCTGCCAGACAGTGCAGACTCCACCAGGAGGCCGGGCAGCTGAAGACAGGGAGTGAGAGGCAAACGGAATGCGGGGATGAGATCCTGCATCTGCTTGGTCGGCTGACCGGAAAGGACCACCAGGGGTCACAGATGCTGAAGGACAGGCCTGTGCCAGGCTGCGGAGGGAGGCAGAGGAGGGACACGGGGAAGAGCAGGCGGCGTTGAGGCAGGGTAAGCGAGGAGCTCGGAGGGCAGCAGAGGGGCAGCTACGAGTGAGGCTGACGGCCTCACCTGGACGCCACATGCCCTCCCTACGTGCATTCACGGCCCCGTCTCCATGGACACCTGTGCCCTGGGCACGGCATCACACACCTCAGTAGCAGGCTGAGCTCATTCAACAGTCCATCGATTGGACTCCGGCCACTTGGTACTTGGTAAATGTTCGGTGTGCTGACTGGTGCTCCAGGTATCTGGGCCCAAGGTGCACTGTGAGGCCAGAACTGCGGCTGATGGGGCAACGGACTGACCCACATGTGTGTGATGAACGTTGCCGCCTCTTTTATTAGGAGTTTCCGGAATTAGGGACGGTATGAAAGATGCAGCCCTCCACCCCTCTGAGGGTAGAGAATCTTACTCCCCAGATGTCTTATTTATGCCGCTGTCCTCTGTCATTTTTAACACAGAGATAACTGGTCCAAGACGAGCAACCGTTTATTGACCAAATACCTAGGGTCAAGGTCCTTAGATCATTGAAGAACCATGTTTTAAGCTCCACCCGGACACTACACCTCAGGTACTGTGGCCAGCCTGGGGATGCAGGGATGATGTGGGCTGGAACCCGCAAGCAGCGGGACGCCACCTGCTGTGTGAGGAGAGCTATGGCAGGATTTAAGTCATAGACCCTAGGAGCACAGCAGAGCGCAGGTGACTCCTCCCAAAGTGTGAAAAAGTTCACTCGCGGGGGAGGAAGTGTGGAGGTTTGGTCAGGACACCCTTCTCAGGGGTGGGGAGGTTCTTGAGGTAGGACGTTCGTCCGCATCTTACAGGCACACAAGCTGCAGGACACAGACACGAAGACGGGTAGAGGCAGACTTCTGTTCCCAGTCTGTGGGGCTGCAGACCACCCGGCAGCTGGGTCATGTCCAGAGTTCTCATTGCAGCCCCAAAGCACTTCCTCTGCTCCTGCTCGCCTCTGGATCCCTAATATCTGGGGAACAGACCGAGACTGGGGGCGACATACCTAGGGGTCGGGGCTGATTGCAAAAGCCTATCCCGTATGGCAAAGTGCCTCCTGCAGGGGAAGTTCCAGTCCTGCCTGGCTGTTGGCTCTGAGGCAAGGCTTTCCTGCCGGTGGTCTCTGGTTTTTGGCTTCAGGGCAGCTCCTCTGAAGGCAGATACAGATGGTCTTAGAACCTTTCAGGGTGGCTTTACCCTGCTGGGTGCCTGCATTTCACAGGTGGACGTGGTATTGGGACAGCGATGACCCTCCCGTCCTGGAACAGTGTCTGCATCTCGGCAACTGAAACACAAGCCAAGTGTGTTGTGACAGCAAAGAAGCCTGGCTGTGGAGTCAGGCAGAACCGAGGCATGACTCCCAGATCCACTCTTTACTGCACCAGCGACCTAACCTCTTTCAGCTTCTTCCCTTGTCCATAGAAACTGGGCGCTGACACTTAACCTGCCTGGGATTTGGGGAAATGAAACCATATATGCCCAGCTGACATGAGCTCAATACCTAGGCTCCAGGCAGAGCCGTTGACCCTGTGACCCGTGTTAGGGACACAGTAGTGCGGAGGGAGGGAAGCATGCCAGGGGCCCTGGGAGTCCACTCCGCCCTCTGCCTGGGGTAGGCGGTGGGGTAGTGCTGGTGGAGCTGGTGCCGCTCCCATCCTTTTTCTTGTCTTTACAGCCCAAAGGCACAGACTTCATTTCATAGTTGGATGTGCTCTGCTCAGAGGAGTCGTAGTGAATGAAGTGAATCATCACTGTTGAGTCTGTAGCAGGTACAGCCAGCTGTGGGTGCACTCTCTCCACTCGATCTGATAGGAGCTGGCCGTTTCCTCCAGGGGTTGACGGCCCCTGGCGGGGACATCTAAGGAGTAGCCCGAAGGCACTTAGAGGGTCCCCCATACTGAAGAGGCAGCTGAGCCTTGTCTCTTTGATGACCACAGGGACCAGGACATCACACCCCTTGCAGGGGAGGAGGATACAGCTCAAATGGTAGAGCATGTGCTTAGCGTTGCACGAGGTCCTGAGTTCAATCCCCAGTGCCTCCTCTAAAAATAAATAAACCTAATTACCTCTCCCTGTCCAAAAACAGAAAAACAAAAAACCCTTGCAAAGGGACAAGCATTTAATATATTGTCCTAACAGAGTACTCAGACTATCAGCTATAGTGGAGAATAATGACAGTCCCATGGGTAGGGCAGTTGAAGGCCTGTTCCATTTACAGGGTCACAGACACCATAAAGTTACAGACTTTTCCCCAGATTTGGGCTGATTCTCTCCTCACTGTGAAGCAGGTGGTCTCCCTGGATCCCTTTATGCAGTTTTTTTTTTTAAAAACTGCAGCCCAGTTCCAAACTCCATATTCAGATGCAACAGTGGGCCCACATAAAATGAGAGGAGAGCTTTGCTGTCTGTATCTGCCTGTTCTTAGCAAGGAAGCCTTTCCCAGAAACACTCGGCCATCAGATTGCATTTCAAACCAGCTCATTGTGAACCGGAGTAGAACGCGTGTCCATCTGGGAAACGAATGATGAAATCTCCATCACGTTCCGTTCGGTAAGAGTATAAATCTGTTAACTGTGACTTTTCCTCCACGGCCTCCCCAGGTAAAACGGACATTCTCTACCTAACCGGACAGTGGAACCCAAGAAGGAACCACGCAGATGAGGAGGAAGGAAGGGCATGCCAGATGGAGGGAAGACCACGTGCGAGGTTGTGAAATCTGCAGCTGGGCGTGGGGTGGCTGGGGGAGGGAGGGCGAGTGTGAACACCCCGGCCACATGATGAGCACAGAGATTCTGGGTGGCGGGAGTATCAAGTAGGAGTTGGAGCAGAAGGAGGGAGTCTGGTGAAGATCAGGCCTTTGGGGACAGGCAAGGCTTGCTGTGCCCAGTCTGGGAGGCTGCAAGTCTTCCTAAGAGCAGCAGGCAGCCCCCACCGAGTTTTGAGCAGGGGTGGCCTCCCCAGGTTGGGGCTTAAGACAGGTTCCTCACGCTGTGGGCTAGAGAATGGGCGACAAAGGATCCGGGTTGCTGGTGCTCCCCTAGGAGGGAGAGGAGGGTCAGCTGGACCAGGGCATTCACTGTTGTGACAGAGAGAAGTGTCAAGATCTTCCATAGGAAGACCTAGGAGGCAGAAAGGAGGGGCTCCGTGATTGAGCAGCTGGTGAGACAGAGGCAGTGATCAAGGATGGCTTTAAGGATCTCTAGCCTAAGCAGCTGGGGAGAAGGCTGCCTTTCACTGACTTAGGCAACAACAGTAGAGGAGGTGCAGATGAGGGGAGGGAGCAGTTGGGGGGAATGAGTTACTTTGGACATGGTGAGAATTTCTTTCTGTGGGACTGAACCGCATATTACCTGAATGACCTAGAGGACCTGACCTATCCTCTCTGTGCCCAAAACACCTCCTCAGTGATGGGGGAATGATACCGATCGTTAAGGAAAATGACTACTTTCTGTTTCATTTCTTTAGTCTAGGAGAATGTTCTCCTTTCCCACAGCAGAGTGCCGTTTAACTGTCAGGCACTCCCTCGGCAAAAGCAGACTTCTCCACTTCTCCACGTGACTGCCTGCTTTTACGTATCTGCTTTGTGTCTTTTCACCTTGCTGCGTGTATCGCCAACGCTAAAGGAACCATAAGTAAATTCAAATAGCAAGTGCTTATTATCACACGCATGCGGTATGGCAATCCATCAGCGTGGCTACCAGAGAAACAGCCCCCTTCAGACCCCCCAGGCTCGCTCCTGTAGCCCCTCACTCCCTGCAGGGTGTAGGCATCGGGCCCTGGGGAGCAAGGTTTTCTAACACTTCTCTTCCTTGTGAAGTCATCTCTGGTGTCCCAGAGGTTGTCCAGCACTTGATGAGTGCAGTCTCCCTGCGGGCCTGTCATGCGACTGGGGAAGGCTGTATTTCAGGAGGGGATTGGGGTGGATATGTGTTTCTGGAAACCATCAGTGTAGCTGCCTAGCAGGGAGGGGATGAGGGCACAGATTCCTAGATTTGAATCAAGGCCCCACCGCTCACTCCATCTGTGACTCTGGGCAGGTTACTTAACCTCTCTGCAGCTCAGTTTCCTCAAGTGTAAGATGCGAATGATGATCCTATTCTGGGTGAATGACTCATTTTTGCCTCCTTCATTTAGATCATGAAAATACTGCCTTTTTATACCTAGAAAGGGCTGCTCAAGTGTCAACAGGTTGGGGGGGAAAGGCGGGCCAGTGTGGCAGGTGGCAAAAGAATTCACCAAAGACAAAGAAAAGTTTCCAAGACAAGGAAAGTTTAATAGATTCACTGCTGTAACAACAGTGCGCCACACAGATGAGAGGTGCCTTGGGGAGCGCCCAGGGTGAACGTGCAGGATCTTTTATTGGGGGCAAGGGGCTGTGAACACAAGGGGTAGAGGGCTGTACGATCAGTTCGTGCACAGGTACCCGACTGGTTGTCAGTGAGGTGAGACTTGCCATGGGCAAATCTGAATAACGGGATTTAGGCCTCTGCAGTGAGGCCTGTCCAGCTAGGGTACTGGGAGATGAGCCATTTCCTGGCAGCCGTTAGTTTTGTCAGGGCAAACACGCATCAAGGAAGATGTTTTTATCTTATGCAAGTGCAGGTACGCAGAGGGTCCTGAAGTGGGGAGTGGGGGTTAAGGATGCCAGTCAGCTCCAGGCATTCAGAGAGCCCAGGAGTGAGGGTGTTTTATGGTCTTCAGTGTGACTTTAGAGAGCTCCAGCCAGCTCCGCATAGTCATCTAGGTCCAAAAGGGAATCTCTGCTCATAGACTCCCCTGCTTGGACAGGCGTGAATGATGCCTGGCTCATTTTTACAACGCTAACGAGGTTGAACTTCACCCGAGCCCTGAAAAAGCCACAGTAAAGAAACGTCTGTTGATGTGTTCCCGAAATGGCTGACCGCAAAGGACCACCCTTCTCCTCATGATTTAGATAAGGCTTCCCAACAGTCAGGCGGGTGACTCCTGAGCTTACCAGCTGTGGGGCAAGGACTTTCTCCTTTTCCTGAAAGGTTGGACACAGACCCTGCAGCTCCCTGTTTTTTGTCTCATGAACGGTAAGTGACAGGAAAAGTCAGTCCTCCTGAGACTAGCCAGACACAAAGATAAACGTGTCCTGTTCAGCTGAGTGAGACTTCCCCTGACGCGTCCCCACCTACAGATGCCCCCGGTGTACCTTGTCTGCTGCTCCCGGTGCAGTACAAGGCAAAACCGCCCCGCTGCCACCGTCCGCTGTTCAGATCTGGGGTGCTCTCTGGATTGCACCAGGAACTATAGTCAGCCTCTTTATTGGTTTGTTTTTTGTCTTTTGTCTTTCCGAGTGTGATGTGCAAAATGACTGTCAGGAAAAAGTCCAGTAAAGTACCTGCTGCTCACGTGGGCAGGCAGTAACACGCAAATGGCCAGGCAGGCAGGGAGGAGCCTCTCTTTTCCATCCTTGTACCCCGCGCCCATGTGCACCTTCTTTGACGGTCACTTCGGCCACCCGGAAACTCCCTGTGACTCCAGAAGGGATCCTGTCTTCCAGTCCTGAGGTTCTGGGAGCCGCGCCCTGGTGCAAGGCCTTGAGGGGAAGGCTTCTTGGAGAGGATTCCAACCCAACACCTGCAACCCAGCTACCCCTGCCCCTGGGGAGTAAGCCACTCCCCGTCAGGCCCCTCCAGGCTTCCTTGCTGTCCACTGCAGCCCAGGGGCTGCCAGAGAAGAACCTGCCTCTGCAGGAGGTGTCTATTCCTGTGACAAGGGGTGCAGGCCCGCAGGCTCCTCCTACCCTGAGGCCTGGAGGGGATGGCGGGGTGGGGGTGAGGGGGTGGGGAACCTCTCTAGGACCCCGGAGGACACTCCTCTCAGTGGTCTTGGCCCTTCTATTCCCGGAAACTACACTTTACTGCCTAGGCTAAGGATGGGAGGCCGTGAACTGGCGGAGGGATGTCAGGAACCTGAACCTGAGAAAGAACGTTCCAGGGACAGAGAGACACCAATGCACACACTGAGAGAGAGAGGTCTCCCTAGGACGGGGCAAGTGTGCCTTAGTGTCACAGGACCAAAATCCTCCGGTCAGGGGGGATCCGTGCTGCACTCTAGCTGAGAGCCGCTGTTATTCTCTTCAGCATCAGAATTGTTCTCTGACAGTCTGTGTACAGTGTATCTCTCGGTTAGGGGTTCCCATTTTTAAGCCGAGAGTGATGATATTGAAACTTCCTGTGGACCTTGGTCGACCCCCAAGATAACTGGACTAGAATCAGTGTTCAGCGGGTTCAAAAATAGCCTGTTTCCTTGGCACCCCCTCCCTCCCCACCTCATCTCCCACCTCAGGACTTTAGACGACGTAATTGAAGTGTTTTCAAGGAAAACTGTTTCCTGTATTGAAATTGCACGAGAAATTCTTTCTAGAGAACGTGTGAGGGAGAGGTCTTGCTGTGTCGTAGGAATAGACTTGCTTGTAAGAGGCTCCGCGGTTCCTGCTCTGGTGTGCAGTTATTTTGACAACTTGTATCACGTAGCCGGACAGCAGCAGTGAAGAATAATTAGAAAAGGAAGGCATGTTTGCTTGTCCAGTTTGCAGGAGTACAGCCGGCCCTAGAAAGCAGACATCGGCTGTGATCAGACATTTGGGTTCATGATTAGTTAGTTAGGGGTTTCCATTTGCATTTCCAATAAGACTTGCTTACATGGACATACCCCTATTGGATGTATTAGATATGTGTTTTGGGGGTGGATGTGTTGCTAATCTTTTTTTTTTTCAAAAATAGAGAAGGAAGGGCTTTGCTTGCCTGAGTCTCTTAGGGCACCAGCAATAGAGAAAGAGGATTAAAAGAAAGGGTTTCCACAATTTAAGGAGCACGGCGTCAACAACTCCCTACCAAAGGGGCCGTGTCTCCTACCTAGAAGGCCTTGTCACTCAGTGACATGTTTTATGAATGGTTGTTTTAGGGAAGCAACGGTTCTACTGTTTTTAGTTGGATATTGGCTGCACTTAAAACTGTACTTGAGATTGCGTGAAACACATAAGTAAAACTGGAGACTGCAGAGATCCATTTCGTGTACCCAGCACGTGGGTGCAATACTAACTCAAGGTAAATGTTCAGTTTGGGCAGGGCCCATGTGCATGGCAAGGAAGAGCTCTGTTTATACAGCGGAGAGGTCTGATGTGCTAAAAGGTAATCTATACTTTGGTCAGCAGATTATTTATGAATTTAAGGAGGAAGGCAAGCCAAGGTCATGTATGAGGTGATGAATGCAGATAAAAAGGGGTGACAACAAGGAGGGAGGGAGTAGCTCAAGAGCTAGAGCGCCTGCTTAGCATATTCAAGGTCCTGGGTTCAATCCACAGTATCCCCTCGGAAACCAAATATGCAAACTTAAATACTTCCCCCCCCCCCGGACAATAGATGAAACAATTCTTTTTAAAGTGTGACAACATTAAGAGGGAGAGATTGTTCATATGTGGAATCTAAAAAACAAAAACAAAGCATAAATACAGGACAGAAATAGACTCATGGACAGAGAATACAGACTTGTGGTTCCGGGGGGTGGGTAGAGGGTGGGAAGGGATAGACTGGGATTTCAAAATTGTAGAATAGATAAACAAGATTACACTGTATAGCACAGGGAAATATACACAAAATGTTATGATAAATCACAGAGAAAAAAATGTGACAATGAGTGTGTATATGTCCATGAATGACTGAAAAATTGTGCTGAACATGCTGAACACTGGAATTTGACACAACACTGTAAAATGATTATGAATCAATAAAAAAATGTAAAAAAAAAAAAGAAGAAGAGGGAGAGATTGGTGTAATGAATAGTGCAGAGAACTTTGTGTTTTAGCAGACGTATGCAAAAAATGGTCACCACCACCACCTAGCTGTGTCACCTTGAGTGACTTGCTTACCCTCTCTGATCCTCAGTTATCTCATCTGCTAATGGGGACAATAATACTAGATAGTATTCCAGCCCCAGGCGAAGCTGTTCCTGACCAGCTGCGCTCCGGGCTCTGCTCTGTGTCCCAGCATCCCCTGGCTCACGCCCGCCACAACTCTCCTGACGCTTGTGTCACCACTGTCTTCAGGAGGGCTCCCTGCCCACTGGACTGCGAGCTCTCTGAGGACCGTTTTCCTGCAGGGAACATTCCTGTGTGCACAAAGTCTGCCAAAGCCCAGGTCCTGGAGCCTGGTGCCCCGCAGGCGCTCAGAACCCGATAAATCCTGTGAGTGACGATGGGGCGAGGTGCTCGCACAGAGTAGCGTATCTGCCGTGATGCCACCAATATGTTTGTTGGAAACAAAATATTGGAAATGAGTGGCTAGAACACATCTCTCGGCTTCAATTTCTGTTGATCCAGGCGGGTGGTTTCCTTTGTCTCCACACTGTGAAGAAGCTTCTCGTACCAGTGCAACAGCCCCTGGCCCCCCTTAGCAGAGCACACGGCTGTTATAGCAGCTGTTTCTCAACGGAAAACGTGTATTGTCAGTGAGCAGACACCGAAAAGCCTCTGCTTAAATTTCTGTTCCTTCAAGAACAGAGGTGAGGGACATCGGGACTTCTCTCCTAGTCTTTCCTGCCTGGAATCTCTGCATCGTTCCTGGGCGTTCCATGGCCGGGGAGACGGTGGGTGGCTGTCCTTAACTCCTGTGTAACGGCTCCCGTGATGCATGTGGTTACTCTCACACCCTGATGTCTGTCTCTTCTCCCTACCTTGTTATTGGTGAGATATGCGGTGTCTCTGTAGCGTGAATGCCTTGTTGGTGTCCATGTGCTTCCGTGCCATGTTATTGGCTGGCTGCCCCCGGGAAGAGCACCGGGTCTGGTGGAATGCATGCGTGCTAGACTGAGGCCCTGCTTTGAGGATCTGAGGCCACACTCAGTGTGGAGAAGTGAATGCAGACCTGGAACTCTGGGAATCACGACTGTATTGTATTTTTTGTGTCGGCTACTGTGACCTGATGAGCTACGTGTAGGTAAATGCTCTCCTGCTCCCAAACATTGAGTATTGCCCCTTGAAAGAAGTTCTGACGGGTTGCATCATTATCCACAGCAAGTAAATATACGTATAGAAGGAAACTAGCTTCAGAATTCAGGTTTGTTCATCCAGATTGTTTTGTTCTCTGTCAGCTCTGAGATCGGTACCTGTAAATCCCAGAGCAGCAGGTCTGAGTTAATCATGAGGTGCTCTCACTGTGCAGATATGGAACGGGAGGGCAGGGGGCTCCAGAGAACACAATTCAGCAGTCAGTTTGTGGCCCTGCAGCAGGACCAGCCTTCATATCATCCAGATGGAGAGGACGGAGGGAGTCCTCCGGCCCGCGGAGTCTTGGAAGCAGGGCCCGCTGTCCACAGCAGGTGGTCCTGCAGGAGCTGCTGGGGGCCGTGGCTTAGGGGCTCCACGGGACTGTCCTCGGCGCCTGGCGACCCTGAGTCAGAGCGTGTGCGTAGCCGTTTCCTGCCTGCTGTGTGAGAACCAGAGAGCTCGTCACTGAGTTATTCAAGGGTCGTCTTGGGAGTTAGACATGTGCCCCGTCATGTCAGGAGGCAGGAATAATGAAATCGACTTGCTTCCCACACTCAGAGGCCAAGGATGTGTACCTGGCAAGTGCCCACGCAGTTCTTCTGACCTGAAAATAAGTTCTACTCTCTGTCACTGTGCTTCTAGGTATCCCCAGAGCTGTATTACTGCTGAAACCTAGGAGACTTTCCCTGACTGAAGTGGCTGAAGACAGGTACCTGTATTGGACTCTGAACTTGTGATCTCATCAGAGAGCTTGGGAGCTCAAGTGACCGGCCAGGCTTTCCTCCCAGCTCGAGGGGAGGAGGTAAGGCAAGTAGGGCTTTTCTTCCAGAACCTCCAAGGCCTGAATTCAGATGGTCATTTGGGGTGTGTTTAGCAGGGGTAACGTGGCATTTCCCTTTCATTGGTCCTGATCATAGTAGGTATCAGGCAATATTCTGTCATTTGTACATATCACCTTCTTTAATCCCCTCCTGCCGGCCCATCACTTAGCAAGATTTCAATCCCACCTGATGACGTGGGAAAGCAGAGAACAGAGATGTAAGGAGACTTGCTCAAGGTCACACGGGCCATGAGTGGAGGAGTGACACACGACCTAGGCATCCTGGACTCAGAGCCTACACGCTTTCTTTTTTTTTTTTTTAATTAAAATTGACCTACGATAGTATATTCGTTTCAGTTGCACAACAAAGTGATGTGATATGTTTATACGTTAGGAAATGAATACCACGATAAGTTCGGTTACCATCTTGTCACCATGCAGACTTCTTGCAGTATTATTGACTATTTTCCGTGTGTGTACGTTACACCCCCGGGGCTTGTTTGTCGTACAACTGGAAGTTTGTACCTCTTAATCCCTTTCCCCTATTTATTTCTCTCCTCCTCCCACCCTCTTCCCCTCTGCCGACGACCAGGCTGCTTGCTGTATCTCTGGGTCTGTTTCTGTGTCCGCTTCTTTTCTTTCTAGGTTCCGCGTATAAGTGAAATCATACTGCATTTGTCTTTGATTTTTTCCAATTAGCGTAACGCCCTCTTGATCCCTCAATCTTGTCGCAAACGGCGAGATTTCATTCTCCTCTAAGGCTGAGTAGTGTTCCGTTGTATGTCTACACCACTCCTTTATGCATTCATCTGTCGACGGGGACCTAGGTTGCTTCTGTACCTTGGTTATGGTAAATAACGCTGCAGTGAACATTGGGGGGCATGCATCTTTCCTGATTTGTGTGCTGCTTTCCTTCAGACAAAAGCCCAGGACTGGAACTGCTGCTTCATGTGATAGTTCTAGTTTTAAGTTTTTGAGGAAACCCCATACTGTTTTCAGAGTTATCTCTGCACCATTGTTTGAAGAGACTGTCTTTTCCCTACTGTATATTCTCGGCTCCTTTGTTGTAGATCAGTTGACCACATAAGTGCAGACCGATTTGTCAGAGCCCACAGCGTTAGCCGTCACCAACTGTAACCTCCGTACCGGCTGGGGTGACATGCAACGAGCCGGTGACATCGCTGTGTGTTCAGAGCTGGTGGCACCAAGTCTGGGTGAGGTACATCATCAGCCCTGCCCACAGTGCACTGGGGCGGGGATGACCCTCCCCGCCTGGCACGGGTTCTCCCGGTTGGTGACGTGGTGGGCTCCCTGCAACAGCCAACCCGGGGCAATCCTGCCAACCACAGCTAACCCTTCAGCCAGTCGTGAAGGTTCCACTGTATCCTTGACACCCCCTACTCTGTGCTAGGCTGGCCGTTGAGGTGGGAACGTGAGGAGGAGTTGCAGAACCAGTCCCTGCCCTCGGGAGTCGAGTCTTTAATCAGAGAGAGATGTGACACCCGTAGATGTGGTGGAGAGCATGTCATCGAGCCCCTGTGAGGCTGGGTTGCCAGCAGACGAGACGAGTGAGAGGATCAGGGTGGGAGGAAGTGGACAACACCAGGGTAGGGGGGTTATTTGCGGAGGCCGGTCCTAACTGCAGGATTCCCCACGGCCTACAGGAGGGCGCAGGGAGAATGCGTGGGCAGGTGTCTGAGGGACTCAGCGCATCCGCACCTCAAGGTCTTTGTCCCCATGCCCGTGTGTGAGGTGTAGGAGATCTGAGGGTCACGTCTGAGGCAGCACGCTATCCCAATTTACAGAGTAGGAGCCGGAATCCAGTGAGGTCCAGAGACGTGCCCCGTGTCAAATTCTAGGCCAGAGACCGAGCCACAGGCACCGAGAGACAAGAAATATTGGTATGGAGTCAGCGTAAAGTACAAGGGCCAAATAGCAAATCTGAATGTACCTGTAGCAAGAAAAGAGATCCAATCATTCAACTCAAAACCTCCCCACAAAAGGAAGCCCTGGCTTTGTCGGTGAGCTCTGTCAAATGGTTAAGGAAGAAACAATACGCTTCCTCCACAGACTCTTCCAGACTAGAGGAGGGACCGTTTCCTAACTCGTCCTAGAACAACGTTACCCTGCTGCCAATACCAGAAGTGACATCACAAAGAAAGAACAGACCAGTATTGGTCATGGATAGCGAGACATAAATCCTCAACGAAAGGTTAGCAAACCAAATCCAGCAACATTCACAAAGGGCTATGCAATATAATCAGTCGAGCTCTATCCCAGGATTGCAATATTGGTTTAACGTTCAACTTCCGTTAAGGTAACCACCACCTTGATGTAAGAAAGGACGGAAACCACTTGTCATCTAGAAAGACAACGAAGAAGCATTGGACAAAATTCAAGAGCTGCTGATGATAAAGATGCTCAGCCAACTCGAGATAGGAGGGAGCAGCCTCATTCTGATGAAGGTCACTCCCGGGAAATATCCAGCTCCCGTCACGTCATATTTCAGAGGGTGAGAATGAAGGCTGTCCCCTGGGGCTCCAGACCAAGACAGGGATGCCTGCTCCAGCCATGGGTGTCCAGCACGGACTGAAAGTCCTAGGCTGTGCGTCATGCAGGGCAAGAAATGAAATATGGAGACACTGGAAATGAAACCTGTGTCCACGCAAGTACCCGTACTTTGGTGTTCACGGCAGCATTATTCGTAATCTCAGAAAAGTGGGAACGGTCTAAAAGTCTGTCAGCTGGTGACGGATAAACAGGGGGTGCAATACTCATACGGCAGAATGCCAGTGATGGATGGAACGGGACGGACTTCTGATTTCTGCTAAGACATGGGCGAGCCACGGAAGCAGTCTGATGTGTAACAGGACCCAGGCAGAAGGCCCCCTTAGTACCTGAGTCAGTTTATATGAAATGCCCAGAAAGGGCAGATCTACAGACACAGACATGAGATTAGAGGACGCCTGGGCCTGTGGGTGCTAATGGGGATTGACAGCCGGTGGGAACAAGGAACCTTACTGGGGTGCTGGCAGCGTTCCAGAACTGGATTGTGGTGACAGTTGCACAGCTGTGTAAATTGACTAAAAGTCACTGCATTGGCCCCATTATATGGGCGAATCTTCTGGTGTATAAATTATACCTCAGTGAAGCAGTTTAGAAAAGATAATGCAAACGTCCTGGTAAGTCATGCAGGGGAGGAGATGCTGTTGCTGTTGTAACATAAGGACCCACCCCGCCCCTCTATTTCCATGTCCTGGGGTCCTGCGTCCTCTATGTGTCCAAGATGCTCCCGCCAGACGGGGTCACTGTGCACGTAGAACAGAATTGTGTGTCTGTGTGTCTTCACGCACAGGTGCCCTCTGTGCGAGCACAATTCAGTGGCTCCGGACAGCCTCCTGTAATCCACCCTGCGTCTCACATCGTACTGAGGTGATTTTCCATTCTTCTCAGATCCCAGGGCCCAGGCTTCTGTTTCCCTGGTAACTGATCTCAGCCGTCAGCTCCAGTACCTGGTTGCAGAAATACTTGTAGCGCGGGGAGAGGCTTGTTCCCCCTCGCCCCCGTCCACACACACGGCCCCCTGCGTGAGCTCAGCGACCAGGGAGGATGCTCAGCAGAGCGGTAACCAAGACAACGGAACTCCAGCCTCCTTCTTCCCCCAGGACCGAGGCCCGTTCCCTCCCCTTCACCTGCCTGGCTGTGTGGTAAAAAAGGAGACTCGGGGGCATTGACACCCTCCCGAGTCCCTGAAATTGTCTAAATATGTCAAAAACGGCTCTGGAATGAGAAGACACAATGAAATTTCAAACATTTTCATGACTAACAACTATGGCTTGGAAGTCCAAGATTCTCTTTAAAGGCAGGACGACGAAGCAGCATGTGATGATGCTTCTCCACCTCAGCTGGGCCTCAGATCTCCCCTGGGGACACCTTAGAAGAACAGGGGCTGGCGCGCCATCCCCAGGGAGTCTGAAGGAGCAGGTCTGGAATGTGGCCCAGACATGAGCATGATTTGAAAACTTCCCTGATGAAAGCCGGGATTGCGGCTGTGGAAACAGAACCATCCTTATAGGAGGAAATCTGAAATCAGACTTCGAGGCTCCTGTTTAGAAGGAAAGCAAGTTTTCATCGTGATCCGCTGTGCTTGGCAGGTATCTTGGGCTGAGGAAAGGGAGAACATGTCCAGTAAATGGGTGCCTTACACCTAACCCTGGACTTACTCTTCTCCACGTTCCTGAAAGCAAAATTTTGCACTTAAAGCCCTGCATTTGCTCATCAAACTTAGTACTTTGAGTTCTTGTCAGGATCCCTTGTGCTTCGTCACTTCAAAACATTCGTAAAACGTGGTAGAGGTAACAGCACGGGACAGAGCAGACTGGTTCCTTTAAAATGAAAGATGAGCAAGAATCTTACCGTTGCTGTAGAAGGATCAGCTGTCGGCTCATCTGCTGAGTGTGCTGAGTTGCATTTCTTTACTTTTTGGTATAATTTATGTCATCGAATTAACTCCCGTGCTCAGATAAGGCCAAACAGCACCAGCATATTTCTTGGGAAAAATAAAATCGCGCAATCCCTTGTTTCGTGCACACCCACGGACACCCACCTGCCCAAACTCTCTCTCTCTCTCAGGGGTCTCTTCCGCATCCTCATCCGCACGTTCCCAGATGGTGGGCTTACACTGCTGCGTCCTGACTCACCGGGGTTACACGTTGTGTGTCGAGTTCTTGCAAAGCGCAAGGCTTTCACTCTCTCGGGCATGTTACAAGCCCAGGTTCCCCTCCTCAGAGAGCCTGTTGAGGCGCGCACCCAAAGCAGGGCCTGGGCCGGTGCTCAGGGCTCATTCAGTGTGTCTTCCAAGAAGAAGGCCTCACAAGGAAACTCACCCCATCCGTGGCAACGTGAAGATCATGGTTTAGCCTTTTCCAGAGCCGGCCCACGGCAGTCGTGGCCTGATGCCGATCACACCCAGCAGCATCCCGGGAGTTTGGTTTAGGGATTTGGGTGGGTGACCGTGTCCATCCATGAGAGGAGAAACACTGGTTTGGGGCCACCAGCAGATTCGCAGGGCTTGTGGCAGATCTGAGTGCAGATACCCCTTAAGTCTCTGCCTCCGGGGACTCTGGGGCCCAGTTAAACCTACTTTGGTAGACCTGGTAATGGGAAAGGGGATAGAGATGAAAAGCATACAAGGGGATAGAGATGAAAACAAGCCAGGTGGGTAAAAGCTCGGGGGCGGGGGGGAACTGGCCACCCAAGGATCGTGTAGAGGAGGAGAGGAGGGCAGGGGTTGGAAGCCAGGGGGAAACAACCCAGATGTAGGAGGAGATCAAAGCAAATGGACCAACAAGGAGACTTAGAAGTCGTGGACTGAGAGGTAGGAGGAAACCAGGGTGGACTCCTGTCACAGATTCTGACAAAGGGAAGCATTTTGAAAAAGGAATGTCACTGTGGCCAAGACGGCACTGGATACGACGGCTTGACAAATGGAGCTCTTTGGAGACGTTAGGCAGGGGATGTCCACGGATGGGAGGACACTGAGCAGGAAACAAGAGGTAAACCAAGCAAGCATGCTACTGGCGTCTACACTTCCAAGAGGCTTGGCTTGAGAGGAACCAAAGAAGCAGAGGGTAGTAGAAGCAGAGGTGCTTTCGGGGTTTGTAATGGTCTGTTCCCCCAAAGAGGGGGAAAACCAGGATGCAGGTTCCAAAAATTCCTCACAACCCTGAGGACTGTTGACTAGATGAGAGTGGAGAGTTGGGATGAGCCTCACAGGTGTTTCTTCAAGTTGAGGGCGGCGGGGGTTGGGATGGGGGTGGGGAGTGGTTTCAAAGCAGCAGTGGAGTTGCAGGCAGGTTTCCATCATCTCCCTCTGGGCCCCACTCCAGACTCTGTGACCCATGGTCAGAGCAGGAGCCGGTCGGGATGGGATGCTGGCAGCACAGGCTCACTCATGTTACTCAGACCACACGGGCGCTCTGGTTTATTTATTCTCCCTGACTGACCTGAGCTTCATCACGAATGCCCACCCTCCAAACTGGTTAGTAAGGGCAAAGAAAACCCTAGGTTAGAATTTACTCCTAATCTGGTAAGTGTGGTCGGATGCAGTCACGTGAATGGTCCACATAACACAAATGCTCAGTCTGTTTGGGTGAATAACTCGGTCTCCCGTTTCCAACCCACCTCCACACCACTTCTTTCCACGATGGGCAAGGGGTACGTGTCATAAGTCTGGCAGTGACGTGCAAAGGGGATACCTATGTTGCTCACGGTGGCCTCGGGGGTCCCTGAGGGAAGGACGACTCTCGTCTCCTGGGTCCAGATGGTGATGCTGACCTGCACCGCCCCTAGGGGAGGCTGGGCAAAGTTGCACTCCTGTCTCTCTGCTCTTGGTGGGGAGCCCGTGCTCCCTGGCTGACTCAGCCTCAACCACTCTGCTGGCATCTGCTGACCCTCTCTGCCTCTGGGTCTCATCGTCCATCCCACCCTGGGCAAGGCTGTCCACCCCACAGTCTCAGCTGCAGGGTCACCTAGCCCCCTGCCTGCTCCAGCTTCCTCAAGACCCAGCCACTGTGCACATTCCTCCCTCCGGGAGCGAGACCCCTGGGATCTCACCTCCGCCACAGCAGGAACCACAAGCAGCTCCAGAAAACTCTGTTCCTGAACCCCAGCCATCCCTCTCCCTGAAGAGGCTGTTGGTGCAGAGTGTGCTCCCATGAGCCCCACGTGTGATGGGGTGAGTCCTCCTGTCCTTGGTGCTCCCCTTTATTTCCTGACACACCTTCCTTGTCTGAGCTATCTCACCTCTGCCTGCCATTCACTGCCTCTCTGGGCCGTTCCTCACTGTGACTGGGATGGACGTTCTTTTCTTTGGCTTGTCATTCATTTGACCCGGGACTTCCCATACTATGCAGTTCAGGAGGGGCACGTTTTAAAATACGTAGTCACACAAGCCTCCCCCGCCACCCAAATATACAAAGAAACAAAGGGATACATAACAGAAGGGTCACAGTGCCAAAGTTGGTGCCTGAGATGCTGGGTAAGACGAGCAGTGAAGAGTGTCTTTGGGATCAGGAAGTATGGCTACTAATGACGGCCTTGACAAGACCAGTTTCGACGGAGTGATAGCGACGAAAGTTCCACTGAAGGGGGTCGAGGAGAGAATGGTGTGAGCATAAGTTGAAGCAGTTGTGCTCTGGAGGGCAGCAGATAATGTGCCAGTAGCCGCAGAATGGCCTGGTGAAGGGGGTGCGTTTTCCCCTTTGTTGTGCAGCGCTCCCGTGTGAAGCAGCAGGTGATGGTTCAGGAGAGAGGAGTGACCTTTGCAGGAGCAAAGTCCCCGAGGAGGTGAAAGGCATGGGATCCTGGGCAGAGGTGAGGGGCTGGGTGCAGTCAGGAGCATGTGTGCAGAGGGGCGGCAGAGTGCCAGGGCAGAAAAGCTCTGAGAAAGTCCCACGGGACTGCTTCTGTCTTCTCCAGGAGTTACTGGGGGTGGGGGGTGGGGTCAGTAGAATGGAGGAGGGTTACTAGTGGGTGATAGTTTAGGTAGGTGAGTTTAGGTATGTGAGAGTATTTAGGTAGGTGTAGTAGGTCAGGTAGGTGAAAGGCGATTCCCTCCTGGTCATGGATGTAAGATAAAAAACAATTCCGTGAGCTTTTAACGTTTTGTCATCAATGCTTAGGTGCTCAGACAGGCAGGGAACGATTAGGGAGGAGGGGGCAAGGAGCACAAGACGTGTGTTGGTGGGAGAGAGCTTACAGCCCTGGGTAAGCTGAGTAAGAAGGGGCCTGGTGGACGGCGTGGAAGGCTGTGGGGTCCGTGGACTGGATGTTTCCAGGAGGTCGAGGCTGTCGACGCAGGGGCATTAGAGGGAGGTAGCTGGATGAGCAGGACTTGGTGTTGCGGGTGAGGAGACTGCACTGCTAGAAAAAGGACATCATGGAGGGGCGGGGCTTTCCTGATGCCCAGGGGGTGACGGTGGGCAGGGGGATGCTCGGCTGGGGAGGAGGAGAACATCGCTGAGGACAGAGAGGCCCCTGGTTGACCCTGTGAGTGGGCACCGGGATCGCCAGGACGGATCCGAAGAGTGAGGGCTGAGAGGAGCACGGTGTTCCCCCGGCGAGCGCCTTCCCAGGCCCGGGGCCGGTCGGAGAAGAATGACCAGGGGATTGGTCCGGGCGGCTGGGACAGTCGGCGACAGGACATCACCGATCTGCTTCCTCAGCCCACAGTTCACAGCACGGTTCCGAGGAAACCTCTAGCGGACCCGGGCAGGGAGCCTGGCACGGACCTCACTGCGCTCCTGTGCGCAGGCCCAGAGCCCGTCAATCGGAGCGTAGCCTCCGGGAAGTCCTGTGCGCCCGGACTTCCGGCTGCTGTTGCTATGGTTACGGAGCGGGGCTAGGTGAGGCTGCGGTGATGGGGACGGTTCGGCCGGTTCCCTTTCATCCTGTGGTCCTCGTAGGCATGCCTCCTACCTTCCGCATCCACGCTCTCCAGCACTCTGCCTGGAAAAGGAGCGGAAAAGGTGGATTTGTTTTCCTCTGGCTTGTAGCGCTGTTTCTCTCGCCTGCAGGTGGCAGTGTTGCGCCGTGTAACGCCGCCGCTCTTTTCTCCCCCGCCCTTCGCGCTTGAAAAAACTCCAGGGACCCTTTTCCAAAAGAGTTGGCGACTTCCTTCTGCGCCTGTGCCGGCCGGCCGGTTAAGACTGGATCTGTGCGCCTCAGTGGGGACCCTTCTGAAAACTGTCTGCCTGGAGACTAAAGCCTTTTTCTTTTCAGTTTGGCTTTTCTTTCTGTTAAGGGGCTGACTAGGTTCCTTAGCAAGTTGTACTTTTGCTTTTCTGAAAGGCCTTGTCGTTGGTTTTCCCCAAGTTGCTTTCAGTTTATGGACCTTTACTACTGTATTCTTCAGTTAGGCCAGTCACTCATCCTCAGTGCAGAAAATTTGGAGGACAGATAAAATATAGTAAAGAAGACTCCCAGTTGCCACTGATGATCATTAATACTACTTTGTGATAAATTACCTGAGAGAATTTTCATTTGTTAACGCACGGTGCATTGTAGACAAAATGAGATTCGTATTGCATTGTGACTTCACCATCTTTTGTTAGTATCAGATATAACATGAGTTACGTGTTCAAAAAGCATTTCAAAATACTTAAAATGTTTTTCTTTCATTTCTGTTCCTAAAAAGATGAAAAAGGTAGATTTAATTACTGCCATAGGAAGAAGGAATAACCCCACCCCTGTACCTCAAAGGGAAATATAATGTAACTGTCTTAAAGACAGATGCTATAATTTTTGTTTTTTGCCCAGCATTGTATTTGCAGCATCAACAAAACACTGCCTATCAGTGTGTTCTTTATATACATTTGTTGAATGCATAAATCAGTACCTGATTTCTTTCAGATGCTCCTCTTTTTGTAAATATTGTTATCATGTCATAATACTGGTATACTGTATGAAACGTTTCCTAGTGGGCTTTTTCCTCCTTTCATTTAGCGTTTTATTTTGCGCAATAACTATGTTATTACACGTTTAAAAAACTTATGCTCGCTATTTCACCCTCTTCCCCAGTGTGTATTTTACTTCATTCATGTATTGGGAGCAGGAAAGCATCTTGCAAATCAGTGTGCAATCTAGAGTCTGAGAGACCAGGGAGGGGCCCTATTTGAGGGGTCCGGAGACCCCTCAGATTCCTTCTAGGTATGCTAGTTTCCATTGCGCAGAAAACGAGGGTGGTAATTACATGTGCCTCAGAGGTGGTGGTCACATCAATTACCCAACACGTTCTTTGCCTGGCACTTGTAGATACCTTGTTAGTATTGTTGTTGCCATCTTCAGTATTCTGTGTAAGTTGTGTAGTACGTACAAATTTTCAAGCCACAAGCCTGAGTGTGCTAAAAGGAACTCTTTAAATTTCCTTACAGCAGATACCTGTTCTACAACTACCTATTTCTGCTTTTTGATAGAAAACTCACACTAGTAATTTGTAGGGAAATTCAGTCAAGAAAATATATACGAGGAAAACACAGAAACATTCTTCAAACAATATCCCTCCAGAAGAATGAAAACAATATTTTTGTACATATATATTCACCATCTCTGATTGTTTTTAATAGATTTGCAGGAGTAGATTTACTGGATTGGAAGGCATGAACACTTTTCACACTCGTTGCACACTGCCAAAACAGAATACCCATCTGTTTTGCGATCGACAGTCTATGAGAATTCTTTGTTTTCACACCCTCACTAGCATTTATTAATGTTTTAAAAATAATTAGCTTATTGTTTTTAACAATTGTATGTGTAGAAATTTACCCCCATTCTGTCATATATATTACAAATACTTTTCCTGTTTTTGCCTTTTAATTATGTTTTTGGTTTTCAGATGCACGGATAATTTTATTTTTATGTAGTCTTATCTATATAATCAAAGCTCAGACTAGGAAACAAACTCATAAGACAGAAGAAAATTCCTTGACTGACCAGTATGCCAAACAGTATGCTCTCATTCAGGTATCAAATATTAAAGATGGTCTGGTTACTACAGTTCATTTCTATGAAACCTTGAGACAACCATAGTCACAAACAGGAGATTGTGTAAAAAAAAAAAAAAGAAAGAAGAAATACATTGGGAGTACAGCGATTCCTCAAAAAATTAAACATTGAATTACCATATGATCTGGCAATTCTGCTTCGGGGTATACTATCCAAAAGAACTGAAAGCAGAGATTCGAACAGATAGTTGTATCCCCATGTTTATAGCAGTGCTATTCACAGTAGTGTTCGATGACAAATGACAGATGAATAGATAAACAAAATGCGGCAAATTGAGACAATGGAGTGTTATTCCACTTTAAACAGGAAGGAAACTGACACATGCTGCAACAATCTCCCAAGGACAATCCCCTGGATGAACGTTGGGGACGTGGAAGAACACTGAGGACATCATGCTAAGTGAAATAAGCCAGCCATAAAAGGACAAATATTGTATAACTCCACTTATATGAGAGCTGTCAAATTCATAGAGACAGAATGGTGGTACCAGGGGTTGGGGGGAGAGGAGAAGGGCGAGTTATTGTTTAACTGGTACAGAATTTCCATTTTGCAGATCAAAAGAGTTCTGGAGAGGGATGGTAGTGATGATTGCACAACAATATGAATGTGCTTAATACCAAAGAACTATACACTTTAAAATGGTTAAAACTGTAAGTGTTATTCATGTATATTTCACCACAATTAAAAAAAAAGATATTGGAGGAAATCTGTGTGTTCCCTCCAATCAGATGGGCTATGGAGGACCAACACTGCAGTTTTGTCACTTTTGTCTCTCTAAAATGGAGCTTGATGAAAAATCTGCAGGCTATGACCCATCACAATAAACAAACTTGAAAAGTATTCTTGGACAACACTGCCTGGAAATTTTGAATTGGCTAGTGGAGGATGTCTCCAGGGTATGTTCCATCTGGTACACTTCATAACCCTGAAAAAAACTAAAGGTGGGTCACAGACAGGAACTACAGCTTCAAAGACCCAAAATAGTGACACACTCAAGGTATGCTGGAACTCCAGAGGCTGTTGTCCATCATCTACTCACATTAGAAATCACCCTGACACCCAGGGGGTGCCCTTGTGCAGTTGTCAATGATGACTGCCACCCATATATCCACCCAGACCTTTCTTATGTCTTTTTGGGGAAATCATCACACCCGTGAAGCCAGCCAAAACATTCGTGGAGTGAATGACCTAGTCCTGACCTCTGGGACCGATGGTCATCATTGGGTGGCTGAGAACAGGATCCCTTTCCCTGAACAGTCTCAACCGGGATATAGTCCCGGGGATGTACTTTTCCCCCAAGGGCTAGTGATCATTTTTCTTTTTATCCTAATTAGAATCCTTATCAAAATGCACCCAATCACATCTAATCAAGACTGGGAGCACTG
Organism: Vicugna pacos; assembly: GCF_048564905.1. NCBI lineage: Eukaryota > Metazoa > Chordata > Mammalia > Artiodactyla > Camelidae > Vicugna > Vicugna pacos. The sequence goes on along the minus strand of NC_133023.1, from coordinate 42,232,884 downwards.
TCCTGTCCAAGCAGAGGATCCAAGCTATGACTGAAGAACAGAAAACCAAAGCACAAACTGCTCTTCCAGCTATGGATGGGGGCCTTCTTGACTCAATTCCTGGACCTGGTACATCTCTGTTGTTTCCTCTCCAATAAGAACTGGCTGATGATGAAAGGAGTTCATCTTGTCTAAGAGGAGACACTGTAAAAATAATTAAAATAGACCTTAATTTTCCTTGCCTCAAACCTTGCCTCCTTGAACTTTCTTCTCTTCTCTTCCCTCCTCTACCTTTTTTGTTACCTCTTGCCACCCTTGAAACTTAACAAACAACAAGGCATACAAAAACCACTCTCAAAGAACTGATCTGACAGCTGCTGGAATTAGATTGTACCAAGGATGCAAGCAAGAGGCATGAAAAAGTGGAAGAAATTCCCAACCATTCCAACCACATTTTTGTAGTAGCTACATAAACTGCAATAGCAGTTTCTCTTCTTTCCCTCTCAGAACCCCAGTTCAGCTTCACTTCAGATAGTTTACTGGTCTTAAGGTGATGCACATTAGCTGGACAAAGCCTTTAACTTGTATTTGAATCACAGTAGGTATATTTTTTTCCTAACAAATTCTACCAGTAATTTGACCCAAATTTTCTAGCAGCTTTGGTTATAGGATTACTTGCATGAACTACAGTCACCATTGGATCAAAACAAACCATTTTCTCAAGGGATGTACCGGTGTTCCTGGTAATGAGATTCAAGGGAAATCTGTCCCTAGAACTGTCATAGGGTTAATATATAGACATCTTTAGCAGTGATCTCTCTAAGCAGCAGTGTTCTTTCTCATCTGTTAAATGCAGATAATTAGAGTAATCTGCCTCATAAGGTTTCTGTCATAAATGAGACTCCAGTACATATAAAGGACTTAGCACAGTGCCTGACACATAGTATATACTCAATAAATCTTGGACACATGATTTTGTAACAGATCAGAGCACAAGCTCTGGAATCATCATTTTAGGAGGAATAAAGAATTTCCCTACATCCTTACAATGCAAAGGTTGTCTGTGCCAAAACAATACAACCTAATATGTTATTAGGACACAAATATAGGAAAAACTATGACTTGCTGTTTGGAAAAAGATATCTGATGGAAAATGGATTAATTGGGGGAAAAAAGGCTCAAATTTATATAGATTTTGGTTTTCAGTGTTGTAGCAGCCCGTGCACTTATTTAACTAGTTAGCACACAGTCTATTTAATAAGTGAGCAAAAATACATTACTTTAAAAAAGATAAAAGTTTCTCTTTCAAATAATCTTTTCCTTAAGACCAGGGCCGGTATAATAGCTTGACAGTGCTGGAGACATAAGCTTAGAGATTACATCCTCCCTTTCATGTCTGGGAGACTGAGCACACAGGAAATCTTAAGAGATCATGTAGGCCAGTGAATTTCAAAATCTTTGGTAAAATAAAATAAGCCTTTCATGGAAAAAAAAATTCCAATTCCATGAAAGAAAAAAGAGGCATTACTGTACTGGGAACATGGGCTCTCTCACCACACCTTTCCTGGATGCCCATCTATGTTTGAATTAACCACTAACTTAGCCAGACACCTTTTCTTAAAAGTAAGGAAACAGCAAACTTAAAGAAGCAAAGGGATTCAGAAAGTAAAGTAAGTAAGCCTAGTAGAGGTGGAACTGGAAGCAAAGTTCTCTTGAACCCTGGCCCAAGGCCTTCCAGGAAGAAAAAAATTAGTGAAGAAACTTCATGTCCAAACAAATGACAACATTATGGTAAACAAGTTGTTAGCATAAATTAATTCTCATAATTTGTGTGTAATACTCTTTAAAATGAAAATTTTTTTGGTAAGAAATATGTGACTTCATTTCAGTGAGGGATGACAAATCAGCATCAGAAGTATTAGCCAGACTTGGGACGAGAAGGACCACCACAATCAGATCAGGCTTACTACCGACATACTGCTTACTGTCCAATGACTAGGTTCCTAATTCAACCCATGTTGGCAATTCAGCCCCTAAATTCATATTTAGGGTACATTACATGACACAAATCAATAATCCAAAGTACCATGCTTTTAACCGCTGGCCCAAATAACCTTAGGATACATTCCAAAGTCTGGTTGGAGGCAGGGTCCTTCTGGAAAAACACCCAGTCAGTATATTGACAACTGATGAAAACATGGAGTAACAATAAAGAAACACCATCTCTACCAAGGCAATTCTGTACTACAGATTATTCACCTAAACCTCACTAGTAAATATGGAATGAAGCTAACAGCCTTGAAACTGGAAAGACTTGGGCTCTGTCCCAACTCTGTCACCAAGATAAGTGTCTTTCAGTAAGTCAACTGACCTGGCTAAGGTCAGAAAAACTGACTTTTAAAAAATGTTAATGACATAGCCAAATTCTCACTGGAAAAGGACAAATGAAAAATCAGGTAGAAAACTAATGCTATATTATAACTGAGGGTAGATAAACATTGATTTTATTTTTATTAATGACCAGAACAGTAACATTTAAAAAAATCTAACTATTTATTGAGCACCCACTAAGTGCAAGGTATCAAGCATGAAAAACAAAGACCACAATCCCTGACTTCATAAACCTGTAGTGTAGTGGTTGCCTGCAAATCATAGGTAACTTATGTTGTGAACTCAAGATTTGCAAAAACTCAACATTTTAGAGTATGTCTTTATTATTTTTCAGTAAAACGACTAAGAATATGAAAATATTTTTAAAATATACAACTGACTTTAAGACGGAGGTTAAAGTAATGATGCAAAAAGGAAGCCTGGTATACTTGAAATACACATTTTGAAGAGAAACCTCTCAGGAAATTTATCACAAAGTAGTATTAATGATCATCAGTGGCAACTGGGAGTCTTCTTTACTATATTTTATCTGTCCTCCAAATTTTCTGCACTGAGGATGAGTGACTGGCCTAACTGAAGAATACAGTAGTAAAGGTCCATAAACTGAAAGCAACTTGGGGAAAACCAACGACAAGGCCTTTCAGAAAAGCAAAAGTACAACTTGCTAAGGAACCTAGTCAGCCCCTTAACAGAAAGAAAAGCCAAACTGAAAAGAAAAAGGCTTTAGTCTCCAGGCAGACAGTTTTCAGAAGGGTCCCCACTGAGGCGCACAGATCCAGTCTTAACCGGCCGGCCGGCACAGGCGCAGAAGGAAGTCGCCAACTCTTTTGGAAAAGGGTCCCTGGAGTTTTTTCAAGCGCGAAGGGCGGGGGAGAAAAGAGCGGCGGCGTTACACGGCGCAACACTGCCACCTGCAGGCGAGAGAAACAGCGCTACAAGCCAGAGGAAAACAAATCCACCTTTTCCGCTCCTTTTCCAGGCAGAGTGCTGGAGAGCGTGGATGCGGAAGGTAGGAGGCATGCCTACGAGGACCACAGGATGAAAGGGAACCGGCCGAACCGTCCCCATCACCGCAGCCTCACCTAGCCCCGCTCCGTAACCATAGCAACAGCAGCCGGAAGTCCGGGCGCACAGGACTTCCCGGAGGCTACGCTCCGATTGACGGGCTCTGGGCCTGCGCACAGGAGCGCAGTGAGGTCCGTGCCAGGCTCCCTGCCCGGGTCCGCTAGAGGTTTCCTCGGAACCGTGCTGTGAACTGTGGGCTGAGGAAGCAGATCGGTGATGTCCTGTCGCCGACTGTCCCAGCCGCCCGGACCAATCCCCTGGTCATTCTTCTCCGACCGGCCCCGGGCCTGGGAAGGCGCTCGCCGGGGGAACACCGTGCTCCTCTCAGCCCTCACTCTTCGGATCCGTCCTGGCGATCCCGGTGCCCACTCACAGGGTCAACCAGGGGCCTCTCTGTCCTCAGCGATGTTCTCCTCCTCCCCAGCCGAGCATCCCCCTGCCCACCGTCACCCCCTGGGCATCAGGAAAGCCCCGCCCCTCCATGATGTCCTTTTTCTAGCAGTGCAGTCTCCTCACCCGCAACACCAAGTCCTGCTCATCCAGCTACCTCCCTCTAATGCCCCTGCGTCGACAGCCTCGACCTCCTGGAAACATCCAGTCCACGGACCCCACAGCCTTCCACGCCGTCCACCAGGCCCCTTCTTACTCAGCTTACCCAGGGCTGTAAGCTCTCTCCCACCAACACACGTCTTGTGCTCCTTGCCCCCTCCTCCCTAATCGTTCCCTGCCTGTCTGAGCACCTAAGCATTGATGACAAAACGTTAAAAGCTCACGGAATTGTTTTTTATCTTACATCCATGACCAGGAGGGAATCGCCTTTCACCTACCTGACCTACTACACCTACCTAAATACTCTCACATACCTAAACTCACCTACCTAAACTATCACCCACTAGTAACCCTCCTCCATTCTACTGACCCCACCCCCCACCCCCAGTAACTCCTGGAGAAGACAGAAGCAGTCCCGTGGGACTTTCTCAGAGCTTTTCTGCCCTGGCACTCTGCCGCCCCTCTGCACACATGCTCCTGACTGCACCCAGCCCCTCACCTCTGCCCAGGATCCCATGCCTTTCACCTCCTCGGGGACTTTGCTCCTGCAAAGGTCACTCCTCTCTCCTGAACCATCACCTGCTGCTTCACACGGGAGCGCTGCACAACAAAGGGGAAAACGCACCCCCTTCACCAGGCCATTCTGCGGCTACTGGCACATTATCTGCTGCCCTCCAGAGCACAACTGCTTCAACTTATGCTCACACCATTCTCTCCTCGACCCCCTTCAGTGGAACTTTCGTCGCTATCACTCCGTCGAAACTGGTCTTGTCAAGGCCGTCATTAGTAGCCATACTTCCTGATCCCAAAGACACTCTTCACTGCTCGTCTTACCCAGCATCTCAGGCACCAACTTTGGCACTGTGACCCTTCTGTTATGTATCCCTTTGTTTCTTTGTATATTTGGGTGGCGGGGGAGGCTTGTGTGACTACGTATTTTAAAACGTGCCCCTCCTGAACTGCATAGTATGGGAAGTCCCGGGTCAAATGAATGACAAGCCAAAGAAAAGAACGTCCATCCCAGTCACAGTGAGGAACGGCCCAGAGAGGCAGTGAATGGCAGGCAGAGGTGAGATAGCTCAGACAAGGAAGGTGTGTCAGGAAATAAAGGGGAGCACCAAGGACAGGAGGACTCACCCCATCACACGTGGGGCTCATGGGAGCACACTCTGCACCAACAGCCTCTTCAGGGAGAGGGATGGCTGGGGTTCAGGAACAGAGTTTTCTGGAGCTGCTTGTGGTTCCTGCTGTGGCGGAGGTGAGATCCCAGGGGTCTCGCTCCCGGAGGGAGGAATGTGCACAGTGGCTGGGTCTTGAGGAAGCTGGAGCAGGCAGGGGGCTAGGTGACCCTGCAGCTGAGACTGTGGGGTGGACAGCCTTGCCCAGGGTGGGATGGACGATGAGACCCAGAGGCAGAGAGGGTCAGCAGATGCCAGCAGAGTGGTTGAGGCTGAGTCAGCCAGGGAGCACGGGCTCCCCACCAAGAGCAGAGAGACAGGAGTGCAACTTTGCCCAGCCTCCCCTAGGGGCGGTGCAGGTCAGCATCACCATCTGGACCCAGGAGACGAGAGTCGTCCTTCCCTCAGGGACCCCCGAGGCCACCGTGAGCAACATAGGTATCCCCTTTGCACGTCACTGCCAGACTTATGACACGTACCCCTTGCCCATCGTGGAAAGAAGTGGTGTGGAGGTGGGTTGGAAACGGGAGACCGAGTTATTCACCCAAACAGACTGAGCATTTGTGTTATGTGGACCATTCACGTGACTGCATCCGACCACACTTACCAGATTAGGAGTAAATTCTAACCTAGGGTTTTCTTTGCCCTTACTAACCAGTTTGGAGGGTGGGCATTCGTGATGAAGCTCAGGTCAGTCAGGGAGAATAAATAAACCAGAGCGCCCGTGTGGTCTGAGTAACATGAGTGAGCCTGTGCTGCCAGCATCCCATCCCGACCGGCTCCTGCTCTGACCATGGGTCACAGAGTCTGGAGTGGGGCCCAGAGGGAGATGATGGAAACCTGCCTGCAACTCCACTGCTGCTTTGAAACCACTCCCCACCCCCATCCCAACCCCCGCCGCCCTCAACTTGAAGAAACACCTGTGAGGCTCATCCCAACTCTCCACTCTCATCTAGTCAACAGTCCTCAGGGTTGTGAGGAATTTTTGGAACCTGCATCCTGGTTTTCCCCCTCTTTGGGGGAACAGACCATTACAAACCCCGAAAGCACCTCTGCTTCTACTACCCTCTGCTTCTTTGGTTCCTCTCAAGCCAAGCCTCTTGGAAGTGTAGACGCCAGTAGCATGCTTGCTTGGTTTACCTCTTGTTTCCTGCTCAGTGTCCTCCCATCCGTGGACATCCCCTGCCTAACGTCTCCAAAGAGCTCCATTTGTCAAGCCGTCGTATCCAGTGCCGTCTTGGCCACAGTGACATTCCTTTTTCAAAATGCTTCCCTTTGTCAGAATCTGTGACAGGAGTCCACCCTGGTTTCCTCCTACCTCTCAGTCCACGACTTCTAAGTCTCCTTGTTGGTCCATTTGCTTTGATCTCCTCCTACATCTGGGTTGTTTCCCCCTGGCTTCCAACCCCTGCCCTCCTCTCCTCCTCTACACGATCCTTGGGTGGCCAGTTCCCCCCCGCCCCCGAGCTTTTACCCACCTGGCTTGTTTTCATCTCTATCCCCTTGTATGCTTTTCATCTCTATCCCCTTTCCCATTACCAGGTCTACCAAAGTAGGTTTAACTGGGCCCCAGAGTCCCCGGAGGCAGAGACTTAAGGGGTATCTGCACTCAGATCTGCCACAAGCCCTGCGAATCTGCTGGTGGCCCCAAACCAGTGTTTCTCCTCTCATGGATGGACACGGTCACCCACCCAAATCCCTAAACCAAACTCCCGGGATGCTGCTGGGTGTGATCGGCATCAGGCCACGACTGCCGTGGGCCGGCTCTGGAAAAGGCTAAACCATGATCTTCACGTTGCCACGGATGGGGTGAGTTTCCTTGTGAGGCCTTCTTCTTGGAAGACACACTGAATGAGCCCTGAGCACCGGCCCAGGCCCTGCTTTGGGTGCGCGCCTCAACAGGCTCTCTGAGGAGGGGAACCTGGGCTTGTAACATGCCCGAGAGAGTGAAAGCCTTGCGCTTTGCAAGAACTCGACACACAACGTGTAACCCCGGTGAGTCAGGACGCAGCAGTGTAAGCCCACCATCTGGGAACGTGCGGATGAGGATGCGGAAGAGACCCCTGAGAGAGAGAGAGAGTTTGGGCAGGTGGGTGTCCGTGGGTGTGCACGAAACAAGGGATTGCGCGATTTTATTTTTCCCAAGAAATATGCTGGTGCTGTTTGGCCTTATCTGAGCACGGGAGTTAATTCGATGACATAAATTATACCAAAAAGTAAAGAAATGCAACTCAGCACACTCAGCAGATGAGCCGACAGCTGATCCTTCTACAGCAACGGTAAGATTCTTGCTCATCTTTCATTTTAAAGGAACCAGTCTGCTCTGTCCCGTGCTGTTACCTCTACCACGTTTTACGAATGTTTTGAAGTGACGAAGCACAAGGGATCCTGACAAGAACTCAAAGTACTAAGTTTGATGAGCAAATGCAGGGCTTTAAGTGCAAAATTTTGCTTTCAGGAACGTGGAGAAGAGTAAGTCCAGGGTTAGGTGTAAGGCACCCATTTACTGGACATGTTCTCCCTTTCCTCAGCCCAAGATACCTGCCAAGCACAGCGGATCACGATGAAAACTTGCTTTCCTTCTAAACAGGAGCCTCGAAGTCTGATTTCAGATTTCCTCCTATAAGGATGGTTCTGTTTCCACAGCCGCAATCCCGGCTTTCATCAGGGAAGTTTTCAAATCATGCTCATGTCTGGGCCACATTCCAGACCTGCTCCTTCAGACTCCCTGGGGATGGCGCGCCAGCCCCTGTTCTTCTAAGGTGTCCCCAGGGGAGATCTGAGGCCCAGCTGAGGTGGAGAAGCATCATCACATGCTGCTTCGTCGTCCTGCCTTTAAAGAGAATCTTGGACTTCCAAGCCATAGTTGTTAGTCATGAAAATGTTTGAAATTTCATTGTGTCTTCTCATTCCAGAGCCGTTTTTGACATATTTAGACAATTTCAGGGACTCGGGAGGGTGTCAATGCCCCCGAGTCTCCTTTTTTACCACACAGCCAGGCAGGTGAAGGGGAGGGAACGGGCCTCGGTCCTGGGGGAAGAAGGAGGCTGGAGTTCCGTTGTCTTGGTTACCGCTCTGCTGAGCATCCTCCCTGGTCGCTGAGCTCACGCAGGGGGCCGTGTGTGTGGACGGGGGCGAGGGGGAACAAGCCTCTCCCCGCGCTACAAGTATTTCTGCAACCAGGTACTGGAGCTGACGGCTGAGATCAGTTACCAGGGAAACAGAAGCCTGGGCCCTGGGATCTGAGAAGAATGGAAAATCACCTCAGTACGATGTGAGACGCAGGGTGGATTACAGGAGGCTGTCCGGAGCCACTGAATTGTGCTCGCACAGAGGGCACCTGTGCGTGAAGACACACAGACACACAATTCTGTTCTACGTGCACAGTGACCCCGTCTGGCGGGAGCATCTTGGACACATAGAGGACGCAGGACCCCAGGACATGGAAATAGAGGGGCGGGGTGGGTCCTTATGTTACAACAGCAACAGCATCTCCTCCCCTGCATGACTTACCAGGACGTTTGCATTATCTCTTCTAAACTGCTTCACTGAGGTATAATTTATACACCAGAAGATTCGCCCATATAATGGGGCCAATGCAGTGACTTTTAGTCAATTTACACAGCTGTGCAACTGTCACCACAATCCAGTTCTGGAACGCTGCCAGCACCCCAGTAAGGTTCCTTGTTCCCACCGGCTGTCAATCCCCATTAGCACCCACAGGCCCAGGCGTCCTCTAATCTCATGTCTGTGTCTGTAGATCTGCCCTTTCTGGGCATTTCATATAAACTGACTCAGGTACTAAGGGGGCCTTCTGCCTGGGTCCTGTTACACATCAGACTGCTTCCGTGGCTCGCCCATGTCTTAGCAGAAATCAGAAGTCCGTCCCGTTCCATCCATCACTGGCATTCTGCCGTATGAGTATTGCACCCCCTGTTTATCCGTCACCAGCTGACAGACTTTTAGACCGTTCCCACTTTTCTGAGATTACGAATAATGCTGCCGTGAACACCAAAGTACGGGTACTTGCGTGGACACAGGTTTCATTTCCAGTGTCTCCATATTTCATTTCTTGCCCTGCATGACGCACAGCCTAGGACTTTCAGTCCGTGCTGGACACCCATGGCTGGAGCAGGCATCCCTGTCTTGGTCTGGAGCCCCAGGGGACAGCCTTCATTCTCACCCTCTGAAATATGACGTGACGGGAGCTGGATATTTCCCGGGAGTGACCTTCATCAGAATGAGGCTGCTCCCTCCTATCTCGAGTTGGCTGAGCATCTTTATCATCAGCAGCTCTTGAATTTTGTCCAATGCTTCTTCGTTGTCTTTCTAGATGACAAGTGGTTTCCGTCCTTTCTTACATCAAGGTGGTGGTTACCTTAACGGAAGTTGAACGTTAAACCAATATTGCAATCCTGGGATAGAGCTCGACTGATTATATTGCATAGCCCTTTGTGAATGTTGCTGGATTTGGTTTGCTAACCTTTCGTTGAGGATTTATGTCTCGCTATCCATGACCAATACTGGTCTGTTCTTTCTTTGTGATGTCACTTCTGGTATTGGCAGCAGGGTAACGTTGTTCTAGGACGAGTTAGGAAACGGTCCCTCCTCTAGTCTGGAAGAGTCTGTGGAGGAAGCGTATTGTTTCTTCCTTAACCATTTGACAGAGCTCACCGACAAAGCCAGGGCTTCCTTTTGTGGGGAGGTTTTGAGTTGAATGATTGGATCTCTTTTCTTGCTACAGGTACATTCAGATTTGCTATTTGGCCCTTGTACTTTACGCTGACTCCATACCAATATTTCTTGTCTCTCGGTGCCTGTGGCTCGGTCTCTGGCCTAGAATTTGACACGGGGCACGTCTCTGGACCTCACTGGATTCCGGCTCCTACTCTGTAAATTGGGATAGCGTGCTGCCTCAGACGTGACCCTCAGATCTCCTACACCTCACACACGGGCATGGGGACAAAGACCTTGAGGTGCGGATGCGCTGAGTCCCTCAGACACCTGCCCACGCATTCTCCCTGCGCCCTCCTGTAGGCCGTGGGGAATCCTGCAGTTAGGACCGGCCTCCGCAAATAACCCCCCTACCCTGGTGTTGTCCACTTCCTCCCACCCTGATCCTCTCACTCGTCTCGTCTGCTGGCAACCCAGCCTCACAGGGGCTCGATGACATGCTCTCCACCACATCTACGGGTGTCACATCTCTCTCTGATTAAAGACTCGACTCCCGAGGGCAGGGACTGGTTCTGCAACTCCTCCTCACGTTCCCACCTCAACGGCCAGCCTAGCACAGAGTAGGGGGTGTCAAGGATACAGTGGAACCTTCACGACTGGCTGAAGGGTTAGCTGTGGTTGGCAGGATTGCCCCGGGTTGGCTGTTGCAGGGAGCCCACCACGTCACCAACCGGGAGAACCCGTGCCAGGCGGGGAGGGTCATCCCCGCCCCAGTGCACTGTGGGCAGGGCTGATGATGTACCTCACCCAGACTTGGTGCCACCAGCTCTGAACACACAGCGATGTCACCGGCTCGTTGCATGTCACCCCAGCCGGTACGGAGGTTACAGTTGGTGACGGCTAACGCTGTGGGCTCTGACAAATCGGTCTGCACTTATGTGGTCAACTGATCTACAACAAAGGAGCCGAGAATATACAGTAGGGAAAAGACAGTCTCTTCAAACAATGGTGCAGAGATAACTCTGAAAACAGTATGGGGTTTCCTCAAAAACTTAAAACTAGAACTATCACATGAAGCAGCAGTTCCAGTCCTGGGCTTTTGTCTGAAGGAAAGCAGCACACAAATCAGGAAAGATGCATGCCCCCCAATGTTCACTGCAGCGTTATTTACCATAACCAAGGTACAGAAGCAACCTAGGTCCCCGTCGACAGATGAATGCATAAAGGAGTGGTGTAGACATACAACGGAACACTACTCAGCCTTAGAGGAGAATGAAATCTCGCCGTTTGCGACAAGATTGAGGGATCAAGAGGGCGTTACGCTAATTGGAAAAAATCAAAGACAAATGCAGTATGATTTCACTTATACGCGGAACCTAGAAAGAAAAGAAGCGGACACAGAAACAGACCCAGAGATACAGCAAGCAGCCTGGTCGTCGGCAGAGGGGAAGAGGGTGGGAGGAGGAGAGAAATAAATAGGGGAAAGGGATTAAGAGGTACAAACTTCCAGTTGTACGACAAACAAGCCCCGGGGGTGTAACGTACACACACGGAAAATAGTCAATAATACTGCAAGAAGTCTGCATGGTGACAAGATGGTAACCGAACTTATCGTGGTATTCATTTCCTAACGTATAAACATATCACATCACTTTGTTGTGCAACTGAAACGAATATACTATCGTAGGTCAATTTTAATTAAAAAAAAAAAAAAGAAAGCGTGTAGGCTCTGAGTCCAGGATGCCTAGGTCGTGTGTCACTCCTCCACTCATGGCCCGTGTGACCTTGAGCAAGTCTCCTTACATCTCTGTTCTCTGCTTTCCCACGTCATCAGGTGGGATTGAAATCTTGCTAAGTGATGGGCCGGCAGGAGGGGATTAAAGAAGGTGATATGTACAAATGACAGAATATTGCCTGATACCTACTATGATCAGGACCAATGAAAGGGAAATGCCACGTTACCCCTGCTAAACACACCCCAAATGACCATCTGAATTCAGGCCTTGGAGGTTCTGGAAGAAAAGCCCTACTTGCCTTACCTCCTCCCCTCGAGCTGGGAGGAAAGCCTGGCCGGTCACTTGAGCTCCCAAGCTCTCTGATGAGATCACAAGTTCAGAGTCCAATACAGGTACCTGTCTTCAGCCACTTCAGTCAGGGAAAGTCTCCTAGGTTTCAGCAGTAATACAGCTCTGGGGATACCTAGAAGCACAGTGACAGAGAGTAGAACTTATTTTCAGGTCAGAAGAACTGCGTGGGCACTTGCCAGGTACACATCCTTGGCCTCTGAGTGTGGGAAGCAAGTCGATTTCATTATTCCTGCCTCCTGACATGACGGGGCACATGTCTAACTCCCAAGACGACCCTTGAATAACTCAGTGACGAGCTCTCTGGTTCTCACACAGCAGGCAGGAAACGGCTACGCACACGCTCTGACTCAGGGTCGCCAGGCGCCGAGGACAGTCCCGTGGAGCCCCTAAGCCACGGCCCCCAGCAGCTCCTGCAGGACCACCTGCTGTGGACAGCGGGCCCTGCTTCCAAGACTCCGCGGGCCGGAGGACTCCCTCCGTCCTCTCCATCTGGATGATATGAAGGCTGGTCCTGCTGCAGGGCCACAAACTGACTGCTGAATTGTGTTCTCTGGAGCCCCCTGCCCTCCCGTTCCATATCTGCACAGTGAGAGCACCTCATGATTAACTCAGACCTGCTGCTCTGGGATTTACAGGTACCGATCTCAGAGCTGACAGAGAACAAAACAATCTGGATGAACAAACCTGAATTCTGAAGCTAGTTTCCTTCTATACGTATATTTACTTGCTGTGGATAATGATGCAACCCGTCAGAACTTCTTTCAAGGGGCAATACTCAATGTTTGGGAGCAGGAGAGCATTTACCTACACGTAGCTCATCAGGTCACAGTAGCCGACACAAAAAATACAATACAGTCGTGATTCCCAGAGTTCCAGGTCTGCATTCACTTCTCCACACTGAGTGTGGCCTCAGATCCTCAAAGCAGGGCCTCAGTCTAGCACGCATGCATTCCACCAGACCCGGTGCTCTTCCCGGGGGCAGCCAGCCAATAACATGGCACGGAAGCACATGGACACCAACAAGGCATTCACGCTACAGAGACACCGCATATCTCACCAATAACAAGGTAGGGAGAAGAGACAGACATCAGGGTGTGAGAGTAACCACATGCATCACGGGAGCCGTTACACAGGAGTTAAGGACAGCCACCCACCGTCTCCCCGGCCATGGAACGCCCAGGAACGATGCAGAGATTCCAGGCAGGAAAGACTAGGAGAGAAGTCCCGATGTCCCTCACCTCTGTTCTTGAAGGAACAGAAATTTAAGCAGAGGCTTTTCGGTGTCTGCTCACTGACAATACACGTTTTCCGTTGAGAAACAGCTGCTATAACAGCCGTGTGCTCTGCTAAGGGGGGCCAGGGGCTGTTGCACTGGTACGAGAAGCTTCTTCACAGTGTGGAGACAAAGGAAACCACCCGCCTGGATCAACAGAAATTGAAGCCGAGAGATGTGTTCTAGCCACTCATTTCCAATATTTTGTTTCCAACAAACATATTGGTGGCATCACGGCAGATACGCTACTCTGTGCGAGCACCTCGCCCCATCGTCACTCACAGGATTTATCGGGTTCTGAGCGCCTGCGGGGCACCAGGCTCCAGGACCTGGGCTTTGGCAGACTTTGTGCACACAGGAATGTTCCCTGCAGGAAAACGGTCCTCAGAGAGCTCGCAGTCCAGTGGGCAGGGAGCCCTCCTGAAGACAGTGGTGACACAAGCGTCAGGAGAGTTGTGGCGGGCGTGAGCCAGGGGATGCTGGGACACAGAGCAGAGCCCGGAGCGCAGCTGGTCAGGAACAGCTTCGCCTGGGGCTGGAATACTATCTAGTATTATTGTCCCCATTAGCAGATGAGATAACTGAGGATCAGAGAGGGTAAGCAAGTCACTCAAGGTGACACAGCTAGGTGGTGGTGGTGACCATTTTTTGCATACGTCTGCTAAAACACAAAGTTCTCTGCACTATTCATTACACCAATCTCTCCCTCTTCTTCTTTTTTTTTTTACATTTTTTTATTGATTCATAATCATTTTACAGTGTTGTGTCAAATTCCAGTGTTCAGCATGTTCAGCACAATTTTTCAGTCATTCATGGACATATACACACTCATTGTCACATTTTTTTCTCTGTGATTTATCATAACATTTTGTGTATATTTCCCTGTGCTATACAGTGTAATCTTGTTTATCTATTCTACAATTTTGAAATCCCAGTCTATCCCTTCCCACCCTCTACCCACCCCCCGGAACCACAAGTCTGTATTCTCTGTCCATGAGTCTATTTCTGTCCTGTATTTATGCTTTGTTTTTGTTTTTTAGATTCCACATATGAACAATCTCTCCCTCTTAATGTTGTCACACTTTAAAAAGAATTGTTTCATCTATTGTCCGGGGGGGGGGGGAAGTATTTAAGTTTGCATATTTGGTTTCCGAGGGGATACTGTGGATTGAACCCAGGACCTTGAATATGCTAAGCAGGCGCTCTAGCTCTTGAGCTACTCCCTCCCTCCTTGTTGTCACCCCTTTTTATCTGCATTCATCACCTCATACATGACCTTGGCTTGCCTTCCTCCTTAAATTCATAAATAATCTGCTGACCAAAGTATAGATTACCTTTTAGCACATCAGACCTCTCCGCTGTATAAACAGAGCTCTTCCTTGCCATGCACATGGGCCCTGCCCAAACTGAACATTTACCTTGAGTTAGTATTGCACCCACGTGCTGGGTACACGAAATGGATCTCTGCAGTCTCCAGTTTTACTTATGTGTTTCACGCAATCTCAAGTACAGTTTTAAGTGCAGCCAATATCCAACTAAAAACAGTAGAACCGTTGCTTCCCTAAAACAACCATTCATAAAACATGTCACTGAGTGACAAGGCCTTCTAGGTAGGAGACACGGCCCCTTTGGTAGGGAGTTGTTGACGCCGTGCTCCTTAAATTGTGGAAACCCTTTCTTTTAATCCTCTTTCTCTATTGCTGGTGCCCTAAGAGACTCAGGCAAGCAAAGCCCTTCCTTCTCTATTTTTGAAAAAAAAAAAGATTAGCAACACATCCACCCCCAAAACACATATCTAATACATCCAATAGGGGTATGTCCATGTAAGCAAGTCTTATTGGAAATGCAAATGGAAACCCCTAACTAACTAATCATGAACCCAAATGTCTGATCACAGCCGATGTCTGCTTTCTAGGGCCGGCTGTACTCCTGCAAACTGGACAAGCAAACATGCCTTCCTTTTCTAATTATTCTTCACTGCTGCTGTCCGGCTACGTGATACAAGTTGTCAAAATAACTGCACACCAGAGCAGGAACCGCGGAGCCTCTTACAAGCAAGTCTATTCCTACGACACAGCAAGACCTCTCCCTCACACGTTCTCTAGAAAGAATTTCTCGTGCAATTTCAATACAGGAAACAGTTTTCCTTGAAAACACTTCAATTACGTCGTCTAAAGTCCTGAGGTGGGAGATGAGGTGGGGAGGGAGGGGGTGCCAAGGAAACAGGCTATTTTTGAACCCGCTGAACACTGATTCTAGTCCAGTTATCTTGGGGGTCGACCAAGGTCCACAGGAAGTTTCAATATCATCACTCTCGGCTTAAAAATGGGAACCCCTAACCGAGAGATACACTGTACACAGACTGTCAGAGAACAATTCTGATGCTGAAGAGAATAACAGCGGCTCTCAGCTAGAGTGCAGCACGGATCCCCCCTGACCGGAGGATTTTGGTCCTGTGACACTAAGGCACACTTGCCCCGTCCTAGGGAGACCTCTCTCTCTCAGTGTGTGCATTGGTGTCTCTCTGTCCCTGGAACGTTCTTTCTCAGGTTCAGGTTCCTGACATCCCTCCGCCAGTTCACGGCCTCCCATCCTTAGCCTAGGCAGTAAAGTGTAGTTTCCGGGAATAGAAGGGCCAAGACCACTGAGAGGAGTGTCCTCCGGGGTCCTAGAGAGGTTCCCCACCCCCTCACCCCCACCCCGCCATCCCCTCCAGGCCTCAGGGTAGGAGGAGCCTGCGGGCCTGCACCCCTTGTCACAGGAATAGACACCTCCTGCAGAGGCAGGTTCTTCTCTGGCAGCCCCTGGGCTGCAGTGGACAGCAAGGAAGCCTGGAGGGGCCTGACGGGGAGTGGCTTACTCCCCAGGGGCAGGGGTAGCTGGGTTGCAGGTGTTGGGTTGGAATCCTCTCCAAGAAGCCTTCCCCTCAAGGCCTTGCACCAGGGCGCGGCTCCCAGAACCTCAGGACTGGAAGACAGGATCCCTTCTGGAGTCACAGGGAGTTTCCGGGTGGCCGAAGTGACCGTCAAAGAAGGTGCACATGGGCGCGGGGTACAGGGATGGAAAAGAGAGGCTCCTCCCTGCCTGCCTGGCCATTTGCGTGTTACTGCCTGCCCACGTGAGCAGCAGGTACTTTACTGGACTTTTTCCTGACAGTCATTTTGCACATCACACTCGGAAAGACAAAAGACAAAAAACAAACCAATAAAGAGGCTGACTATAGTTCCTGGTGCAATCCAGAGAGCACCCCAGATCTGAACAGCGGACGGTGGCAGCGGGGCGGTTTTGCCTTGTACTGCACCGGGAGCAGCAGACAAGGTACACCGGGGGCATCTGTAGGTGGGGACGCGTCAGGGGAAGTCTCACTCAGCTGAACAGGACACGTTTATCTTTGTGTCTGGCTAGTCTCAGGAGGACTGACTTTTCCTGTCACTTACCGTTCATGAGACAAAAAACAGGGAGCTGCAGGGTCTGTGTCCAACCTTTCAGGAAAAGGAGAAAGTCCTTGCCCCACAGCTGGTAAGCTCAGGAGTCACCCGCCTGACTGTTGGGAAGCCTTATCTAAATCATGAGGAGAAGGGTGGTCCTTTGCGGTCAGCCATTTCGGGAACACATCAACAGACGTTTCTTTACTGTGGCTTTTTCAGGGCTCGGGTGAAGTTCAACCTCGTTAGCGTTGTAAAAATGAGCCAGGCATCATTCACGCCTGTCCAAGCAGGGGAGTCTATGAGCAGAGATTCCCTTTTGGACCTAGATGACTATGCGGAGCTGGCTGGAGCTCTCTAAAGTCACACTGAAGACCATAAAACACCCTCACTCCTGGGCTCTCTGAATGCCTGGAGCTGACTGGCATCCTTAACCCCCACTCCCCACTTCAGGACCCTCTGCGTACCTGCACTTGCATAAGATAAAAACATCTTCCTTGATGCGTGTTTGCCCTGACAAAACTAACGGCTGCCAGGAAATGGCTCATCTCCCAGTACCCTAGCTGGACAGGCCTCACTGCAGAGGCCTAAATCCCGTTATTCAGATTTGCCCATGGCAAGTCTCACCTCACTGACAACCAGTCGGGTACCTGTGCACGAACTGATCGTACAGCCCTCTACCCCTTGTGTTCACAGCCCCTTGCCCCCAATAAAAGATCCTGCACGTTCACCCTGGGCGCTCCCCAAGGCACCTCTCATCTGTGTGGCGCACTGTTGTTACAGCAGTGAATCTATTAAACTTTCCTTGTCTTGGAAACTTTTCTTTGTCTTTGGTGAATTCTTTTGCCACCTGCCACACTGGCCCGCCTTTCCCCCCCAACCTGTTGACACTTGAGCAGCCCTTTCTAGGTATAAAAAGGCAGTATTTTCATGATCTAAATGAAGGAGGCAAAAATGAGTCATTCACCCAGAATAGGATCATCATTCGCATCTTACACTTGAGGAAACTGAGCTGCAGAGAGGTTAAGTAACCTGCCCAGAGTCACAGATGGAGTGAGCGGTGGGGCCTTGATTCAAATCTAGGAATCTGTGCCCTCATCCCCTCCCTGCTAGGCAGCTACACTGATGGTTTCCAGAAACACATATCCACCCCAATCCCCTCCTGAAATACAGCCTTCCCCAGTCGCATGACAGGCCCGCAGGGAGACTGCACTCATCAAGTGCTGGACAACCTCTGGGACACCAGAGATGACTTCACAAGGAAGAGAAGTGTTAGAAAACCTTGCTCCCCAGGGCCCGATGCCTACACCCTGCAGGGAGTGAGGGGCTACAGGAGCGAGCCTGGGGGGTCTGAAGGGGGCTGTTTCTCTGGTAGCCACGCTGATGGATTGCCATACCGCATGCGTGTGATAATAAGCACTTGCTATTTGAATTTACTTATGGTTCCTTTAGCGTTGGCGATACACGCAGCAAGGTGAAAAGACACAAAGCAGATACGTAAAAGCAGGCAGTCACGTGGAGAAGTGGAGAAGTCTGCTTTTGCCGAGGGAGTGCCTGACAGTTAAACGGCACTCTGCTGTGGGAAAGGAGAACATTCTCCTAGACTAAAGAAATGAAACAGAAAGTAGTCATTTTCCTTAACGATCGGTATCATTCCCCCATCACTGAGGAGGTGTTTTGGGCACAGAGAGGATAGGTCAGGTCCTCTAGGTCATTCAGGTAATATGCGGTTCAGTCCCACAGAAAGAAATTCTCACCATGTCCAAAGTAACTCATTCCCCCCAACTGCTCCCTCCCCTCATCTGCACCTCCTCTACTGTTGTTGCCTAAGTCAGTGAAAGGCAGCCTTCTCCCCAGCTGCTTAGGCTAGAGATCCTTAAAGCCATCCTTGATCACTGCCTCTGTCTCACCAGCTGCTCAATCACGGAGCCCCTCCTTTCTGCCTCCTAGGTCTTCCTATGGAAGATCTTGACACTTCTCTCTGTCACAACAGTGAATGCCCTGGTCCAGCTGACCCTCCTCTCCCTCCTAGGGGAGCACCAGCAACCCGGATCCTTTGTCGCCCATTCTCTAGCCCACAGCGTGAGGAACCTGTCTTAAGCCCCAACCTGGGGAGGCCACCCCTGCTCAAAACTCGGTGGGGGCTGCCTGCTGCTCTTAGGAAGACTTGCAGCCTCCCAGACTGGGCACAGCAAGCCTTGCCTGTCCCCAAAGGCCTGATCTTCACCAGACTCCCTCCTTCTGCTCCAACTCCTACTTGATACTCCCGCCACCCAGAATCTCTGTGCTCATCATGTGGCCGGGGTGTTCACACTCGCCCTCCCTCCCCCAGCCACCCCACGCCCAGCTGCAGATTTCACAACCTCGCACGTGGTCTTCCCTCCATCTGGCATGCCCTTCCTTCCTCCTCATCTGCGTGGTTCCTTCTTGGGTTCCACTGTCCGGTTAGGTAGAGAATGTCCGTTTTACCTGGGGAGGCCGTGGAGGAAAAGTCACAGTTAACAGATTTATACTCTTACCGAACGGAACGTGATGGAGATTTCATCATTCGTTTCCCAGATGGACACGCGTTCTACTCCGGTTCACAATGAGCTGGTTTGAAATGCAATCTGATGGCCGAGTGTTTCTGGGAAAGGCTTCCTTGCTAAGAACAGGCAGATACAGACAGCAAAGCTCTCCTCTCATTTTATGTGGGCCCACTGTTGCATCTGAATATGGAGTTTGGAACTGGGCTGCAGTTTTTAAAAAAAAAAACTGCATAAAGGGATCCAGGGAGACCACCTGCTTCACAGTGAGGAGAGAATCAGCCCAAATCTGGGGAAAAGTCTGTAACTTTATGGTGTCTGTGACCCTGTAAATGGAACAGGCCTTCAACTGCCCTACCCATGGGACTGTCATTATTCTCCACTATAGCTGATAGTCTGAGTACTCTGTTAGGACAATATATTAAATGCTTGTCCCTTTGCAAGGGTTTTTTGTTTTTCTGTTTTTGGACAGGGAGAGGTAATTAGGTTTATTTATTTTTAGAGGAGGCACTGGGGATTGAACTCAGGACCTCGTGCAACGCTAAGCACATGCTCTACCATTTGAGCTGTATCCTCCTCCCCTGCAAGGGGTGTGATGTCCTGGTCCCTGTGGTCATCAAAGAGACAAGGCTCAGCTGCCTCTTCAGTATGGGGGACCCTCTAAGTGCCTTCGGGCTACTCCTTAGATGTCCCCGCCAGGGGCCGTCAACCCCTGGAGGAAACGGCCAGCTCCTATCAGATCGAGTGGAGAGAGTGCACCCACAGCTGGCTGTACCTGCTACAGACTCAACAGTGATGATTCACTTCATTCACTACGACTCCTCTGAGCAGAGCACATCCAACTATGAAATGAAGTCTGTGCCTTTGGGCTGTAAAGACAAGAAAAAGGATGGGAGCGGCACCAGCTCCACCAGCACTACCCCACCGCCTACCCCAGGCAGAGGGCGGAGTGGACTCCCAGGGCCCCTGGCATGCTTCCCTCCCTCCGCACTACTGTGTCCCTAACACGGGTCACAGGGTCAACGGCTCTGCCTGGAGCCTAGGTATTGAGCTCATGTCAGCTGGGCATATATGGTTTCATTTCCCCAAATCCCAGGCAGGTTAAGTGTCAGCGCCCAGTTTCTATGGACAAGGGAAGAAGCTGAAAGAGGTTAGGTCGCTGGTGCAGTAAAGAGTGGATCTGGGAGTCATGCCTCGGTTCTGCCTGACTCCACAGCCAGGCTTCTTTGCTGTCACAACACACTTGGCTTGTGTTTCAGTTGCCGAGATGCAGACACTGTTCCAGGACGGGAGGGTCATCGCTGTCCCAATACCACGTCCACCTGTGAAATGCAGGCACCCAGCAGGGTAAAGCCACCCTGAAAGGTTCTAAGACCATCTGTATCTGCCTTCAGAGGAGCTGCCCTGAAGCCAAAAACCAGAGACCACCGGCAGGAAAGCCTTGCCTCAGAGCCAACAGCCAGGCAGGACTGGAACTTCCCCTGCAGGAGGCACTTTGCCATACGGGATAGGCTTTTGCAATCAGCCCCGACCCCTAGGTATGTCGCCCCCAGTCTCGGTCTGTTCCCCAGATATTAGGGATCCAGAGGCGAGCAGGAGCAGAGGAAGTGCTTTGGGGCTGCAATGAGAACTCTGGACATGACCCAGCTGCCGGGTGGTCTGCAGCCCCACAGACTGGGAACAGAAGTCTGCCTCTACCCGTCTTCGTGTCTGTGTCCTGCAGCTTGTGTGCCTGTAAGATGCGGACGAACGTCCTACCTCAAGAACCTCCCCACCCCTGAGAAGGGTGTCCTGACCAAACCTCCACACTTCCTCCCCCGCGAGTGAACTTTTTCACACTTTGGGAGGAGTCACCTGCGCTCTGCTGTGCTCCTAGGGTCTATGACTTAAATCCTGCCATAGCTCTCCTCACACAGCAGGTGGCGTCCCGCTGCTTGCGGGTTCCAGCCCACATCATCCCTGCATCCCCAGGCTGGCCACAGTACCTGAGGTGTAGTGTCCGGGTGGAGCTTAAAACATGGTTCTTCAATGATCTAAGGACCTTGACCCTAGGTATTTGGTCAATAAACGGTTGCTCGTCTTGGACCAGTTATCTCTGTGTTAAAAATGACAGAGGACAGCGGCATAAATAAGACATCTGGGGAGTAAGATTCTCTACCCTCAGAGGGGTGGAGGGCTGCATCTTTCATACCGTCCCTAATTCCGGAAACTCCTAATAAAAGAGGCGGCAACGTTCATCACACACATGTGGGTCAGTCCGTTGCCCCATCAGCCGCAGTTCTGGCCTCACAGTGCACCTTGGGCCCAGATACCTGGAGCACCAGTCAGCACACCGAACATTTACCAAGTACCAAGTGGCCGGAGTCCAATCGATGGACTGTTGAATGAGCTCAGCCTGCTACTGAGGTGTGTGATGCCGTGCCCAGGGCACAGGTGTCCATGGAGACGGGGCCGTGAATGCACGTAGGGAGGGCATGTGGCGTCCAGGTGAGGCCGTCAGCCTCACTCGTAGCTGCCCCTCTGCTGCCCTCCGAGCTCCTCGCTTACCCTGCCTCAACGCCGCCTGCTCTTCCCCGTGTCCCTCCTCTGCCTCCCTCCGCAGCCTGGCACAGGCCTGTCCTTCAGCATCTGTGACCCCTGGTGGTCCTTTCCGGTCAGCCGACCAAGCAGATGCAGGATCTCATCCCCGCATTCCGTTTGCCTCTCACTCCCTGTCTTCAGCTGCCCGGCCTCCTGGTGGAGTCTGCACTGTCTGGCAGCCTCTGCCTGTGGCACTTTCCCCAACTGTCCCCTCTGTCTGCAACGTCCTGACCTCAGCTGTCTGCTTTGCTCACTCCTTTCCCCTTCACGTCTTTGTCAAAATGTCACCTCCCCCATGAAGCCTACCCTGGTGGCTCTGGTCAGCGGTCTAACCTGCAGCTCTCCCGCTAGCTCCTCACATTACCAGGCCCCGTCCCAGGGTTTGCATTGTTTTCTGGCCACAGCACCATCACCTTCTACGGCACTGTACAACTTCCTCAGTTGTTATGATGAGGCTTTACGCCTGCCGCCTACCCCTTCCCCTTCAGGGACCGTAAAGTCCGGGGCGGGGATTTCTGTTGCCATGGGTCCCACGTGGGGAGCAGTGCTTGGCACGCAGAAAGCCCTCGATGAATATTTGCTGCCTGCAGCAACAGGGGTGCCTCCCCCACTAGGCTGTGAGTCCCGTGCGGGTCGGGTCGTGTCTCCTCTCCCTTGGGACAGGGCCTCACACTGGGCCCGCGTCCATCTCCACCACGCCTCCTGCCCGGCAGCTCCGTGATCTGGGACTCAGGAGTCACCGGGCTTTATTTCAACTTTCAAACGCCTAACTTGAAAGGAAGTTAGACATTTTCAACGTTGAGGCTTTACTTTAGACCTGAATTTGATTCTCGACAGGCTAATGAAAAATAAATTATTGCTGTTTGTGAAACACTTACAAGTTCACAATTTTCGATTAATTTGGGTGTGCTAGTGTGAAATGCTTCGGTTTCAGCAGCTGCAGTACTTCCTTCTCCTCTTACTTTCACTTGTCAGGCTTTTCTTTATGTTTGCAAAGCAAGGGGAAGTTTTACATCCCTTTCCCCAACAGTCAGGTGACTTGCCCCAGGTGTGTTCCATGTCCTCCTGATGGGAGTGGCAGTGGACGAGTCCACAGTCAACTCAACTCAGATCAATCAACCTCTCCCTTTCCTTCTGGAAAACTGTCGGACTGAAACATCAGGAAGAGGTCGCAACACCTCATGTCGGAACTCTGGCAAATGACAGTCTCTCAATCGGCATAAAACGCCCCAGGGACTCAGAGGTTTCAACCTCTGGAACATAGAACCAAAGACAGAGCAGACCTCACTCTGGGACCCCAGTCTCCCGCCAGCTCTGCAGCATCATACTCTGAATACAGGCTCACAAATACCCCAGGGACTGCACACTATGAGTCACAAAACCCCAGAGACATCAATGACATGCTAAGCTCAGTTACAGACCCACAAAACAGCAGAGAGGGGACCTCACTGCATTGGACACACACCACCAAACAATCCAGTGAACTGAAACTCCTACGGGCTCGATCGATGAGGCCAGAGACACAAAATCAGCTCAGACATGACAGGTCTACATGCATTTTAGCAACTTCATAGCCTGCAATGCAGAAACCCAATAGCTCCCAGGCCTCACAGCCTGGACACAGAAGCCACACAATCACAGAGCTCACACTCCCGGGCACAGACACACACAAACAGCTCAGAGCACTGGTGCCGTGGAGGTGGAGAGCGCGCTCACAACGTTACGTGCAGCCAGCATCGAAGAGACCTCAGACTGTGGTACCCCAAATCCCACCAAGCCCAACGTTCACAGCCTGAGACACCATAAACTCCCAAAGCTCCAGCAGCCTCAATCCCTGGCACACAGACTTACAGCCAGGTCAGAGATGACACACTCGGTAGGCAGAGCCACCAAAGGGTCAGACACCTGCCATCCTGTGTCAAAGAAACTTTGTCATCTCACAACTGAGGGTGTGGCCGCCGAGAAGCTCACTTCCTCACATGCCCATCATTCCAGCTGCAGACCCGAAGCTCTTTGGAGTCCAGCCACCTGCCTAGAGCCGTCACCACACGAATGGCACTGGGTGCCAGCAAAGGGACATTCATTCCCCTGCCCCACTGAGGCAAGTGTGAGTCCGGAAAACACCTTCGCACGGCTCTGTGGCAGCATCCATCAAAATTTAAATTCCATCCTGCACCCACTCTCAGCTTCATGAAAAGAGGGACACGTGTCAGTCGTATTCTGCAATGTCCCTCCACATTTAGAATAGTGTGAGGCACCCAGTCGGGACTCGAGAGATGTCTGTTTAGCCAAAGGATTGTTTGGACCAGCAGTTCCACTGCTATAGTGTCTTAAAGAAATATTCACACCTGCAGAGAGCTGTGTGTACAGTGACAGCAGCAAATTTCTGGGGGTGGGGGGAGTGCTAAATGTCCAGTAATAGGCATTGACCAGTGGAAGGGTAAGTGAGAGATGAAGTGTTCATATTATACCACGGAGCACCACTAGCTGTGAAAGACAATGAGGGGAACCACTTTGACTGGCCAGAGAAGTTTCTAAATGAGAAGCGAGAAGTACTCCTACTCACCAGCGTCTGGGTGCGTGTGTCTACGTGATGTTTTTCCATGCAGAAAACACGGAATAGAGGGAAACACCTAAACTGACTCCAGTGGTCGCATCTGGTGATCAAACTGATGGAGGCAAGATCTGGAGTGCTTATTACTCCTTCTGGTGTGGCTGACTCTATTTCCCAAAATGGCCCAAAATATATCCCAAGGTACATCCCTTTCTTTAAAAAATTTTTTTATTCAACTGTCATGCATGTAGCACACTCACCCTTTGAATGGTTTTTTACCATATTCACCATGCTGTGCAACCAACCCCAATGCATAATCGCAGAACGTGAGCAGTCTCTCCGCAACGTCCCCTCCCACCGGCCCCTGGCACTCACTAACCTGCTTTCGTCTTTATGGAGATGCCTACTCTGGACATGTCATAAAAACAGAATCTTGCACTAGGCGGCCTTGTGTGTCTGCCTTCTTTCACTTTGCTTCATGTGTTCAAGATTGATCCATGTCGTAGCATGTATCAGTCCTCTGTTCTTTTTGATGGCTGAATAATATTCTATTATACGGATATACCACTGTATTTCAAACTGTATTCATTAGCTGGTTGGCGTTTGGGCTGCTTGCACTCTTTGATTGTTGATTCATGCTGCCAGGAACATCTGTACGCAAAAGTTTTTATGTGAATTTATGTTTTCACACAATTTGGGACATACTTAGGCATAGAATGGCTGAGTCGCATGGCAACTGTGTGTGTAACTTTGAGGAACTGTCAACCTGTTTTCCACAGCAGCTGCAACATTCTGCATTCCCACCAGCAATGTCTAAGAATTAAAAAAAATTTTATGGCATTTCTGGGAATTGAATCCAGAACCTCGTCCATGCTAAGTAAGCATGCACTCTACCACTGAGCTATACACCCTGCCACTGAGGATTTAAACTTTCCCACATCTTCCCAGACACTTGTTACTTACATTTTAAAAATCATATCCTTACTAGCGGGTACCATGTTGTAATTCATTGTTTTCCATCTTGGCTTCCCTATGACTAATATTTTCAAGCATCTTTTCATGTCCTTACTGAACATCTGTGTATGTTTTATAGAAACGTCTATTCAGCTGCTGAGTGCATTGTTAATTGGGTTCTTGGTCTTTTATTATTAGCTTCTAAGAGTCCTTTATACTTTCTGGGTCGTGGTTACTATCAGAAATATGAATTACAAATACTTTCCCACATTCTCTGAGTTGTGTTTTCACTTTAGGATGGTACCCTGGAAAGCACATTTCTTGC
Organism: Vicugna pacos; assembly: GCF_048564905.1. Lineage (NCBI taxonomy): Eukaryota > Metazoa > Chordata > Mammalia > Artiodactyla > Camelidae > Vicugna > Vicugna pacos. The sequence goes on along the minus strand of NC_133023.1, from coordinate 42,207,325 downwards.
TGAAGTCTCTTTTACCTAAGTTTTCCTTTATTACCTGTGCTTTTAGTGTCACATCAAAATCCACTGCCTAAACCAAAGTCGTAAAGATTGACTCCTATACTCTCTTCCAGGAGCTTTATTGTGTTAGCACTTCCATTTGGATTCTGATCCACTTTGAGTAATTGTGTCTGGCAGTATGAGGCTGGAAGGCAAATTCAGTCTCTTGCATGTGGATATCCAGTTGTCTTGGTACCATTTGCTAAAAAGACTGTTTTATTTTTTTAAATTGAGTTATAGTCAGTTTACAATGTTGTGTCAATTTCCGGTATAGACTGCAAGTTTTCAGTTATACATGCACATACATATATTCATTGTCGCATTCTTTTTCGCCGTGACCTACCACAAGATCTGTATATATTTCCATGTGCTATACAGTGTAATCTTGTTTATCTATTCTACACGTGCCTGTCAGCATCTACAAATTTCAAACCCCCAGTCTATCCCTTCCCACGCCACTCCCACATGGCAACCACAAGTTTGTATTCTATCTGCATGAGTCTGTTTCTGGTTTGTATTTATGTTCTTTTTGTTGTTGTTGTTAAGATTCCAGATATGAGCGATCTCACATGGTATTTTTCTTTCTCTTTCTGGCTTACTAAAGAGTGTTCTTTGCCATTCAGTTCTTTTGGCACTGTTGTCAAAAAGTCACTCATCACAGATACATGGACTGAGTCCCTGACTCTCGATTCTATTCCACTGATCTACATGTCTACCTTCACGCCAGTACCACACTGTCTTGTTAACCAGAGCTTTGTTATACGTTTTGAGATTGGACTGTATGAGTCCTCCAACTTTGGTTTTCATTGGTAAGGTTGTTTAAGCTATTCTGGGTCCCTGGAATTTCTATATGAAGTTCAGGATCAGCCTCTCAACGTCTAACAAACGGCAGGTAGAATATCAATAGGGATTATGCAGAATGTCTGGATCACTTTGAGGAACACTGCCATCTTAACAGTTCATGAACACAGAATGTCTTCCCATTTACTTATGCTTTCTTTAATTTCTACTAACTGTGTTTTGTAATTTTCAGTGTACAACTCCTACACCTCTTTGGTTCAATTAACTCCTAAGTACATGTTCTTTTCATCATATTACAACTGGAATTGTTTTCTTCATCACTTATTTGGAGTGTTCACTGCTAGCGTACAGAAATACAATTCAGTTTCGTCTATCAATGGTGGTGACGATTTCACAGGTGTATACATATTCCCAAACTCATGGAGAAGTACATATGCAATATGTACGGCTTTTTACGTGTCAAGCATACCACAATTAAGTGGTTTAAAGGAACAGAAATGAAAGCAAAATAAAGGCATTCCCAGAAAAACAAAAAGTCAGGAATTATGTTCCTAGCAGAACTGGCTCACAAGGAGAACTCAAGAAGTTCCTCAGGCTGCAGTGAGTGCGTCCAGATGTTAATTCGCATCCCCATGAAAAACCAAAGAGCACAGGTGAAGGTAATTATAGAAGTGCAAATAACTTTATGAATACACATTTTTACTCTTTTCGTCCCGTATGTAAAAAGCAGTTGTACATCACCAATTGTCAGAGAAATGCAAATCAAAACTACAATGAGATACTACCTCACACCAGTCAGAATGGCCATTATTAAAATGTCCACAAGTGACAAATGCTGGAGAGGCTGTGGAGAAAAAGGAACCCTCCTTCACTGTTGGTGGGAATGTAGTTTAGTGCAGCCATCATGGAGAACAGTGTGGAGATTTCCTTTAAAAACTAAAATTAGACTTACCACATGATCCAGCAATCCCACTCCTGGGCATATATCCAGGAGAAAACATAATTTGAAAAGACACATGCATCCTGATATTCACGGCACCACGATTTACCATAGCCAAGACATGGAAATAACCTAAAACTCCATGGACAGATGACTGCATAAAGAAGTTGTGGTGTATTTCTACGATGGAATACTACTCAGCCATGAAGAAGAATAAAATAATGCCATTTGCAGCAACATGGATGGACCTGGAGAATGTCATACTAAGTGAAGACAGAAAGAGAAATAAGAATACCATGTAATATGGCTTATATGTGGAATCTAAAAGAAAAAAAGGACACAAATGAACTTACCTACAAAACAGAAACAGACTCACAAACATAGAGAACAAACTTATGGTCACCAGAGGGTAAAGGGTGTGGGAAGCGATAAATGGAGAATTTGAAATTTTCACTTGTTGGGGAGTGATGGCAGTGTTCGCTGTCTTGGCTGTGATGGTGGGTTCTCTGGTTTACACATCTATCAAACTTCATCACATTGTATATCTGAAGTACGTGTACTTTACTCTACAGGAACCATACCACAAGAACGGCGTTAAAAAGTGAAATAAAAAGTAAATAATAGAATAAGGAAAATAAAAAGCATTTGTATAAAACAACATCATATAATTGACTGTTGTCACAATACCATATATAATGTAATATATTTGCCAATAACGGCACAAAGGCGGTGGTTGGGAGCAAAACTATGAGGTAAGGAAACAAATCTGGATGGTGACTCAAATCCACAAGAACAAATGAAAAGAAGCTGAAATAGTGACAAAGAAGGTTAATATAACAGAAGTTAGAAATATACTCGATATTCTGTCTTATACCAGCTTTCTAAAGATGTAACATTACGTATAATGTAATAATGATAAGAATATTAATGGGATGTACCCGTTATAGATGTACTATACGTAACAATACGAGGAAAAGAGGGAAATGGGAAGAGACCAACATAGGAGTAACGTTTCTCTATCTCATTAGAATTCATATACATCTGAAGCTGACTGTGATCAATTAAAATGCTTATGGTAGCCCTGGAACAGCTAAGGCAATAACCTAAAAAACAGTAAAAAAATCAGTAAAGAAGTTAAAATGCTACATTAGAAACTATCCATCTAATGCAAAAGAAAGCAGTAAATGAACCAGAGAACAAAAACACACGAGACACACGGGGAAAAAAGTATAACAGCAGGCTTCAGCCTGCATCAACATGAAACGTGAACAGATAAAATAACCCAATCACAAGGCAGACGTTGACAGACTGGATGAAAGAAAAAAAAAAGATCCAACTGTCTGTTGTCTCCAGAGGACACAGTTTAGATTCAAAGATACATAAATTTACCATACAACCTAGGAATTCTATTCCTAGACAATTCTACCCAAGAGGGATGAAAGCAAGTCAAAATACCCATACTCAAACACTCCGCACTTTTATTCATATGAAGCAAACCTAGACACAACCCAAATACTCAACAACCGGTAAATGGATGAAAGAAAAACAGGGACACCCACACAGAGCAATACTACACGGTAAGAAAAAAGGAAGTACTGATGCACGCAGCAGCATGGATGCATGCCGAGCATGCCAAGCCAGAACAGCCGGTTTAGAAGCCTACCGCATTATATGATTTCATGTGAATGGAATTCTAGAAAAGACAGAACTTCAGGCACAGAAATCTATCAGTGGTTTCCAGGCTATGGGAGTGGAGGAAGGAGTCTGATGGCACATGGCACAAGGGAATATTTTTCTGTATTTTTATTGTGGAGGTGGTTACACAACTGTATATGCTTGTCAAAACTCTACAAACTGTGTCCTTTAAAAGGTTCACTTTTATTGTATGAAATTTTATCTCAATACCTCTGACTTTTTTTTAAAAAGGAAAAGGAACTTTTAGGTAAAATATTTAAATACTGGTTACCGTATCCACCTACAGCGTGATCTCATAAATACGTCTTATTTCGGAATTCTTTGCAGACTGGGCCGTCTGCTGGTATTTCCCATGTCAATGGACAACTCCATCGTACTCCTATGAGTAAACACAGAAACTTAGTCATAACCATTTTTGCAACTCCCTCTCCTTCACCTCAAGTCCAAATCCTTGCTGAGTTCTGCCCATTTTACTTCCCAAATACTTGATGTTTCCACTTTTTCCTGTGCCCACCCCATCAGCTCTAGTCCAAAGCCTCCCTGCTTCTGATTGTGAAACCTCCCTTCTAAGTGGCCTCTCACATCCGCTCAGTGTGCCGGTCTCTGTCTCCCTCTCCCCTCCCTCTCTTCCTGTTGCAGAGCTGTCCCTGACTTTACACGAAGACTACACTCCTACACAAGGACGTCGAGGCGTGGTCTAGCCCCTGCCCACCTCTTTAGCCATATGGAAAGCAGAGCTTCCTCTTGTCTCTCTTATTGGGCTTCTTTCACACCCTCCAATTTTCCAAACTTCACTTAGACTGTCCCCTCTTCCTGAAGCCTCTTGATTAGTTAACTCCTGGGCATCATTCACATTTCAACTCAAGTCATGTCTCTTCAGGGAAGACTTCCCTAAAGATCTGGCTAAGGTCATTTCCTCCGAAGCCCTGGGGTGGGCCTCTCTGCTCTCACCAATCACAGCAGCAGTTTTCACGTTTATTTGTGTGACTGTTAGATTCACTATTGTCTCACGATTTCACATAAACTCCATGAAGGCAGTGATGTGTCTTTTTCTTTTTTTCGTATCCCCCAGACACCCAGCATAGTGCCCTGACCACAGGTGGAGCTTGGTGAACCATTAAACAGAGAGATCATATTCATTTCACTCACACACACACACACACACACACACACACACACACACACCGCTACCACCAGGCACATCCAGATCAGTATGTAGTGTCTGGGCAGCCTTCCTGAGCTGGTTCAGGAGGCTGAGGAAGCACTGGTGGTTTTGCTACAGGGCACCTTTGAGCTTCCCTGAGGTGCCACAGCAGTACCTTCAGCAGGCCTAAGAAGCTCTCTGTGTCTGTCGGTGGTAAAGGCTGACTCCTTCCTGGCTTCACATGCTCAGCACCCCCTAGTTAGGGCTGATGGCGGGTCCTCAGAACGCTCATCACCAAGTGCAGTGAGGCCCTGCCAGCGCTCAGAGCAGGGAGCCCTCTCCCAACAATAATGGAGCACCCTATCCTCGTACTAGAAATGGGAACTGTAGCCGTTCACCCCTCTTAACGTGTTTTCTCCCCTTTGCATTCACTTCCACGTTTCCTCCTTGAGTCACCCAATCCAGCTCTGCTCCTTCCCAACTGATGACTGCACCTGCATCTCACTCTCTGCGTATGGATTTACTGGGGGAGGGCTGGACCTACCTACCGCACTGTGTATCTTCTTCCTCTCTTCCCTTCTGAATCTGCAGGCTCCCAGACATCAAGAAAAGTGCTCCGGATGGCCCACAAATGGGGCGGTGCTGCAGGGGAGGGTGCGACCCTCATCCACAGCCTGGCTCAAAGCAGGACTTCCTTGTAAGTATTGCGTGTGGCCCCATCGAGCCACGGGAGCCAAAAAAGAGCGAAGGCCTAAGAAGTCCTAATACGGATACTTATGCGGATAGAACACCACTCTCTCTGTAGGGAAGTGCTAGTTGTGATTTGGGTTTGGCCTCTATCCTGTGTGGCCTCGTTTACACTTGCAGACTTATCTAACCTTCTATCAGGACCTCTCTGCTCCCCTCCCCGCCGCTCCCCACCTACTGTACAAAAGATCATTCTCCTGCTTTCAATGCGCTGTCTGGTTTTTCACCTGGCAAAGATATAAAAACATTTTTTTTATTAAATCCTGAAACGTCAAGATACCTAAGAGAATGGGTCTTCAGAAGGACTATTTTAAAATTAGAATAGAAAAATTGGCTATGGAATAATGAAGTACAGAAAATAAAAAGTGAATAATAAATGTTGTTTGGAAATTTCCTAGAACTTCACATTTAAGAGAAAAACACTTAATATGTGGTCTCTTGTCTTCCAGGTTTCTTTCTATGCATTTTTAAAAACGATGAGGTGGGTGGGGAGGTAATGCCTTCATAATGTTGTATCTACTGCTCCGTTTATCATTATACTATGGATACGCTACTTTCCATAAGGATGAGGATGTTGACTGACATCAGCAGGAGCAAAGATAAGGATAGACCTTCACACCTACGGGGAACTGTCCTCTGTGACGTGTGCATATGGAGATGACACCCCAGTCTTTCATGCACTGAACAGACGTCACCTTCAATCCATAAAGAGACCCAGTGTGATCTGATTCACGCTGCTGGACACAGTCACCTGCCTTTTGATCCAGGGGACACCGGACGCTGCAGTGTGTTCCAGAGTTTGGTGCCGGACACCATGTCTCTGTTTCTCTCTGGCCTGGGTACCAATCTGACTCAGCCCTTGCTGGCTGGGTGACTCTGGGTAAGTTCCTTCACCTGTAAACCTCTACGTGTCTCAGCCTTGTCATCTGTAAAAAGGGATGATAACATGAAAAACGCTTACCTCACAGTGTTGCTGTGAGTAACCGATGACCCTTATATTACACATGTGCATAAAGACATGGCTAAACACAGTCCAGGAGCCTGAGCTTTTCCTCTTGTGTCTCTTCACTTCTGTTTCTGCTTCTACCGTATCCTTCCCCAGCCCCACATTCTCACCTTCCCCACCCCCCACTCCACCCTCTCTCCCTTCTGCCCCTTTCCTCAGGCTCTCCACCTGAAAACACTATTGGCCATCTCCTCACGATTCAGCTCAGAAAATATGACTACCATCAGCCTTTTGTTAGGTCAATCACGGACATCAGCGGTAGAAACAATGAACACAATAAAACTGGCAGTGTGAAAACTACACGAGAAATAAAGTGTTACTAGGAAAGCTTGACTATTAACAATTCTCGTATCTTCATCACATTCAGATCTTCAGAATTTAATGAAGGAGAATTACACTTGACAAAACTAATAGCAGAAAGAAAAAAAGCCATATGATGAGGTTCTTAGGCATTTAAATTTCACCTGAAATGTTTTTAAACATTTATATACTCATCACCTCACACCAGTCAGAATAGCCATCATACAAAAGTTCACAGATGATAAATGCTAGAGAGGGTGTGGAGAAAAGGGAACCCTCCTACACTGTTGGTGGGAATGCAGTTTGGTGCAGCCACTGTGGAAAACAGTATGGAGATTCCTCAAAAGACTAGGAATAGACTTACCATAGGACCCAGTAATCCTACTCCTGGGCATACATCCAGAGGGAACCCTAATTCAAAAAGACTCCCGCACCCCAATGTTCACAGCAGCACTATTTACAACAGACGAGACATGGAAACAGCCTAAATGTCCATCGACAGATGACTGGATAAAGAAGTGGTGGTATATTTATACTGTGGAATACTATTCAGCCATTAAAAGACAACATAATGCCATTTGCAGCAACATGGATGTCCCTGGAGAAGTGAAGTAAGGCAGAAAGACAAAGAAAAATACCATATGATATCAATTATAGGTGGAATCTAAAAAAAAAGAAAGAGCAATGAACTTAAATATAAAACAGAAACCGATTCACAGACATAGAATACAAACTTGTGGTTGCCAGCGGGGAGGTGGGTGGGAAGGGACAGACTGGGAGTTTGAGATTGGTAGATACTGACAGGCAAATATAGAATAGATAAACAAGTTTAGACTGTATAACACAGGGAAATAGATAGAAGATCTTGGGGTACCTCACGGGGAACAAGAATATGAAAATGAAGACATGTATATTCATGTATGACTGAAAAATAGTGCTGTATGCCAGAAACTGACACAGCCTTGTAAAGCCACTATCACTCAATAAAAAATTATATACTCATGTTCTATAATCATCCAGTGACAACTTGATTTCCCATCATTATACAAATCCTATGAAGAGGTCATTAGAGGTCTAATTTCCTAGAGAAATCTGCACCAAGTCAGACAGAGCTGAAAGAGCTGAAACAAGTGTACAAACAGTAGCTGGACTCTCTCAGTAATATACTGAACACAGCAATATACTGAACATATACTGAAAATAGAAAGCAAATTCGAATGCATAAATGAACTGAATGACCATGAACTAACTGGATGTTCTCACAAGCACAGAACCCTCCACGTAACAAGGCAGGCTATACTACGTTCTTTTCAATGCCATGTGGAGGTTTCCCTAAAGTACACTATATGCTGGGTCATAACACAAATCTTATCAAATGCAAAATAGTTGAAATCATATAAAGAATGTTGTCTGACCAAAAGAGAAAAACTACCAATAAGTAAGAAAAAATGAAGAGGAAGATCTCCAAACACAAGAAAAATTAAACCGCACACTTCTAAATAGTCCATGGACCAAAGGGCAAGTATCAAGGGACGTTAGAAACGATCTTGAACAAAATGAAAATGAGAAAACAACCTACCAAAATGTGCAGGATGCAGCTGCAGCAGTGCCAGCATTAAATGTACAGCAGCAAATGCTTGTAGTAGAAAGACTACAGAACCCAAATCAGTAATGAAAGCTTCTAGTTAAGAAACTAGAAAAAAAATCAAAATCAATTGAAAGCAAGGAGAATAAGAGAAATAGAGGTTGGAACAGAAATGAGAAAAAGAATAGAGATAATGAAACCCAAAGCTGATTGTTTGAAAAGGTCAATAGCATTACATCAACTTCTACACAGACAGACCAAAAGAAAAAAAAAAAAGACAAGTAAAGACACAGCTTACCAACATCAGGCATGAAACAGGCTACAGACAGACCGCACAGAAATGACAAGAATCCTATGAATGACTCTATATACCTACATTTGGCAATTTAGGTGAAATGGAACAAATTATCAAAGCTCATTCAAAACTAAACAGATCATCTGAATAGACGTGAATCTATTTAAAAATCAAATTTGTAGTTGAAAAACTTACAGGAAAGAAACCTCCAGGCCCAGATGGTATCCCTGGAAAATCCTACCAAACGTGTAAGAAGAAATACCAGCAACCCTACACGGTCTCTTCAAGGAAGTAGAAGAGAAGGCCACTTGTTGAATCAGTTTATCAGATTAGCATTACCTTGATACCAGAATCAAACAGAGACAGTAATAGCAAATCAAATTCAATATATTAAAAGAATAATACATCATGATCTACTGGGGTTTATCCCAGAAATGCAAAGCTGGTGCAGCATTCAAAAATCCATCAATCAATCCACCATATCAGCATACCAAAGAAAAAGAACTCCATGATCGTATCAACTGATGCAGAGAAAGCACCTGACAAAATTCAACAGCCATTCATGAAGAAAACACTCAGCCAACCAGGAGTAGAAGGGAGCTTTTAAAACCTGATACACAGCACCTACAATACCTGCACTTTCTGTCCTACTTCATGGAGAAAGACTAAATGTTTTCTCCCTAAGATCAGGAACAAGGCCAGGAGGATAGCCACTCTTATCTCGGCTAGAATTCAACATTGTACTAGAAGTCTTAGCCACTCTAGTAAGGAAAGAAAGGAAAGGAAGTGGTTTAGACTGGGAAGGAGGACATCAAACTGCTGCAATTCACAGATGACAAGATTCCCTACATAGAAAATCCCATGAAATCTATTAACAAAAACTCCTATAACTAATAAGCAACTTTAACAATGTTGCAGGATACAAGCTCAACGCAAAAAAAAAAAAAAAATCAGGTGTATTTCTCTGTACCAGCAATAAACAATTACAAAACAAAACTTCTTTAAAAGACTCCCACATACCATTTATAACAGCTTCTTCCCCTCTCCCGAAACCTAGAGAAACAGAAGCAAGACCTCTATGTTCAAAATTACAAAATGCTGAAGAAATATAAGACTTGTCAAAATGGAGACACATACTGTGTTCATGGGTTGATAAATTCAATATAATTAGGATGTCACTACACCCCAAATAGATCTATCAATTTCATACAATTCCAGTAAAAATCCCAGCAGGATTTTTTTCTACATACAGACTAACCTATTATAAAATTGCTGTGGAAAGGCAAAGGAAGTACAATAGCCAAGTAATTCTGAAAAACAAAACTGGAGGAGTAACAGCAACTTTTAAGATTTACTATGCAGCTTCAACCAAGATATATAAACAATCTAAGTGTCCCCAGAGGGATGAATGGATAAAGAAAATGTGGTGACATATACAATGGAATATTATTCAGCCATAAGACAGAAATTCTGCCTTTTGCAACATGAATGGACCTTGAGGGCTTTATGCTAAGTGAAATAAGCCAGAGAGAGAAAGACAAATATTCTATGTTCTCCCCTATAAGTGAAATCTAAAAAAGTCAAACTCACAGAAATAGTTTAGAAGGGTGGTTGCCAGGGGCTGGGGGAAATGCTGGTCAAAGGGTACAAACTTCCAGCTACAAAATGCTTAACATATGAGGATCCAATGTACAGCATGGTGACGGTAATTACTAGTACTGTATTATCTATTGAAAGGTAAGAGGGTAGATCTGAAATGCTATCAAAATAAAAAAAAATTTTCAGGTAATGATGTGAGGGGATAATGTTAACAAACTTTAATGTGGTAACCATTTTGCAACATATACGTATATCAAATCATCACAGTTGTATAACTTAAACTTACATGTAACATGTCAATAATAGCTCAATAAAGCTAGAGATATAAAAGAGTCCTCAGTTTTTCCACTGGGAGTGCCTTCAAGCTGGATCTGTGTCCCTCTGACACCTTCCCATCATCCCTCGAACTTTCCCTTATTACTACATGACAAGTTGAGGCAGGCTCATCTATCCTTACCCTCCTCCAGCTTGGGAACCCATCATTTTGTGGAGAATGGTATTTAGAAGCTAGGGGGAGGTATACTTATTGCCACTGGGATGTTGCCGTTTCTAGAAATTTAGGGATTAATGTGTGTACACATACAGGCGTACATCTGTATCTATCAATCGACCCACATATGCACACATCTTGATTGAAACCCAAGAGTTCTCACGGAGAACTTTAATTTCAGTACTGTAATAGCTCGGGATTTGTTCTTGTTTACTTCCTTTCCATATTTGAAATTCCCTTTTCCAAAAGGGACAGGCATCGCCCCCACCACCCTTATACATTTACTGAGCTGATGAATCCCGAAGCATATTAGCCATCCCTCCTCCACATAGAGGCCCTCCTCACACGCTGGGCTGAACCATCCCCCGCCCTTGACTTCCACGCTCCGCTCCAGCTTGAGTCCCTGGGCCAGTCAACCTTTTCCCCACCCAACCTCCAGGGACATCCTCCTTCCGCCTTGGGCTCTGACTCCCCAAGCTGGGAGGCCTCTACATGCATACACTTGACTTGCCTTGCAGCACCTAGTCGCTTTAGGACTGAACTGCTCAAGCACAAACCAAAAGGGAAAAGGTGAATATATCTTAATATAATCAGTTTATGAAGGTGAAGTGGGCCAAATCCAAACAATATGATGAAGCCAGAGTGTTCTTGCTCACAGTCCTACAGATCCCCAAACAGCTCAGATACTTTACACCTTAACACAAACATCCCCCTGCACCCCTCCCAAAAGAAGCTGAGAGACATCACAACTTGGGATCCAGAATCACAAACAGCTCAGAGACCTCATACTCTGGACTGCAGATACCTAGAGATCTCACACCCAGGGACTCAAATTTCCAAAAGCTCAGAAGATGCACACCCGGGCATACAGGCACACAATGCCTAAGAGGCTTTGTACCATGGCTCACAAAATCCACTCAGATAAAATATCCCATTCACCCACAATCTCTGCAAAGGCTCAGACATCAGAGAGATCAAAGGCACCCAAACAGCATGTGTGATGTCATACCTAGCGGTACACATCCCCAAATGGCATGACACACTTTACTTCCCCGGAAGAGACACTAAGAAAGCTCAGAGACCTCGGCCTCGACATTAACCGCACTGCATCTGTCCGACTGACGGTGCGCTGCCACACGCGCCCAGGGAGACTCGTGACTGGGCCAGGGCTCAACACGGCTGAGAGAGCTCACAGGAAGACAGCGCCGTCACCCTGCACGGCAGCCACTGCGCCCAGCCTCGCCACTGACCCGGACAGCCATTCGGCCCCCACGGAAGGGTTAGTTGTGGAGTAGTCGAACTCCGAAAAATCTACACTCCCAAAAGGCCCGCGCGCGGTCGCACGCACGCACACGCACGCACACGCACACGCACTCGCACACGCACACGCACGCGACCTCTCACACTAAACTCCCGCTTGGCGACCACAGCGTCCATCCCAGAGGCGGCCAATGGGAACTGGGCAAGCGAGGAGAGGGGGCGGGAGTAGCGGGACTTCCGGCGCCGCTAGAACGTCCGAAAGAGCTTATTCCGGCAATCTCGCCGTGACCAATCACCGCCCTGAACAGTCCTTGACTGCGTCCCCCGCACCCGGCAGCCAATCTCTCGCCTCGTTTCCACCCCGAGCTGGATGTGACCATGTGAAAACGTAGGGATGGAGTTGGAGAAGTAACAAAGAAGGCTGCCACCTCAGACCCGGGATCCGTCTGGGCTCGAATGCGCCGGGAAAATGGAGTCGTGCCAATGGAGATGGACACGGCGGTGCCATGAGTGCCTCCTCTGGGAAATGTGGTTGATGCCTGACGCGGTGAACGGGGACCCTCAATGTTGTTACACACGCGATGGATTATTCCAGTACCGATACCCCCTTCCTAGTGGTACCTTCCCGAGTGACGGTGCTCCCTCTACGCCCCGCAGTGGTACGTCCCAGGACAGAACTATGCCATCTCGTGCGCCCCTTGGTGGTCGCCTTGGGGAACGGCAGATGGAGATGCCAGGGTTGTTCCCCAAAGGGAGGGGAGGGCAAAGGCAAGATGAAAATGAAAACCCCACAGATCCCTGCAGTCTTGGATTCGGGAAAAAGTCTTCGTATACTGAAGATTACTTCCCTGTCGTGGCCACCACTATAACAAGGAGCATTACGAAGCGTTTTCTCTGTGTTGGGCATTGTGCTTGCTCGTGCCTCCTTGCGTAACACAGAAGAGGTCTTGTGGGAGAAGGGAGCCAAAGTCCCCCAGGAGGCAGGAGGGTTAAAACTCCCAACTGGGGCCAGAAAGCCTAATATGGGGCAGGTGTCTGTCACTGACTGTGAGTAATAGGTGGAAAGGACAGCAGGGCCTTCGATTGTTTTAGGAAAGGGGCCATCTCCCAGGAGCCCCAAGGACACTGAGTCGGTGAGATAAAGACCACGGGCTTCATCACTATCCTGTCATCTCTGTACATGTTCCCTAGCAGAATCCTCGGCCTGTCTGGCTATGCCTCTCTCCACAGCTTTGCACTTGCTTATTCATTCCGTCATTCACTCATTCATTCATTCTCTCCAAAGCATGTGTCAGGCACAATTATGGGTGTTAGGAAAGAGAAAAAAACAACCCTTACCCTGATGGAGCTTACCTTCTGTTGGGATCATACAGCCTCCAAAATGTAAGTAATCTGTCACGTGTTGGTAACTTCTATGATTAAAATAAAATTGCAATAAAGAAATAGAGAGGGGGAGCATATCCACGGAGTGGTCAGGGAAGGTCTTTCTAAGATTGTGACATGTGAGCAGAAACGAGAGGAGAAGAATATCTGCGAGAAAAGCATCCCAGAGAGAGGTAAGAGCCAGTGCAAAAATGCAGGAATGGAACTCAGTCCGGCGTGCATGGGCACAGTGTGGAGGCCAATGTGTGGCTGGCACAGCAGATGACAGGAGAGGTAGGGGATCCCCTGAGAGAGGTAATGAGGACCAGGTCATGTAGGGCCTTCTGGGCCATGGTGAGGACTTCAACTTGAACCACGGGAGGGTTTTTGGCAGGAAGCCCCCATGCCTCTTTCAGAGGCCATAAGCCCAGGCCACCCAATATATGTGGAGGAGCTCCCAGTTTGCTCCCAGGGAGTACCCCTCCCCCAGCCCCTCTGCAGCTAATTTACCTTTCCTGAACAATCTCTTAGATCTCGGGGAGTCCCCCCGGCTGCTCCCCATGAACATCATGTCCCCATGTCAAAGGATGATACCTTCAGAAGAGGATGAGCAAGGGCCCTCATGGTGTGAGTGAGGTCACACCCAGTCCCGTACAGGGCACATGAGGGACAGTGTCACAGGCACAGAGAAGACAGAGAGAAAGAGCATTAGAGAGACAGGGGCAGAGAGACCATTTCTGGCAACACAGTGTCCCCACTTGATTAGCACCCACCTATGGGCCCCGATATCTGCTGTGCATGATGTGCCTGTCTCTGCAGGGGCCAAGAAGCCCTCCCCAGGGACGGTCTCTAGGTAATGACTCAGCTGCCCGAGGCCTGGGCCGCAGTCACACTGCCTTGACAGCCATCGGGGCCCTCTGCCCATCAGGACGAGGGCACGTTCCCGTTATGGGGAGGCTCCTGCTGTACAGTGTCCCACACAGCCCCTCCAGCCCTTGTCTGCTCTCCTGCTGACCTCAGTGCCAAAAAAAAAAATGCTTTAGGCAGGGGAGGGGAAGCTGGTCTCCCTACATTTGTGGTGGGGGTTTGTGCAAATTGATCAACTGAGGCATTTCCTCTGCTGCTTGGAGGCTCACCCCTGTAGCTGCCACCAGCACCTGCAGAGGGAATGTGGGCATTACATTCAGTACATCGAGTACCAAGCAGGTGTGTGATGGAGGGACACGGAGACAAATCCTGACGATGAGTCAGTCACAGGGTCCTTATGGCCCTGGGCAAAACTTGCCCTCCCCACAACCTGGCCTGAATGGTGCTTGTGGAAGCTTCCTTGCCTCCCCCAAGGAGCCCAAATTTACATCTACTTCCTCCCCTCCTCCTGAGCCTAGAAGCCCCATCCACACTGCATCTCAGGCCCCCCTATCTGCAAAAGGTGCCCATCTCGTTGGGGGTTGGGCAGATCGCTGAGTGAATATGTATACGTGGGTTTTATCACAGGACATCTAGCAAGGTTAGTGGTGATGTCAGGAAATATTGTTCATGTCCATATTAAACCATGGGCTTCCATAACCTGTACACGACAGAGGGCTTACCCTCCCTGAGAATGGGGACCCTAAGCTTTCATCTCCATGGTACCAGGGCAGGCATGGGAGAAATCACAGCAAAAGTGAAATCACACGCCTACTTCTAAGGCCTGTGAGAGTAAGGTCCAGCCTGCCTTCCTCTCAAGAACATTCTCACATGCAGATACATGAACAGCTCGGAGACCCAACCCTCTGGACAAACACCATCCCCCAAATACTTTAGAGACCTCGTGCCCTGCGGCAGAGACCTACAAACAGTTCAGAGACCTCTCATCCTAAACATTAACCACAAACAGCTCAAACATGTCACACCTGAGACACAGACCCCAGCCAGCTCAGATAATTCCTACTGGAGATGCAGAAAATTTCGGATGATTATTGCTGGCCACCCAGTTCTACAAAAGTTCTGTGGTTACCACCGAGGTTGCTGACCGCCAGTGCACTCTGAAGGAATTCGGAGTGAAAAACACGATGAGACCTTCTGTGCTTTGGACAAACAGGCCCTTATTTAGTTAGATGCATACCTCATGAAGAAGTTCAATGACCCGAGCTCCTTGCATCTTTCCGTACACAGAAAAGCATGGAAATCATTAACTTGAGCTATCTGATCTTTGTGGTTAACACTAATCTTGTACCAATATGTATGCTTGACTGCATGGATGCCCTAGGCAAAATTCTCTAAGCTGGCTTCTCCCCTGCCTTTTCAGGGCCGTTTCCTCAGAGCTGAGTGGCTATCTCCCCGGCTACAGTCCTCAGCAAGACCCTGAATAAAAGCTAAACTCACAGTTCTTAAGTTGTGTGCTTTTCTTTAAGTTGACACTACTCAGGCCACAGCTGCCCTTCAGCTCAGAGGCCTCACACACCTCCCAATAGAGCCTAGAGTGTGCACCCTGGAACACAGAGCCACACATCTTTAGCTCTGGGCTGCTGTGTGGGCAGTGACAGTGACTCTGGTCCAGCAACCCCCAGGGCGAGAGGCCTCAGGTGTGCCGATCCTTGTTGTGTGCAGTCACCACCATGTCATCGTGAGGAAGGCAGGTTCACTCCAGGGATGGGGAGCACCCTGGAGCAGAGGGGTCCTGAGAGTGACCTCTCATGTGTGGGTTCTGGGAATGGCCACCATCTGGCCAACCGTGGTCACCTCTGTACATGGTCACTTTTGCATCCTGCCCCACGGGGAGTTTAGTGTGAATCCCACATCCCCCGGAGGAGGAATGTGGACCCGGTCATCTCTGGGGTCTCTCAGGACCCGCTGTGGGGTACTGGATCCTGGAGCTATGAGAGGTCTTCACAGTGCCCTTGGCAACTATGTTAAATCCATCTGATCACCCCTGTCATTTCCCAAACTCCCTCTCCTAATGACAGCTGCCACAACTCCTGTCTCTCCCCTGTCTGCCCCCTTAGCCCACCACCAGGCCTCCCCTTCCACCCCTGGGGCCTCTTTAGCCCCTCCCCCAGCCCTAGTCACAAGGCCTCAGTTACACCCCCATCCCAGTTTGCTTCCTCTCACCCAGCACCCAGCGCTGCCTCAGGGCATCCCCTCAGGACCCTCCGTGCTCCCTGCAAGGACAGAACATTCTGCAGGACACCTGTCTCCTGCCCACACACAGGGGTCACGCATAAGGTCCCCGTTGGGGCACATCTGGAAATCTCTACAGGATCCAGATGAAACTCCAGACCCAGACCAGGAGTCCAGGGCAGTTCCCCCAGGGCTGCGGGGAAGGGAGATGGTTTTTGAGGGGAGGAGCTGCGGTGAGTGTCCCCCAAGAGTTGGGATGACGGTGCAGGGCTGGGTCTGTGAGGACAGGGAGTGGGCCCTGAGGGGCCTGGGGCTGTGTGAACGCCAGGACTGCCCCAGCTCCTGTCCTTACGTTCGACCCAGCCAGTTGCCTGCCTTCTCTGGGCCCGAGTGTCCTCACCGGTGACAGGGGCAACAGGGTTTTCTCCCAAGGGGCCTAGGGAGATTTAAGTGAGACGGCACCTAACCAGTGCTAAGGACACTGCAGATCAGATCAGGGGTTCCCTAAAACGCAGAGCCCCGCAGGAGAGCGCCAGCGGACTCCCTCAGTGACCTCACTCAACTGGCCACTGACCAGGGAAGTGTCTCCAGCCTGTCAAGAGGACAGGGGGCCCTCCTGGAGGCTGGGTTCTCCAGGTCCTCCAGCGCTTAGGGCCGAGCCCGCCATTTGCGAACCCCAGTCGCAACCTCAGGGCCCGGGTGTGCAAGTGCGAGTGCGGGGACGGACTTGGGGGTCGGCCCTTGTCCCGCAGAGGAGCCAGAGCCGACGGCCTCTGGGTGGGCGGCTTAGAGAGGTCCTGGTTCCTTGCCTCCAACGCCCCACAACCAATCAGGGGCCCCAACGCTGGCTCCTGGTTTCTTCGAAACTGCTGGAGATGGTCGTGGTCAAAATGGGGCTGGAGCAGCCTCCCGGACTGAGAAAGGGGGTCCCTCCAAGTCAGATTGGGGTTTGGGTGCCAAGACAGCATCCTCGCCTTCTCTATCCAAAGCTGGGGCTTTCTCCCTGGGGTGCGGCGGACTTTTTATCTTCCCTCCATACACAGGATTTGCATTGTTATCCAGTAGACCCTCCTCCCCTGTGGTACCTCCTATAGTGGTGCCTCCCGTCTCTGCACCCACAATGGTTCGTTCCAGTAGCAGAAGGTTCCATCCTCATACCTCCTCCCCAGACACCTCCAGGAGGTGAGACCCCAGTGGGGGCTGCTTCTGACTTCAGTCCTGCGAGTTATTCTGGTGGATCTAACGCGAGTGTGAAACTTAGTGTGCATCCGAGTCACCTGGAGGGCTTGTTAAAATGCTGATTGCTGCCCCTCTTTCTGATTCGATGGGGCCCAGGTGGGGCCCGAGAATTTGCATTTTGAACAGGCTCAGCCTCTCTCCCACACAACGAAGTGGACTCTTTGATTCCTCCCTCCCTCCACCTTGTTGCTAGTGAGCGGTTCCTTCTCTTCCTCCCTCCTTGCCCCCCAGCACACCCAAATGAACAGTCTTGTCACCAGACCCTGAAGATCTTGAAGGGAACAAAAGTCTAAGCTCCCTGTTCACTGCAGCAAACCGTCTGCCCCAAAAATGGTGTGAGGGTGTCAGCAAAAGTGATTTTTCTCTCTTGCATCACTGATGGACAGCATTGTGGTAGCATCTATCAAAGTGAAAAATCCTTCCACTGCTAGGTCGGTGAGGGCGGTGATGCGGTGTTTAGGTCCATTGTGGTCAGTCTCCAGTGCCCAGTATATAGTAGGTGCTCACTGGATGATCGGTGAATACTGCGTTTGACCCAGCAATTCCACTTTAAATGTGTGTAATAAGCACACACATTCACAGCACTGTGCGTACAGGGAAGGTAGCAGCAAACGACCATGAACCGCCTCTAGATGTCCATTAGTAGTCAATGATCATTAGATGGTAAATGAACGGTGATGGGTTCGTATGACACCAGGGAGCACACGCTGGCCATGGAACGGAATGAGGGGACCAGTCTGTACTGATCAGAGAGATCTTCTTCAGGACATGTTGTTCATGTGGGGGCGGGGAAGCAAAGCGGAGATGCTCATGGTTGGACCTGTTGTGTGTGCGTGTTGTTTAAATACAGAGAAATATGTTTGAAAGGAACAAGGAAACACTCATAACTAACCCCACCGGTAGGCCCAGAGTAGAGAACGTGGAGGAATGATCTGACCTGTGTGGTCTGTGTACTGATGTAGTAATGGAATCTTTTACACCAGCCCCATGTTCACGTATTATTTGAGTAACTCTTTATAAACAAAGTCATGGAATGAAAACAATACCTGCAGCCCAGAGCATTTGTAAGTGAGAGCATCTGGAGTGTGTCCCGGAACAGAGTTCTGAAACGTACATGCCCCAGAGCCAGGCAGTTAACGTGCATAAGTGAACCCAGCTCCTGTGAGGGTAAGGAAGAGCAGCAGATGGGTGTGTAAACGTTCCCTGCCTGTACCCACCTCCCAGAGTGTGTACAATAGAGGTGATGGGGCTGGTGCAGACCCCGGACCCACCCAACTTCCTCATCATCACACAGAGTGGTAATTGTCAGCATAGCAACAGCCGTTACATCTTCACACTGACAGAAACTCGGGAGTTTCCTTCAACGTCTTCATTACAGGACACACACACACACACCTGTCATATGAGAAGGCTAACCGATCCTCTTAACCCAGCATACAGGGACTAATTCAGACTGACTTAGGAATTGGTTCTGCCTGTGATGAATTAACAGTTATCCTCCCACTTTAAATAAGTAAAAAAATTGGAAATGACCTTTTGGGTATGGTACAACAGGCATGCAGGAAGTTGATACCCGAGAGAAGGGGGAAAATGAGGCAAGCACTACAGTTTGTCTCAGGTTACTTCCTGGAGAGGGTTTGCAGGCTTCAGTGCAGGTAGAGGGAACCCAAACAGAGACCAGCATTCTCCCAGAGTTGAGGAAACAGCATTCAGCATGCAGGGAGACTATGGCATCCAGAATTCCTAGAGCCGAAAAATAGAGAAAAAGGTGTTTCCTGGAGTTGGGAAAGAGAGAGAGAGGGGGAGAGGGAGAGAGCGAGAGAGCGAGAGAGAGAGAGAGAGGGAGAGAGAGAGAGAGAGTATGAGAGATTTGAAGCGGGTTCCCTGGAGTCTCCTGCTGAATTCTGATCAGAGCATGTGTGTGACAAAACTACCCAAGGCCAGTAAAAGAACTACCAAAGAGGAGTGGTTGGAACAACTTCAGAGCTCTCAGATGGATGGAAATATTTCTTCTTCTTACACCAGTAGGGAGAAAACTCTCATAACATGCAGATATCTTGTTGATTACTAAGGAAGATATTAACTCAGTAGTGGGTCAAATTAGACTTAGACTAATGACTGGTCTTGTCCCATTTAACAGTTATCAAAAGCAAGCCTGAGAAGGATAAAATTATTTTCAGGTATCTTAAATGCATTACAAGGCGGAGCTCAATATCACTTAAAGGGATGATTAGTATTCCCATTAGTATTATTATAAAATCCGTAACCCAAGAAGGTAAAATTCCCACTTGTCTGGTGTCCAATATAAAGTTGTTTGGTATTGAAAATAGCTATAGTTAGGAAACAAATGAAGATCAACTACTTAACAGATTGACTCAAACATCAGCAGGAACTCTGACAGAAACAGAGAAGAAAAAAGAACACCTTGCATACAGAAGAACAAAGGTAAGAATGACAACAGAATTCTCATCAGAATCTATCCACCCAGCATTCTCTAATCAGTGCAAATGCTTTTTGCAAAATGAACATGAAGTGAGAACGTTTAAACAAATGATTAAACAAAGTAAAAAAATATGAGAAAAGTCATTGCCAGCAGGTCTGTCGTACAAAGCCTGTTCATGAACTATTTCAGATAGAGGGAAAATGATATTAGAAGGAAATTTGGATCTACACAAGCAATTGAATAGTGATGGAAATGGTAAAATTTTTATAGATACACATATTTTCTTATTTAATCTCTATAAATGATAATGGTCTAAAGCAGAAATAGTAACAGTGTATTCTGTTTGCTACATATGTAGAGAAAAAATGTAGGAGAGAAATAGCACAAAAGATAGCAGGAAAGAAAGGGAAATATACTGTTGTAAAGTTCTTATAGTATATATGAAGTGGTATAATGTTAATTGAAGTCATAATGTAAGAAGTTAAAAATACATATTGTAAACTCTAGTGCTATCTCTAGAAAGATTTTTGAAAAGATGTAAGCCAGTAGTGGAGATAAAATGAAATAATGAAAAACACTCAACTAATCCAAAAGAAAAGAAGAAATGAAAAACTGGCTACTAAGAAACAGATATGATAAATAGAAAAGCATAGCTAGATTGTAGGTTTTAAAGTAAACTGTTTACACACTAAGTGTAAATTGCTTAAACACATCTATTCAAAGACCTGGTTTTACTGATTTGAGAAGATACATGCATCCCAACATTCACAGGATCATTATTTACAATAGCAAAGATGTGGAAGCATCATAAATATCCATCAAGAAACAAATGGATAAAGAAGATGTGACACACACACACACACACACACACACACACACACACACACACACACACAGGAATACTACTCAGCCATAAAAAAGAATGAATTTTTGCCATTTGCAACAACATGGGTGAACTTGGAGGGTATTATGCTAAGTGAAATAAATCAGACAGAGGAAGACAAGTACTGTATGATAGCACTTACATGTGTAACCTAAAAAATATAACAAACTAGTAAATATAACAGCAAAGAAGCAGAATCACAGTTGTAGAGAACAAACTAGTGGTAACCAGTGGGGAGAGGAAAGGGGGGAAGTGCAAAATAGGGGTAGGGGATTAATAGGTGAAACTATTGTGTACAAAATAAGCTTCAAGGATATATTGTACAACACATGAAATATAGCCAATATTTTATAATAACTATAAATTCAGTATAATCTTTGAAAATTGTGAACCACTAAATTTCACACATGTAACATATAATATTGTATCAACTATATCTCAATTTAAAAATTTTAAAAATATTAATTAATATAAATTAATTACTATTAATTTAATTCCTTTATCTAATTTTATGAGACCACTGTTACCCTGATATCAGAAGAAAGGAAAACTACAGACCTGTATTTTTATGAATATAGGTACAGAAATCCTCAGTAAAATACTAGCAATAACAAGCAATAATTATTATAAAAGTTACATGTGTACAATATACATCAACTATACTCCAATAAAACATAATGGAAAAAAAGACCTAGTTTGTCAAATCACGTTATATATGGTAAAAAATCTCATGTTAAATATAAATAAATTAATAATTTAAAATTAAATGGACAGAAAAATATATACCCAGAAATCCTGAAAGAAATGAAAGCTGGAGAGGCTAAAATAATATCATACAAAGTATACTTCAGAATGAGGATTTTTACCAAGGGTAAAGTGGGATAGTACATAATTATAGAGAATTCCATTCATTGAGAAGACATAAGAATCATGAATGTGTATACTCTTTCAAAAATACAAGTGCCAAAAGATGATAGAACAGAAAGGAGAAACAGGAGAAATAGACAAATCCACATTGTAGGTGGAGACTTTAACCTTTCTTTCTCAGCAATTAATAGAACAAGTGAGCGAAAAAATCAGAAAATATATAGAAGACTTGAATAACACTGTCAACCAACTTGATATAATTGATATTTATAGAATAACAGCAGCAAAATACACATTCTTCTAAAGCATGTATGGAATGATCACCAAGATATGCCATTTAAAAAACTCAATAAGTTCATAACATCTGAAATCATACAAAGTATATTCTCAGACCACAAAGGAATTGAAATAGAAATGAGCTGTGGAAAGATATCTGGAAATCACAAACTATTTGTAAACTATAAAATACTTCAAATTAATGCAAAGATAAAAGAAGAAATAAAAATAGAACATCAATACAATATCAAAATTTATGAGGTGATGCTAGAGGTTCATATAGGGAAATTTATAGTGTTAAGTGTTATTAATAAGGAAAAAGGCCACTGATCATTCAAAGATCAATAATCTTCTTCCTTAAGAAACTAGAAAAATAAAATTTAATCTAGCAGAGGAAAAGAATAACAAACGTCTGAGCAGAAATCATTTAAATAGAAACCAGTACCAAAAAAATCAGTGAAACCAGTGGTTGGTACGTTGAAAAGATCAATTAAATAATAAACCTTTAGCTTGACTGATTAAAAAAAGAGAGAAAGAAGGAGGAGTGACACAAATTACCAATTTCAATAATGCCATAGGGGACATCAATACAGGGCTTTCAGATACTAAGTGCGGGATTTCTAGTCAAGATGGTAGAGTAGTAGGACCATGAGTTTGCCTCTCCTTGTGGCTGCAATGAAACCACAACTGACTGTTAGACAACCATTGATAAAAAAGACTGGAACCTAGCAAAGAAGATTGCGTTCAACTGTAAACATAAAGAGGGAACCATAGCAGGATAGTAGGAGGGGCGTGCTCTCGATATAATTGGGCCCCATATCCCCCAGCTTGGCAACCCACAAGCTGAAGAATAATTAAGTCGTAGAGGCTCTCCCACAGGAGTTAGATTTCTAAGCCCCATGTCAGGCTCCCCAGCCCATGGTTCTGGCATTAGGAGGAAGAGGAGACCCCAGGACATCTTGTTTTGAAGGCCAGTGGGACTTAGTGCCAGGAGCCCCCTAGGACTGAGGGAAACAGAGACTTCGCTCTCTTGGGAAGCCTACACAGAATCTTGTGTGCACCAGGTCCAAAGGCAGAGGCAGTGATTTCATAGGAACCTGGGCCAGTCCTGCCTGCTGGTTTTGGAAGGTCTCCTGGTAGGTAGGGGACAGCTGTGGCTCACCCAGGGGACATAAAAGCTGGTGGTGGGCATTCTGGGAGTGTTCATCTACAAGAGCTTTCCTGGAGGCTGACACCTTGATTGGATCATTAGCACCAAGACCTAGCCCTACCCAACAGACTGCAGGCTTAAGTGCTGGGAAGCTTCAGGACAAATAACATACTGGGTGGGAACACAGCCCCACCCACCAGCAGACTTCCTGAGCCACAAATGCCTCTAAAGAGGCCCTACCCACCAGAGGTCCAGGACCAAACTTCACCCAGCAGTGGGCAGGTATCGGCTCCTCCTGCCAGGAAACCTGCATAAGCCTCTAATTCAGCTTCATCCACTAGGGGGCAATAAGAAATAAGAAAACAACAATCCCAAAGCCTGTGGAAGGAATCCAAAAACACAGACCAGTCTCTACACTGGGGCTGGCTGGACCCTGGCCCTTGGGTGACCAGAGAGGAGTGTACTGCTGGGACACACAGGATGTCTCCCACAGAGGGTCACCTCTCCAAGGTTGAGAAATGTAACTAACCTACCTAAAAGTACAAACAGAAAGATAAACAATATGAAGTGGCAGAGGAATATCTCCCAGGCCGAGGCACAAGATAAAATCCCAGAAGAAGAAATAAGTGATGAGGAGATAGGCAATTTATCCGAGAGAGAGTTTAAAGTAATGATGGTGAAGGTGTTCAGAGAACTCAAGAGGAGTATAGATGCACAGAGTGAAGCTTTTAGCAAAGACTTGGAAAATATAAAGAATACCCAAACAGAGTTGAAGAATAAAACCACTGAAATGAATAACACATTAGAAGGAACCAAGAATAGACTAAATGAGGCAGAAGAATGGATCAATGAGCTAGAAGAAAGATTAGTGGAAATCACTACTGTAGGACAGAAAAAAGAATGAAAAGAAATAGGATGGTTTAAGAGAATTCTGGGCCAACATGAAACACACTAATATTCACATTACAGGGGTCCCTGAAAGAGAAGAGAGAAAGGAGCTGAGAAAATATTTGAAGAGATAATAGCTGAAAACTTTCTAAACTTGGGAAACAGTCACTTAAGTCCAGGAAGCTCAGAGAGTTTCATACAGGATCAACCCAAAGAGGAACACACCAAGGCACACAGTAATCAAATAGACAAAAAATTAAGGATAAGGAGAAAATATTAAAATTAGCAGGAGAAAAGCAACAAAAAATATACAAGGGAACTCCCATAAGGCCATCAGCTGATTTTTCAGCAGAAACTCTACCGGCCAGAAGGGAGTGACAGGATATATTTAAAGTGATGAAGGCAAAAGACCTAAAACCAAGAATACTCTATCCAGCAAGGCTCTCATTCAGATTTGACGGAGAAATCAAAAGCTTCACAGATAAACAAAAGCTAAAAGAATTCAGCACCACCAAACCAGCTTTACAACAACTGTTAAAGGAACTTCTCTAGTCATCAAACCAAAAGAAAAGAGAACAAAAAGAAGAGAGAGAGAGAAAGAAAGACCTACAAAAAACTGATTTGGCAGTCTGGGGTCTTTTATGGTTCCATATAAATTTTGGAATTGTTTGTTCTAGTTCCGTGAAAAATGTCATGAGTATTTTGACAGGGGTTGCGTTGGATCTGTAGATTGCTTTGGATAGTGTGGCCATTTTGGTAGTGTTGATTCTTCCAATCCAAGAGCACAAGATATCTTTCCATTTCTTTGTATCATCTTCGATTTCCTTCATCAGTGTTTTACAGTTTTTCAGAGTATAGGTAACCTCCTTGGTTAAGTTTATTTCCAGGTATTTTGTAGTTTTTGATGCAATGGAAATGTTTATGCCAGTTATAAAATTCTAGTTTTTGAAGTGAAAAGGAAAAAAAAGTTAATGAAGGGCCACAAATGGCAAAATATCCTTCCTTATGGGTGAGTTGTATTGCATTACGTATATATGTTTCATCTTCGTTATCCATTCATTTATTGATGTGCACTTAGGATGCTTCCATATCTTGGCAACTACAAATAATTTGCTGTTAATAGTAGGGTGTATGTATCTTTTTAAATTAATTCTTATTTTGTGGTTGGCTTTATTCCTTTGATAACTATGTAAGTTTAAAAATCTAAAGCTCTAAACATTCTTAGAAACAATGAACAGTTCATATATGTAAATTAAAAAATACATGCAGTATATTGTGTGTATGTATTTACATGCAATACATTGTATATGTGCAGTCAAATTGCAGCAATTCTACCTAATAAAACTGAAAGCAAAAAATCACACTATATTACAGAAAATATTATTCAAAATTTGTTGAGAGTGTATCTAATGTTGTGTTCATATTACATACACACAACCTAACAAAAAACAAAAATAAAAGGACACAGGGAAATTTTCGGAGGTGTTGCATATGTCTGTTTCCTTGACTGTGGTGATGGTGTCATGAGTGTTTGCATATGTCCAAACATATAAAATTGTACACATTAAACATATACAAAAATATATACACATTAAATATATACCTTAATAAAGCTGTTTTAAAAAAAGATACCTGAAAAAACATTATCCTCCAAAATTTGACACAGATGAAATGAGAACATTCCTTGAAAACGTTGACTAGCAAAGCTCACTCAAAAATAAAGAGATGAATAACCTTATATCTATTCAGTAATTTAATTCCTTTACCTAATTTTATGAGGCCTCTTTTACCCTGATATCACAAGAAAAGAAAACTACAGACTGATATTTTTATCAATATAGACACATAAATCCTCAGTAAAATACTAGTAAATCAAATTATATAGTATGAGCAAGTGGGATTTATCCCAGGAATGCAAGATTGATTTAATGTTAAGAATCAATTAAGTTAATACACTATATCAATAGAATAAAGGACAAAGAAAACATAATCATCTCAATAGCTTCATAAACAGCACTAGGGATTGCATTGAATCAGTAGATGATTCAATATAGTATATTGAACTATATTTAATATCTTGTAGTAACCTATGACGAAAAAGAACATGAAAATGAATATATGTATGTATATGTGTGACTGAACTATTATGCTGTACACCAAAAATTGACACAACACTGTAAACTTACTATACTTCAATAAAAAAGTGAAAAGAAAAAACGAGCATTGGGCAAAATTCCTTGTCCCTTCATGATAAAAACACTCAAACTAGAAATAGAAGAGAATATCTTTAACCTGGTATGAAGCAGAAAACCCTACAGCTAATGCTGTACTTAATGATATAAGACAGAAATACTTCCCGCTAAAATCAGGACCAATGCAAGGATGTCATCTCTCACCACTTCTATTCCACATTGTTTGGGAGTTGTCCTAGCTAGGGCAACTAGGCAAGGGAAAGAAATAAAAGGAATCTAGATTGGAAAAGAAGAATAAAACTTTTATATTTGTAGATGACATAATCCTATGTATAGAAAAATCCTAAAGAACCCCCACACAAAAAAAAACCCTATGAGATCTAATAAAGGAGTTCAACAAGGTTACAGAATACAAAATCATATACAAAAATCAATTATATTTCTATATAGTTGCAATGAACAATTCAAAAATGAAATTAAGAAAACAGTTCCACTTACAATAGCATCAAAAGGTTAATATACTTAGGAAGAAATTAAACAAATGAAAATCAAGACTTGTACACTGAAATATATAAAACATTGTTGAGTGAAATTAAATACGACCTAAATAAATGGAAAGGCATCTCACACTCATGTATTGGAAGACTTACTTTTAGCATTAAGATGGCAATACTCCCCCAGTAGATCGACTGATTCAATGCAATCCCTATCAAAATTTGAACTACTCTTTTCCCCCAAAATTAGTGAGCTGATTCTAGAATTCTAACAGAATTAAAAGGGTCCTGGAATAGCCAAAACAGTCTTTTAAAAGAAGAACAAAGTTGAAGTACTTACACTTTTCAATTTCAAAACCTACTACAAAGCTAATATAAGCAAGACAGTATGGTACTGACATAAGGATAATATATAGACAGATAGTGGAATAGAATTGAGAGTCCAGAGACAAATTCATATCTCTATGGTCAATTGATTATTGTCAGGGGTGCCAAGGCCATTCAATACAAAGAATAAGTTACAACAAATGGTCTTGGGATAATTGGATGTTCACATGAAAAAAAAATGAATTGAGACCTATATCTCACATTATATATAATAATTAACTTAAAATTGATCAAAGACCTAAATGTAAGATCTAAACCTATAAAACTCTCAGAAGAAAACATAGATGTAAATGTTAATAATCTTGGATTAGGCAATTATTTCCTAGATATGATACCAAAAGAACAAGCAACAAAAGAAACAAAAATAGGTAATTTGGAATCATCAAAGGACACCATCAAGAAAGTAAAAAGACAACCCCCAGTATGGAAGAAAATTTAATCATATATATAATAAGGGACTTGCATCCAGAATATATAAAAAACTCTTACAACTCAATACAAAAGACAAACAACATAATTTTAAAATGGACAAAGGATTTGAATAGAAATTTTGCCAAAGAAGATATATAAATAGCCAATGTGTGTTTGAAAAGATGCTCAACATCATTAGCTTCAGGGAAAAGAAAATCAAAATCACAATGAGATACCACTTCACACCCACAAGGATGGCTACAATACAGACAGATAATAACAAGTATGGAGAAATTGTAACCCTCATACAATGGCGGTTGGAATGTGAAATGGTACAGTTGTTTTGGAAAACAATCTGGCAGGTCTTCAAAAGTTAAATATAGAGTTACCATATGACCCAGAAATTCCACTCCTAGGTATATACCTCAAGAAGTAAAAATTTATGTAGACACAAAAACTTGTATATGATGATCATAATAGCATTATTCATAGTTGCCAAAAAGTACAAACAATATCCA
This sequence comes from Vicugna pacos, assembly GCF_048564905.1. NCBI lineage: Eukaryota > Metazoa > Chordata > Mammalia > Artiodactyla > Camelidae > Vicugna > Vicugna pacos. The sequence goes on along the minus strand of NC_133023.1, from coordinate 42,179,218 downwards.
TGAACTGACAAGTGGATAAATAAATACGGTACATTCATACAATAGAATGTTATTCAAAAATAATAAGAAATAAAGTACATAATGGATGAGCCTTAAAAACAGTTTGTTAAATCAAAGAAGCCAGTAGTAAAGAACAACACATTGTATGATTCAATTTATGTAAAATGTTCAGAATAAACAGACAGATAGGAAGTACATTGGTAGATACCTAGGATTAGGGTTTCTTTTTGGGGTGATTGATTAAAATGTTCTTAAGTAGTCTTAAGTTGTGGTGATGTGTTGACTGAAATAAAATGCACAATCCAAAAGCTGAGAGTTATGTTTTATTTGGTGGATTTTCTTACGACTCGAGCATGAGACACAGCATCTCAGATTGCTCTAAAAAGCTGTTCCAAAGTGGCAAAGTAGAAACCAGGATATATGTGTCTTTTCAATAAAGACCAGGTAATTGGAACATCAAAAGATTACCATTAATAAAAGAAAACCCGATACCTCAAGTTAAGGAATTTAGCACTTCTCTATGGATGGGATGGTGCAAAGGTCTGGGCTCAGTGAAATCATTCCTATGCACTTAACTGTCTAGGGCCAGTATCCTATTCTTCCACATGCTGAGTTCTGAGTTCCCCCAGGGTGCATGGTTGGGGGTGGCAGCAGAGACTATGCTGCCCTCCTGTCTGCATTCTGAGTTCCCTCTGCTCATTGTCACGGAGGGGGTGGTGGTAGCAGCTAACGACTTGATGGCCACAGCATCCTTTGTTTACTGATACGGCTGGCAATATTCACAGATGGTTGCACAATTTTGTGAACATACTAAATATCACTGACTTGTCACATTAAATGAGTCAACTGTATGATATGTGAATTACATTCCAATAAAGCTGTTAAAAAATCAATATAATTAAATAACACTTCAGTCCATGTTAGATATTCCAATAATCCCAAAGTTTCTCTGGAAATGACTGAGTTCTGTAAATGCTGGCATGTCATGCTATGGGATGATAACTGTATTACTTGCTGTGTGATAACAAAGGAAAGTAAGTCAAAGTTCTGTTCCTGCAACAACACACAGCTTAGTACAAGCAGTTGTCCAACCTGGTGCATATAAGTTATAAACTGGTGCCTCCTCTATACTGACTCAAGAAATGAGGGAGTGTTCTCGAATCAGAATATAAAATAGATTATTCAAACCAATGAATATTCAGTAAGCTCACAACGTTCCAGGCAGTATCTTGAATCAGCATCCTACACTCTGTGTTCCAGCCAATTTGAACCTCTTTCTGTTCATCACATGGTCCATGTTCTCTCTGATTTCCAGTCTCATACATGCTGTTTTACACAACCTCATACATCCCCTGTCAGGGGTGCTTTCCCTAGATCTTCATTGGCCGATTGATGCTTACCTTCAGCTCTCAGGTTCCACTTATCTTTCTCTGGGAGGCTTTTTCTGTCACTCTGAAATTAGGTTATTTCCTGCTATGTGCAAACAAGTCCATGCAATTACCTTTCTCTCTGATAGAAAGCACTTATCACAGTTCATTGTCAGTGCTTATTTTACTGAATGTCTCCCAGCAGACTAGGAGTCCTTGAGGGTAGAGACTGTGTGTGTCTTTTCCTCCCTTGAACCCCAGAAATAATCTGTTTTACATATCCAGTGTCATGGTTAAATATAAGATGTCAGAATAGGGGAAGTAATCAAATATGAAATCATACATCAAATTCCCATTCATCCAGCAAAAGTTAACTCTGAATGAAAGAATGCAGTTAATAAATGTGACATTTCTACTAGATGGAACATGATGGACATTCATTATAAAATCCACAAATATATCACATTTATTCAGGTTCAGAATGAGTTAAGTGGAAATGCAGTCTGAGAGCTGGATGTCTTTGCTCAGAACAGGATACACACAGCAAGGATCAGGGCCTTGTATTCCACTGAACGTTGTTGTGTCTGGATATGGTGCCTGGAACTGTGGCCACAATTTTGGTACCACAAGGGGATCTGGGGCTAGGAGAAGCCCATCCAGTGAAGATAGAAGCCGGGAAATAGGAAGTTCGTTACTTTATGGCATCATTGAGGTACTAAGCTGACCATGCCTGGAATCACTCTGCCCATGGACATTTTCTTATAGGAGATAATTTTTCATTGTAAGTTAAACCAATTTAATCATGTTTTCTGCCATCCTAAGACTGTATCTTAACTAATATTCTAGCTCTGCCTAGCAGTTCACTCCTGGTCCCTCTGTCACCAGAGTCAAGGATGAGTCCTCTGCTGACTCCTGGGGACACTCTCAGGGACATTGACAAATCTCATGCATCCCCTTTGACTCCCCCAACAGTTTCCTTAAACCCACCCAGGCTTTGCCAGTTCCTACAATGGCCACTTAGAAGCTGGGACCACACTGCTGGTACAGTTGGTGACAGAAAAAACTGTGAGGGCTAGCTCTTTATCTCCAAGTCACCCGAGGATAAAATGAAACTGAGCAGGACTATGTGGTCCTTCCTAGGGACAGACCTCCCCTCTCTCGCCCCGACCCAGTGTCCCTTGCCCCTTGTTTGTAGAAAAGCTTTAGCCTACTAGGCCTCCCCTGACTTTGAAAGAGCAAATTTAATCAGAGAAGTGATAAAATGAAGAAAAAAGGAATACAATCAAAGCAAGACAAAATAATAATAGTTTAGGCATCAAAGTCAAGGACCTTTAGTTCCTCCTCAAGGGTTATAATAATATTCTGAGCCATATCCCTGAGTTGTTTTGCAGATACTAAAAGCCCCACTAGGTGGAAGAAATTAACTATATGCTGACCATCAGCACACAGACCTCAAACGGGTTGGAATCTGAAGGCTGATGATTGAGGTTCCCAAAACATCACCTTGTTACTTCATCATCAACCAATCAGAGAACTGAGCATGAGCTGATCACCCAGCCTTTGATCCTCTCCTTGACTTTGCCTTTAAAAACCCTTCCCTGAAAACCTTCAGGGAGTTCCGGTCTTTTGAGCATGAGCTGCCCATCCTCCTTGCTTGGTCCCCTGTTGGACGTCGTGCACCCATGTTGGGTGTACTTGCCTTCACCACAACCTGGTGCCAGTGGATGGGCTTTACTGTGAGTGGGCGAGTGGACCCAAGTTTGGTTAAGTAACATTTGAAAAACAGTGGCAAAATAAAGTCTTTTTTCAGATACACTAAATCTAAGAGGATTCACCACCAGCAGACCCACCCTACAAGAAATGTTAAAGCAAGTCCTTCAGGAAGAAGGAAAATGATAGCAAATGGAAATGTAGATCTATGAAAAGGAATGGAGAGCCCCTAGGAGAGTAACAGCATGGGCAAAATTTTTCTTACTATTTAAGTTTTCTGAAAGATAGTTGACTGCCTGAGGAATAAACCCCCCATTGCGGTGTAGGGATTTAAACATAGTATGTGACAGTGAAACCCTCCCCCCCAAAGGTTGAGGGAATAGAAATGAAATATTACTGTAATATCCTCACAGTAAAATGAAGCTAAATAAAAATACTTTTATGTTATCACAGTAAATTTTTTAAGTAATAAAAGTATTATATGTGATAAGCTCAAACACGAACAAAATGAAATTTATTGCTAATAAGCCTACAAAGGGGAAAAATGAGCCGCACACAAAGTACCAAAAAAGAAGAAAAAAGCCAAAAGGGAACAAAGGGCAGATGGAACAGGAACAAAATCAGCCTCCCAGGAACAGTCCTGTCTTAACTATTTGTACCACACTCAGTCAGCCTGAGAGCAGCTGGTGCCCTCAGATCATTAAATTCCCTGCCATCAGATTCCTGAGATGCATTCCTAATGGCAGTCACCCTGCTGCACCTGTCTAGGAAACTCTACCCCCATCCTGGTTATCTTCTCCTCTTCCTTCTGCTCTGAGATTCTTGGCACTTCATCAGGCAAGCTCATCTGACTTCCCTAAAAAGGCAAATGCTGACAAAGTCCCCCTCATTCTCTCAAACTAGATAGTGCTGGCAAGGCTGTTGTAATTGCTGGTAGAACTGTCCATCTCTCCCAAGCCCAGTGGAGTGTGATCTCAGCGTTGTAAGTCCAGTGCCCAGCTCAGTGTTCTGGAGGTCACAGCACACCCACCCCCCCTTCAGGGGAGTGCAGGGCTGTTTCCAATGCCTGTAGCTTTGTTCCTCTGGATACCCCTGTGCCTTGATCCCTCACTGCCTTCCAGTATCTGCTCAAATGTCTCCTCAATGCGGCTGACCCTGACACCCTGTTTAAACCTTCATACCTACTGATCAGCACTGCCAGACCCCTTTTCCTTCACTAGTTTTCTAGTAACACATACTGTACTGCATCATGTGTTGATTTATTAAACTCATTGCTTATTGCTGTCTCCCCCACTGGAATATAAAGTCAACAAGGGCAGGCATTTTAGATTGCTTAGTTCACTGGTGCATCTTCAGCTCCTACTCCACTGCCTGGCACATAGATGATCCTCTACAAACATTAGTCTCTGGAATGAATGAAGTGCCTGGTGCAGAGCTCAGTGAATGACAGCCTTTATTATTGCTGCTTTCCTGGCTGAGGGATGCTGGAGGGCGACAGTCAATGAGGAAGAGTGCCCATTGCTGAACACAAGGGATGTGGTCACCTCCTTCCACCTAGTTGCCCTGACCAGAGCCCTGGCAGTTGTTACCCACTGAGTAGGTGCTTCTCACTCCGCCAGAGTAGGGGCCATCCTTATTAGTCAGCCTATCCACACCCAGCACGGAGAGGGGCATTGAGGCAGAAAGTGGGAGTTGGATTTCTTTGTATCTTACTCTGACATCTCCTCAAACCTCATGTTTACTATTTTAAGTGCTTCAGATTCCCAGTTACCCTATGTTCAATTGTATAGATTAAAGATGGATATCTTATCAAGAAAATAGAAAAATTTCACTGCAATCTGATCTCTTCCTCCTGCTAAAGAACAATGAAGAGTAATAGCAATGATTATTGTTGCAATCACCATGTGCTGAACACATACAATTATAACAAGTATGATTAGGCCCATTTAAGTGAGGAGGACACTGAGCTTCAGCAGAGGAAAATAACCGGACTAAGGTTAACAGAATCATAAGAGGTGAAGCTCTGATTTAGCACCTCAACCTATGAGCTTTCTCTCACACTGTCAAGGAAAATATTCACAGTTCTGAGAAACACTGTATTATAACTCAAGCTCAAATAATGGGACTGGCTCATAGGAAGATATGAATAACTGTCCAGTTTCCTGTAGAATGAACAGAGGTTAAAACTGCTTAAGAAGTCACAAGTGAAATATAAAGCTCTATTGGATAGAATATGATGAAGGCTCATTAAAACACCCTGAACGAAGAAAGATTTAATTTTGTCTCATATAAATATAATTAGAAGTGTAAGTTTTAAATGAAAGAACACATGCTCCACTGTTTTGTCTAACAGTATATATTGTGCTATATAAAGCTCTGTTTTGCTTGAACAGTCTTTTAATATTATTTTCTTGGCCATTTTGGGGGGCAGGTATAAAGGTAAATATTTAGAGAGTTATAAATATTAAAGAAATAGAAAAAGAAATAAAAACTCAAACACAACAACATTTTTGTCATATCTCTGTTCATCTGTTTGTTTCTATGTTGAATGTGGGGATATATATATATATATATATATATATATATATATATATATATATTCTACAATATTGAAGCTATACTTTATATACAACTTTTCCCAGCATGTTTTGAATTATTTTATTATTATTTTCCTTTTAAATGCAATAATTTTAAAACTAAAAATATTTGGACAAAAGACTTCTTGAAAAAGACAGAAAAAAGAGAAAAACCTGAACTAATATTAACTCCCAAATTAATATCTATGTAAAATAAAATCTGAGTCACTGACTGTGTGAAAAGTCATGATTTTTGTTTAGTCGGTATTATTATTTGCTTAGAAAAGCAAGAGAATCAGTTGTGAAATATCTTACAATAAAACACTGAGAAAATCTAAAGTGAAATCTGTTGTGCTTCATAGAATAAAAAGATAAAACTTTACTTAATACTAACAGACAATTTAAATGAATTAAGAGCTATTTCAGGATAGCTTGCTGATTTGAGTGTGGTGGTTGGCTAGGGTGTTGATGCAAGGTGACAGTCACCATTGCCTTTCTATGTTATGATTCTCCCAGGACCCACCAATATCCTGAGTCCTTCACAACTACAATTACAAGGCTGTGTTGCTATGGTACACCAAGGGTGCCATTTGGTGTAATAATTCATTACAACCACATCAGATTATGCCTCTTCGAACCTAATGCCTCTGCTTAGCCTATTTCAGGGGATGAAGAATAAAAAATTATAGTATGTGCGAAGGAGTTGTAGGGTATTCCAATCCCCAAAGACTACTGGCAGAAAGAAAACACAGGTTTGAATGAGACAATCCATAAATTACTAATTTATTTTTTCACTCATTACAGTTCCTGAGAGAATGTAAGCTCCTTGGGGACAGGGATCTTTGCACTGCTGTATCTCAAACATCTAGAAAATTGTCTGGCACATAGTAGCACTCAATGAGTCCATGGTTTCCTCAAGTGCACATAGGATATCCTCCTGGATAGACCACATGTTAGGCTACAAAACAAGTCTCAGTAAATTAAAAAAATTTTATACAAAGCATATTTCTAGCCACAATGGAGTGAAACTAGAAATAGCATAAGGGAAACTGGCAAATTCATAAACATGTGGTAATTAAACAACATGCTATGTGTTGTCTTGGTTTTTGAGGGCTGCCATAACAAAGTTCCATAAACTGAGTGGCCTAAATAACAGAAATTTATTTTCTCAGAATTCTGGAGACTAGAAATCTGAAATCAAGGTGTCATCAGGGTTGCTTCTATCTTAAGTATGAGAAGAAGAATCTGTTCCATGCCTTTTTCTTGGCTTCTGGTGGTTTGCTGGAAATCTTTGGCATTCCCTGGCTCTTAGATGCATTACCTTGATCTCTAATTTCATGTTCACATGGTGTTCTTCCTGTGTATATGTGTCCAACTTTCCCTCTTTTATAAAGACATCAGTAATATTGGATTGTGGCCCATCCTACTCCAGTATGATCTAATCTTCACTAATTACATCTTCAATGACCCTGTTTCCACATTCTGAGGTTAGGACTTTAACATATGAGTTTTTGGGGAGGATGTAATTTAACCCATTAAAGGTCTCCCTCTTGTCTTCGAACAGGCGAAATACATTCACTCCATCCCAACATTCCCCAAAGTTTTAACTAATTCCAGCATCAATTCTAAATCCAAAATCTCATTTAAATGTCATCTACATCAGGAATGGGTGAGACTTAGAGTATGATTCATCCTGGGGCAAAATTCTTCTCCATCTCTAAACTTGTGAAACCAGACAATGAATGATCAACTTCCAAAATACAATGAGAGAACAAACCTAGGATAGACATTCCCAATCCAAACTAAAGAAATTGGATGGAGAAAAGGGATCACAGTTCCTAAACAAGTATGAAAGCTAGCAAGATAAATTCCACTTGGTTTTAAGTCTTGAGAATAATCCTTCTGGCTTCATGCTCTGGCCTCTGAGCCCCACAGGGTGGCAGCCCACCCTTGGGTTGCCTTCTGGTCCCTCAGTGGCAGTGATAACCTCCATCAGCCTCTGCATCCGGGGGGGGGGTCTTTCCTCAATGTCATTCTTCCCTTATTTTGTCCCATTACTGTCCCTTTCATTTCAGGCAGGCAGTGTTTTTAAAAATCTTGTTGGCCTCTCGTGCAATTCACGGATCTAAGCCAAAAGACCATGGATCCTCCACAAATCTTTCCTGGATAATCATATCTTTATTCTTGGCTTCTGCTAATGTGATATGATTGGATCAAAGACATGCACACCTAATGTCTTTAGCAAACAGTTGTCTAACTACACCCCTTGCCCTATTTCCAGAGCATGCTATCTAGATAGGCTGAGAATCTTCAAAATCATTAAGTGCTCATTTCGTTTTGCTTTGTAGTTCCTTCATCAATTCCTCTCTCTCCATTCACATTTTGCTATAAGCAGCAAGGAGAAATCAGCCACACCTTCAACCATTTGCTTAGAAATCCCGTTAGGTAAATATTCAAGTTCATCACTTACAAGTTCTACTTTGCATTCAACAGAACACAATTCAGCCAGATTCTCTGACACTTTATAGTAAGAATTGTTTTCCTCCAGTTTTCAATAGCATGTTTCTTATTTCCGACTGAGACCCCACTCCCAGAAGCACCTTTAACATTCATATTACTAGCAACATTCTGTTCATGATATATGTAATCTCTAAGACGATAGAAATTTTCTCTACAGCTCACCTCTTAAATTTCTGAGCTCTCACCAAAATTTCCTTAAGTGCCTCTATTTCTACCAACAGCCTCTTCAAGAAAATGTAGGCTTTTCCTATCATGCCTTCAGAACCCTCTTAGCCTCTCTCCATCACTGATTCCAAAGCTACTTTCACATTCTTAGGTACTTGTTATAGCGGCACCCCATTTCCAGGTGCCAGAATCTGTATTAGTTTGCTACAGTTGCCATAACACAAAGTACCACAAACTGGGTGGTTTAAGTAACAGAAATCTATTTCTGGTGACTAGAAGTCTGAAATAAAGGTGTTGGGAGGGTTGTTTCCTTCTGAGTGCTGTGAGGACAAATCTCTTCCATGTTTTTTTTTCCCCTAACTTCTGTTGGTTTGCTTGCAATCTTTGGTATTCCTTGGCTAGTAGATGCATTACTTCCAAATTTCTTCTTTTATAAAAATACCAGTCATACTCGATTAGGGGCTCATCTAACTCCATTAGGAAGTTATCTTGGCTTAACTAACTACATCTGCAATGATCTTATTTCCAAATGAGTTCACATTCTGAAGTATTTGGAGTTAGGACATAAACAGGATTTTTTTGGGGGAGTGGGAAACACAATTTAACACATAACATACATTTTTTTGTCATAATAGAAATTTAAAAAAATCTCCCATACAATATATCACTTCAAAGGGACCCATAGAACAACAAATATACTCGAACCTCATTGTTCAGGAAGCTTCTATTAAAAAGAACATAGATCAGTTCTTGACAGGTAGAATCTCCACAAGCATTCAAGCAACAATCATCCCATCTCTTTCTTTGCTCTCTCCTGTGTTTCTGGTGCTAGAATCTCAATAGCTAAATGTCCCAGGGTTCCTTGCAGCTGGTGGTGCTCTACAATTTTTTAGGTGCTGCTAATGCTATGCCTTTCTGTAAGATTTGGGAAGTAGAAGCCATTTTTTTATTCCTCCCAGAAGTGGTCATTGATGCATGGGTTTGGGCAGGTGTGAAAGTGTGAATGTTTTCAGTAGCCTCAGGATTCCTCTGCTAATAACTGCCTCAAGACTGCAGGGGGCAGGAAACTTTGGGAGTGGTTTCCTGCAGTTGCCTGATCAAGTGTATCTCATTGGCCTCCAAATCTAGTATGATTTCCACTATGTCAGTGGATTCATAAGACTTGATTGTCCTTTATTATTTTTTCTTTACGATGCTGAACATTTATAGTTTAATGATAACAAATGAATTAGTGCTAACATATAAGTTGGGTTTACATGTCAGCTACACCACAGTCAAAAACACATGAGCTTTGTCTGTTTGACTGTAAGTACGTCTCTTCCTGGGTAGGTTTGGCAAGAGATGTAACTCCTGAGCTTAAGTGACTACTTCTTACCTTGTAAGGTCATTACAAGAATGAGATGAACTATATTAGTAATAGTAGTAAAGATGGTATTAAAATAAGACTAATAATAATACTGTTATTTGCTGGGTTGCATCACCTCAAAATTCATATGTTGAAGTCCTAACCCCTGGCAAAGCTTTTAGCAAAGAGTTGGAAAATACAAAAAATACCCAAACTGAGTTGAAGAATAAAACCACTGAAATGAATAACACACTAGAAGGAACCAAGAATAGACTAAATGAAGTAGAAGAATGGATCAGTGAGCTAGAAGACAAATTAGTGGAAATCACTACTGCAAAACAGAAAAAAGAATGAAAAGAAATGAGGATAGTTAAAGAGAACTCTGGGACAAAATGAAGCATACGAGGTTGTTACTCATGCATCTCTGATTTCAACTGAGTATAGGACAGTCCTCCTTGTCCTTTGCTCTGTGTATCTATACTCTTCTTGAGTTCCCTGAACACCTTCACCATCGTTACTTTTAACTCTTTCTCAGATAAATTGCCTATCTCCTCATCGCTTATTTTTCCTTCTGGGATTTTGTCTTGTGCCTTAGCCTGGGAGATATCCCTGCCGCCTGAGAGTACAGCTGTGGACTACAGAACTGCTCACTGCTTTAGGGTACAGCTGCGGGCTCCTCACAGGCAGAGACTCACCACCTGTGGTGTCTGTCACTGAGCACCTCTGATTCAATGTCAAACTGTGTGTGGGACTAGGGATGCAGGGAGCTGACGTCAAGCTGAACTTGCTTTTGCTCTGTTAAGTAATAAACTGTTTGAATACATTTGGGCTCATTGTCTCCTTACTGGAAATATCTTGGAAGGATGACAAGCCAACCTAACAGCTGCAGTAGTGCACCGTGTGGCCCTGTAGTCCCTGCAGTGCTACTTAAGGACTGCCTGCCTGACCACTTGACAGACTCTGGTGTTGAGTTGTGTGGTGTTGCATGACCAGAATGCTGGCTTATTTTCTTTGGTATCACGCACAGCAAGGAGCAGTTTTCCACTCATACCATGACATAGGTAGTCTTGTCAGACCTCAGTTATTTACAAACCAACTTTAGAATGGATGCCATGTCTGACACCAGCTATACTGCTACTTAATATATTTATTTAAATATAATACATTTTTGAACTCAAATTCATTTAGAAAGTTAGCCTTATATTCCTACTTGAAATTCAAAATCAGTATCACTTGCTAGAGATGTAATTGTAAAGGTAAATGAAAATAAAAACACTTGAGTTCAAGTGAAAGAATGGAATATAAGCCAAATCCATTTGCAATGTAATGCCTACTTCAGTTATATCATTTATTCTTCATAGCAATTATTTAGTGTAAATATAGTAATTTCCACTTAAGAAATGGGGAAACAGACCCAAAGGATATAAATACCTTTCTCACCATCGCACAATGTGAGTCAGAGCCAGGACTGAAACCCATAATCATTTCATGCTGTAGCCAATAAGGAGCCAGAGCAGGTGAGACCTAAGTCATTTTGCCTCAGTGAGTTCCCTGGGCTCCTTTCCCTTTCCTTCTACCTAGGATCTAGTCTTTTCAGGCAGCTCCACAACCCTGGGGCTTCTCACCTATTTTATGGTGAAATGGGATACCCTACCTTAAGTCTCACCCAAGATTTTCAGTCCTTTAGGACCTGGAAAGATTTTAAAGCCTCCGTAAGGGGGAACAACTGCTGCTTATAATGCCCTAAGCAGAGTGAATTCTGAGTAGGGCCTTTCGTCGCAGAAGCATTTTTTGGTGCATGAAGATGCAAATGAGGACTCAGAAATGTAATTCTTATATTGTACATTGTAATAAGAAGTATATAAGCCTAGACCAGGACACTGGAGGTGCTTTTGAGATGACTGTTAGGCTGATGGAGTTTTACGTGGAGGAAAAAAGAGATCTGTGGCTTCTCCTTCCCTGCCTTTAAATAACTTTTTAAGAAAAACATAGTTTTTGCAGGAGATGTGGCATTTTGCCATGGGCTTGTGATATCCAGTTCTTTCATCTTTCTCCCTATGAACTGTTCCAAATATCTTTAGTGCTTTAGTTACATTTTAACAGCAGAGTAAAAGAAGTATATCATTAAAAAGTTTTAAATGTTTCTCAATGATCATCTGGGAGACCATGTGAGGTCTGTGTGCTACATTTTGGGAAACCTTTCTTTCAAGGAAAGAACAAAGCCTTTATGTCAAACAATGAAAAAATATTATTTTAAGATCTTATGAAAACATCAGATTATCACTGCAGTCGTCACGTACAATATCAATTACATATCTAACATTTTCATAAGTATTTACTTTGTGAAAGAGCAAGGACTTCTTAAAACTTGAATCCCCAAATCTGCTTTACTGGAGTCAGATACAAACTTTGTGTATACTCTGATCTACCTTTTTGTGACTATTAAATGAGGTCATATATGTATGGAATCTAGCACAGGGAACTGGCTAACAGATAGTACACACCCAATAAGTGTGAGTTATTATTCCTGTTATTATAAAAGAACTCAATAAATGGAGCTATTGTCATAACTGTACACAGGTCTGGGTTTGGTCAGTCATTTATGACCATACAGCATAGGTCAAAATCATCCAGGCAAGCTAGTAAGAGTGGTGACTTCTAACTGTGTACAGAAGATTAGTATCAGCACAGAAACAGGAGCAGGTAGCTTTCAGTGGCAGCAGCATTAGAGGTGTCTTGTAGGGAAGATGGGTGCCTCACAAAGTTTGAAGGGATGGGAACCTGGAGCTGCCCTTCTATCTGTGCCTTTTAAGCAGGGTCCAATCTTAAAAGAGAGAAGCAATTCAGAAATAACCAATCACAGGAAAGCCTGGTCCTACATTACTCACAGCCTTGCTGAGACTTCAGTTCCAGAGAATAGAAAAAGAGGTTTTTATATACCCATTAATTTTATGAAGCTAGTGTAACCTTGATACCAAAGTCCAAGAAAAGAGAGTACATGACACAAAAGTATAGGTTAGTGTCACTCATGAAGACACATAAAAATCCTAAGCAAATTAAGATGTAGATTCTCCTGATTAATACATTATGACCATTCCCCACCCCCAGGAATGCAAAGTTGGTTTAAATGTAGGAATTGACCTACATAATTTACCACGTTAACAGATTAATGGAGGAAAAATTCCTATTGCATACAAGTGTCTGATGAATGTCAACATATATTCAAGATAAATATTCTTAGCAAACTAGGATTAGAATGAACTTCCTTTACTTCACAGTAAATGTGGTGAAATGCTAAGACTTCCATTCCTATCAGGAATAAGAAAAGGATGCCCATTATTACCAGTTCTATTCAACACTGTCCAATGTTGTAAAAAAAGAAAAGGAAGAAAAAGTATAATGTTAAAAACAGCGGACACAAACTGCTAGCATTCAAAGAAGAGATACAATTGGGTATGCTGAAGTCACAAAGGATCTAGACACAAACTGTTGGAATGAATAAGCATATTTAGCAAGACTGCTGTAGAGAATATCAATGTAAAATATATCTGTATATATTTGCTCAATCAAAATATCAAACTTTAAAAAATAATATAATTTTCAACAGCATCACTTAGGAATAAGTTTAACAAAAGATTTGCAAGATTATTTGATGAAAGCTGTAAAACTTTATTGAGAGAATTTTAATAGTCAAATATGCAACATAAGAACAGTTTGCATGGTTTCATCTTGTCTTTGCTTAAACCTGTGGTTCTCCTTCCTCTGTAAGATAAACATAACAGTTGGGAACATTACTTAGCAGAATTGTATTTAGATTACATTAAAGATATACAAAGGACACTACAGTTTTGCTTTTATAAGACTTCCAAGTATATATTTTAACCAATATTTTAAAACACACCACTCTCTATTGGTACAAGGAAACAAAAAGATTGCTCAAGTTAAGAACACATTAAATAAAATGAACTTATTAAAATGTAGTTTTAAGTGGAAAGAAAAAAATTGTGTATACTTTTACTAAAAGTCCAAACAACACACACACAAAACCTAACAAAAGAAATTTACAAAAAACTGTAACTGCTTCAACTTGAAATAATATTCTGAATATGAGATAGCTAAAACAGCAATGTCATATTTTTTACTGCTTAAGTGAAGTAAATAGAAAAGCCATTACTACATTTGTTTTTTTCTCTGTTATGCAGAAGCAAAAATGTTTCTTTGGCTGGTTAGCCCTTACGGGATTGTTTAGGGTAACCATTTGTCCCCATTTTCACCTGCAATCCTGGTGCAGTTATGAGTAATGCCTTTTTTCCCACACCTGAAAGTATTCCAGTTTGTATATTATACAATAACATTAGTTTTAAATCATTAGCATCATTTTGACATCAAAATATGGAGCACATATATACCATGTCTTACAACATGACAAAAAAGAAGAAAGTGAGAAATGAATGGAGAGAGGGAAGGAAAAAGAAAAGGAGAGGGTGGGAGAAAAGGAGACTGAGACCAGCCAAACATTTGCTTCTAAAAGTAAATGCTTTTTAAAAAACTTTACTGAGGAATAATTGACAAATATAACTGTATACATTGCAAGCACACAATGTAGTGGTTTAGTGTATGTATACCTTAGGGAATGATTACCAAGATAAAAATAAGTAATTAAAACATCCATCATCTCAGAGGTTCACTCTTTTTTTTTTTTGTGGTGAGAATGCTTAAGATCTACTCTCATCAACTTTCAAGTATACAATACTATATTATTAACTAAAAGTAAATGCTTTTGAGGGACAAGTGTGACAAATTTTAGAAGTTTTCCCATGGTATCTGTGATGTTTAGATATTCAGGTTCTACTGGGATATCTTAAATAATATATGTTTTCCTAGTATTATCAATCATTTCATCAATATTTTGAAAATATTAGACTTCAAGAATGTATTCACTTTCAATTATATAATATACTCAATGTCTGTTAGTGTCTTGCTCATATTCCTTATTGTATATACTTGGGCTTTTGCAATTTTCTTCAGATTATGTAAACTAGTGGATAATCTTCATAAATTATTTTTAAAGAGCAATCTTTCCGATTTACTAGTTCCATTACCCTTCCTTTTAGTTATGATTCACACCTCTTATTAAGTACCTCTTTCCTTTCCCCTTAGGTTTATTCTGTTGCTCTTTTTTATCTTACTTTTTCTATTGGATGCTCACATAATTAACTATCTATTTAATAACATATCCATTTAAAGGCTATGATCTTCCTTTGAGGACATTTTAGTCATGTTCAAGAGGCTCCTGGAAGTACTCTGAAAACTATATTTTAATCTAAATATTCTAATGGAATGGCTCAGCAATGTAAAGTAAAAAAGTTTAGTAGAAGACTAATGGAAGGTAATTTCTGCCCTAAACATCGAGTCTTTCCTTTAAATCTGGAAGCTCTTGAAAGTAATAGTCAGCAATATGGAAAACGGGTATGTAAAACATACTTAGGTTGATTAGTCGGGAATTCCTAAGGTGAAGTCCTTGAACTTCACATCTTACTAACTGTTGTCTCAAGGCAGAAACTAATATTCCACTTTTGATATGGTTAGAAGAGATCATATCATAGTGTCTGCATTTTTATTAGGAATAGTACTCACTTAGACTGACAGTGGGGACAGGGAGCATGCTCTCAGCATATGTATCTTACTCACACCTGCCTTGATCACTGACTACATGCACTCTCTCAACTTGATCAGCCACAGAAACTAGATACTAGACTATCTCTTGCCATTTTATTATTCTGTGGTTTGATGCTTCATTGGGTAAAGGATTTAAAATGCAATTATTTTTTAAGAGCTAGAATAATTCAGAATTTTATAGAATCTAAGAACAAGTATCCAGGTCTCCATGCAGAAAAACAAATACCAAGAGGAGTATTGACCCATTATCTTAGTAGCAATGAAATCTCAATTCAGATGTTAAAATCTGATTCAAGATGACATTTTATCACAAATCATGAAAAATAGAATATCTCTGTATTCTACCCAACCGAACCAGAGAAGGCAAAAATCAACATTAAAAATGATTTTAATATATCTTATTTGAATTCACTATTTATATAAGAGTAAAGATAGGTTTAGAAGTTAAGGGATTTTCCAGAATCACACAAATTATGTTACAGCTGGTACTAGAACCTACTTCAGTACCTCAGCATATTTCATAGAAACTGGTATTTATTACAAATGTATTATACATTTGTTAAAAGCAGAAATTATAAAAGAATGTGAAAATTACTAGCTGTCGATTGAAGTACTTACTCAAGAGAAAGAATTTTCATATTTTATAATACAATATGGGTTTGATTCAATTTGTTTCTATATCTGAAAGTCTGTAAGTCAGGCAGTCAGGCATCCAGGGTCTGAGCTATCTTTCAAAAAATATTTATACGTGTACTCTGTTATTAAAGTAGCAGTAACATTACCTCTATATTGTTAAACATATAATACTCTGGAAAAAGAGAAACCATATAAATTGCATTCTTAATGGATACATACCTCCTTCCGACATTTTAAGGGGCTCTGGAGTTGATGGAATCTCCTCCTTGACATCAGAATCATCTTCTCCTTTATCCTCAGTCTCTGCCTGAGGCAGTTGCTGGACATCAGCTTCCAGGTCAGGACCTTAAAAAGATAACAATTTAAATAGTAAACATGAAATATAAATAAGGAGATGATAATATTCATTCCTTCAAATATATGAAATAAAAGCCTGTAGGCCAGTGTGATAATAAATGTGATGGAAAAATGGACTTCACACGTTTGTTTTCCTGTATTACGAGTCATTTTAAATAATAATCTATACCACACTACATCTACATTTCCTACTTATTACCAAGGTATACTAAGAGTAGAGTGTATCAGCTATCTAAGAAATCTAAAGTTTATACCACAGATAGGATTTTAATTACAATTAAAATGTGATTTTATGAAGGATTAGCAGAGTGTATTTGTGGGTCTGTGACAAATCCTATAGTAGTTACACTCATTCCCTACTGAAATAACCTCAAATTTATTGTTAAAATTAACTACTTACATTTACATGCAAAGGCCCTATATATAACTATCCATAAATGATTCCCATTTAGAACAAAGTATCAAAAACAACAGCAAATTATTACTGACAAACATCAACATTTCTGTCGTATAGTAAGAGTAAAGGAAGTAAAGTGGAAAAAAATTAACGGTCTTTGTTGCCAGTCATATTGTAGAAACCTCTTAATAGTGAGTGGCTAAAGTAATCTATGGCCTGAATTATGTAAATAATTGACAAGTGTTTGATGAAAATACTGGAAATTTGGAAGAAGTAATTTCTGTTTCATGATAATTTTAAGATGCTTTTGATTTTCCTAATTATAAAAGTTTTTAAACATCTTTTAAAGCCAGTTAAAAAATCATATTAACATAGATACCTATATGCCAGTATCCTGAATTACCCAGCTTTTGCCATACCATATCAAAATATCAGTCAAAGGAAACAGTGGCCATCATTCATTGAACTCTTTCCTGGAGTCTCTATTCTGCTCCACTGAACTCTATTTATTCCTAGGCCAATACGTAAAGAGTGTACAGTGCAGCCATATTTGAGTGTTAGGCATTTTATACAAAACAATTAAGCTTTTTTTGGTACAACAACAATAGATGGTAGGAAAAACACAAACCTTGGACTGAGATATAAATTATGTCCCAATGAGTCTGGTACTTTCTTGCAAGCCACAATTCCTGAGCCTCAATTTTCTCATTTACAAAATGGGGCTAACAGCCCTATGCACATAGGCTTTATTCCAGGTGTTATAAGATATGCTGACTAGGCACTCTGCACTTGCTATTAAAAGCTGCTTACACTTGTGATGCAATGACTGAAAAGGCCACGCAAGCATGTTCAAAAGAAGAAAAAATCAAACTATTTAAATAATGTACATTTTTGTAGTTAAAATTAGTTTCCTGTGATTTATCAAGGACTATTTTCAAGCACACAAAATAAATCTTGAAGAAACAGGAAAAATTCATTATAGTGAAGGACTGCATGAAGCTGCAAACTCTACTCTCTTTACATTTTCAGGCAATTTTCAGGAAATGTTTGAGATCGATTTCTAATATTTTCTCTCTTCCTGTTATGGTATGTCATAATACATGATGCACATACACACCTCTGCCCACCACCCCAGTATTCTTCTTCCTTTTCCCTTCACCTTGAATCAGAGGCGCTCCTTCATCCTCTTTCTCTTGACCAGGTGTAATATCCTCATTATCAGTTGGTGGGTCCTCCTCTTGAAGTTGTTCATCACTGGGCTGCTGGGCCTAAGGGCATGTGTGCGTAATAAAAATTTCTGTTAATACGTGCCAATGATATAAATACATGTAATACATAAACATATCTAGTCATAAATAAGTATAAAGACACTTAAAATGACTCTATATACTTATTTGTAATGAAGTTACTCTTCCCACAGAAAGGCTACTGGAAGAAAAGTTACCCACAAGGACTTTGGAAGCTATTTTAAGCTACACTGGGATGGATGTGTGCAATCTGTTGTTAATAAGGATGAGAAAGAACTCACCATGTGTATTTCCACAGGCAACACAGAATGTTACCCACCTGGATCAATGTTCCCTTCCCCCTCTCAGCATGGAAAACTTTTATCGCTGTATCTATAGTAGTTCAACAAAATTTTCAGGAAAACAAATTTCTGATAACAGAAAAATTCCAATATCAAAGCACTCACAACCGCAGGTTCAATGAGCTGGTAAGATTCTTGATCATCTCCTTTTCCTCTAGATTTGAATCTTAGTCTTACATGCTCACTCATATTTCACACTGAAAGGAGAATATTGTGATTTAGAAAATGTACTTAAGAGGAGCACTATACCACTTCCACGGTTAAATGCATTCCCTTAAATGCTTTTTTACTTTGAAAATACTTTCAAAATAAGTCCCAGAGTAAGTATAAGTGTTCATGTTTTCTGGTGACACCAAATGCAAGGGTGTGAAAAACCATTTATGTCAGCCAAGCTAGCAGTGAAATCACCATAAGGTACATGACAAAATATGAGGTTCGGTTTCACAACTTGATTCATCATCATGGAGACATTAAAAAAAATACCACTAGAGAATTAAAACTTGAGTAACTACCACTTCTGGCACACTCTCATTTACTAAACCCTTTCTCTGCTCTCCTCAATGAAGTTTTACTGGAACACAAAGCCACACTCGTTCACAGCCTACAGCTATTTTTGCATTAAAACGGCAGGGCTGGGTGGTGGCAAGAAAAGCTCTCTGTGGCACACTCTTCCCTGGCACTCTAGTCAGTGCACTACAAACCTCAGGATACAGTCAAAACCCCACATCGGTCCTTTCTAGGCCTTTCCTTTACCGTCACCTTGCACCCTGCCCCCTGCCCGGGGCCCCACTGCCGACTCCGGGTTCTCTGCTCTGTCGGTAGTTCCAGGGCCTCCAAGACCCAGATACTGCAAATAACGCCTCCAATACTCGCCCCATCTTCACCCGACCCCCTCCCCTCCCCTCTGTCTCCCACTGTCTGCCTTTTCCCGCCGCCATCTTGAGAGCCAAGGTAGCCAAGACACCTGTGAGAATGACGACACCTCGAAGACCCTCCTTCTCAGAGGCCACAGATCCCACTGCTGTCCCGCTGGCTCCCCTTCACACGCACGCACACTTAAACTCCCAGCAGGACGGATCTGTCGACCTACCAGGTGATCTCAGCCGACAAGAAGCAGTCCAGACTGTGAGACTTGATATGCACAACTCGGCACCGAGAATGCTTTGCACACGCCGCACGCTGAGGGCCGAAGACAAGCGCGCAACCCTGGGCATGCGCACTGTACCTGTCCTGTGCCGCGTGGGCCAGTTTCCCCGCCCTCCACGGGACCCCACCAGGATTCCCGGATCTGTGCTTTGTGGGCAGTTCCTGGTGCCTCCAGGGCTCGGATACCTCAAATAACGACCCCAAAAGTGACTCCCAACCCTCCGGGGCCCATCGTCCTCTTTTCCCGCCCGCCATCACCACGAGAACAATGGCGGCCATGGCACCTCTGAGAAGGACGACGACCTCGAGGACCCTCCTCAGAGGCCACAGATCGCACCGCCTGACCCACCCAAAGCTCGCTGCCTCCCCCATCACGTGCACACACATTTAAACTCCCGGCAGTTCGTATCTGTGGACCTACCAGGTGATTCTCAACTGGTGAAAAAAGTCGAGAAGGAAGAAACACGACCTCCTCTGGCCCAGCTCTGCTCACAGAATGCGCACAACAAGGCACATGCGCTGTGTGCGTCTGTATGTGTGTGCCGCCACTAGGCTGAGACCCGGAACTACAGTCGCCCAAGGACGAGAAAAGGAGCTTGGAAAGTTTTGGGTTTGTTTTTTGAACACCACAGCCGCCTTTCTTAGGCGTCCACAAACTTTAGTGACAGCCCCAGGTTACTCTTAGTGGTAAAAGTGTCTCAGAAAGACGCTTAAGGATATTAAGGATTTTAATACCTATTTTTGTACATGCTTTGATTAACCATTAACTTCTCTTCTGGATTTTCTGTCTTGCTTGCAATGACTTTGCTCACTTTCATAGAATAAATACATAACATCTGTTTCCTTTTTCACTTGTGGTGCTGCACATTTAAATCTCTGGACTCAGAACTGATTTTTTTGAATATATCTGTGGTCATGGGGTCTGTGTATGGTTCAGAAATATCCATAGATACTGGTTCTAGGATCTAGGCTCAGTCCACTGTCACATGGTGCACAGCAGTGTGAGTATGCTCATTATATTCTGTACTTCTCACTAGTCCACCATCTTCTCAGTCTGCTAGCTTATGGAATAAAGTCGATATTCATTGCCCCAACACCTTGTCTCAAGATTTATTGGCCTGTTCTGCAGCAAGCAGTATGAGCTTGGACTTGGTAAAAGTTCTTCAATTTTTTAAAAGAGTGAGATCAGTTATAATCCTTGATCTCTTACTTAGTTTATCTCTTATACTTTATGATCTTTCTCAGAAAGGGCACTATCATTATCACTTTTTACTTGCTTTTCCCCCTTTAAGTCCAGGTTTTTCAGTACTGCACTCAAGAATTGCTCAAAGAATTGGAGCTAGTGATTTCTGGACTTAGACTTTCTGTGAGCACCTAACCAGCAAATGGTCAAATTCATGCCATCAGACAGTTGGACAGCTGTGGGTCATGAGGGCCTGGGCTTTGATGATTCCTGAATTGTTCCACTTCACTTTATAGGGCGGACTTCAGCCTGATGCCAGTCTTTAGCTTTCTCCCACCATTCCTATGGAAGATAACCACTGACCAACTTGATCAAAGGCCATAATTGGATTTGGCAGAAACAAGTTGTGAATTTGCTCTGGTGACACACGGGAAGCAGCAGAAAGTATGAAAGAACTGCTTGATACATGACTCCAGGAACTCTCTCTGGGCTGATAAGCAAGGAGAGCTAGCCTACCAGCAGCTCTTCTACTTGCAGTTTCCCACAAGACCAGAGCTTTACTTCTCTTAAGCAGGAGCATCTATGAAGAAATGTAAATTTCCATAGGATCACAGGGTCGTGGGGAATGGAACTAGTTCTACAGATTCTGGGCTGCTGCCATTTTCCAGAATATCATAAACAGCTGGCATCTAAGCTCAGACTGCTTGGTGGCTGAGGTCAAATTATTTACTACTTATCATGTGAAATGCAGCTCTCATGCTTGCCTCATAAGATGGGAACACAGAAGGAGCTGGGGTTCTTTTGCTACAGCACAGCAATGCATGACCTTCAGTTATGCCCCAGCCCATGGACAGTTTCTACAGGATCCAAAAGAACAAGAGGCCATAGGAACCTGCTGACCCTTTTGCCTGTGAGTTCCTGTCTGTGTCAAGTGGCAGTTGTCATAAGCAAAAGACACTGTTACCTGAATTTTAATGTGAAGCTTTGAAAATGGTACTGACATTTCCTCAGTAATTATATATTTTGTGGTAGCCCTAGTGGCCTATATCAAAGATGGCCTTTTTGTCTGAAAATACTGAATTTCCAAGGCTGAGGTAAAATGGGTGTTCTCACGTGTATTTGCATGTACTTTGATAGCAGTGTTTATTAATCATTGGAGATGTTCTGTGAAAAGACTTTAATGTTAACCAAACTGTGGTTTACAATTCATTGTGGGTTGTAAGATTAATGCTGTCAACCACAAATAGCATTTTAAAGAAATGAGATAAAATATAATAGTAAATATCAGCCTGAACTGCATATAGATTATGAAAATAAACTACACAATACATATATTTATGTGCCTACTGAATTATACACAAAATATATTTTTCATGCATTGTAGTAAAAAATGGAAAATCACTACTTTAGACAGTATCAGATAAATGCTTATAGGCCATGTCTTCAGCTATGTATGAGAATAATGGATTAGGACCTACTCAGAATAACTTCACTCTTATCAATATCTTTCTACATAATCTTTGAAGTAGTTCTCAATGTAGTTTAAGATGGGTCAGCTTTTCTGTGGGCATTTGACCCTCAGCAAACTTACTTGTGGAATCTTGAGGTTGTGAGAAGAAAGTCCGATTAGTAGGGGGGCTTTGTGGTTCATTACCTCTGTTAATGCCCAGAGTCTCTCCTATTGTGTCCTTCTATAGCTTCAGGGTTTGTTCATGTGAGTGATTCTGCACTTGGGTGATGCTGCCTTGACCATTCTCTTTTTACCCTTAATTACTGAACCTTTTTTATGTATGTAATTATGTACTTAATTAGCATCTAGTGACAGTGCCAATTGTGGTGTTCAGTGTTGACCCATTTTACATATACTCAAAATATTTTCAATATAAATATTTATTCTTACCAACTTTCTCTTAAGGTACATGGAGACTTTCAATGCAAATAAATATCAGTGTTTAATGTCAGATCTTACTACGCAATAATCCTGAAGAATTTCTAATCAAACTGTTATCACCATAAACTTTAGATAAATGACACATTTACTAAGACACAGAATCAAAGATTTTGAGATACTGACATTTTAATAGATCCACTTGAGGGATATAAAGTCATAGAATATTTGAAAAAGTTTCCTCCTTTAAACTATGGAGTGAATTTGGGATATTCTTTCTCATTAAAATCATTTCCTTTTATTCCTTTAATCATGTTTCCTATTGAGTGTACTCATTCAAACATAGTTTTCATTTCACACAAATACTTGGCCTTAATTTACTATTCAGCTTCACTTCAGTTTAGAATGCTTAGGAAGACCAAGTAGCCAAATACTGTATGCCAACAAGATTTCTGGCATTCCTGTACTAGCGTGTGGTCCCTGATCATTCTTAGAAAATCACCATATCTAACCACTGTCATATCATCAGCAATATAAGAGCCACAACACTTGGAGCTACGGTTATCATCTGAACATACTCTTTGAATTATAGTGCAATAGACTAAATGTTTCTCTCTCCCCCAAATTTTATATGTTGAAATCTAATCTTCAATGTGATAGTATTGGGAACTGGGTTATTTGGGGGATAATTAGGCTACGAGAGTGGAGCCCTTTTTAAATGTGATTAGTGCCCTTATAAAAGGGATTCCCAGGGAGCTCTCTCACCCTCTTTCTGCCATGTAAAGATACAATGAGAATTCTGCAACCTAAAGCTCCTGGAGAATGTCATTCTAAGTGAAGTAAGCCAGAAAGAGAAAGAAAAATATCGTATGAGATCACTCATATGTGGAATCTAAAAAACAAAAACAAAAACAAAACAAAACAAAGCGTAAATACAAAACAGAAATAGACTCATAGACATAGAATACAAACTTGTGGTTGCCAAGGGGGCAGAGGGTGGGAAGGGATAGATGGGATTTCAAAATTGTAGAATTGATAGACAAGATTATACTGTATAACACAGGGAAATACACACAAGATCTTATGGTAGCTCACAGAGAAAAAAATGCGACAATGAATATATATATGTTCATGTATAACTGAAAAATTGTGCTGAACACTGGAATTTGACACAACATTGTAAAATGATTATAAATCAATAAAAAATGTTAAAAAAAAAAGAACCCAACCATGCCGGCACCCTGATCTCACGCTTCCAACCATCAGAACCTTGAGAAATACATTTCTATTGTTAAAAGCCATTCAGTCTGTGGTACTTTGTTATAGCAGCTTGGTTAAGACAGATGGGTAATATTTCTAGATGCAACTTTGAATAAAAATCTATTTATA
Organism: Vicugna pacos; assembly: GCF_048564905.1. Classification (NCBI taxonomy): domain Eukaryota; kingdom Metazoa; phylum Chordata; class Mammalia; order Artiodactyla; family Camelidae; genus Vicugna; species Vicugna pacos. The sequence goes on along the minus strand of NC_133023.1, from coordinate 42,155,272 downwards.
TGCTTACTATTGATATACTGATAGCCAGTGAAAGTACAAATGCATATATATCATAGTTATAGTAATATTCTGCAACAGTTAATGGTGATTGTGAAAACTATAATATTACATTATGAAAAAAGAGAAAGAATTTTAAAATAATTAGTAAGGAAACATATTGAGATTTAAGTAAATTATTGAGAGTATATGTGAGCTAGAAAATGTCTGGAAGGGTATTATATTCTTTTCCCCCTTTTACTGAGGTTTAATTGAGAAATAATTTTATATATTTAAGCTGTGTAATAAGATTTTTTTGTTTTTCATGAGTATAACATGATAATTTAATATATGTATGAATTGTGATATAATTACTACCAATGTTTATAAAAACCATCTACAATTATGGAAAACAGAATAAGAGATATTAGAATAATAAGGGGTTACCAAACTTTTTGTTTAAAAGGCCCAGATGTAAATATTTCAGTCTTGGTGGGCCACAGATAGTCTTTGTGACATATGGTTCTATTTTTAAAAAATAATCCTTTAAAATGTAAAAAGTATTCTTAGCTCAAAGGCTATACAAAAACAAGCCACGGGCTAGATTTGGCTTAGAAGCCATATTTGCTAGCTCCTGAATTATATTTTAATTCAGATATTTGAATATTATTTTTCTACCAGCAGTCATAATATTAGCAAAGGAGAGTTGTATTTCCACGATGTAGAAAGTCTCAAGAGAAAGCCGCTTTCACCCTGAGCAGTAAGAAAGAAGCCCAATAATCTGCAACATTATAGATTAGAAAAATTATTTATTTAGAGCAGTTGTAGGTTCACTGTAAAATTAAAAGGAAGATATAGAGATTTCCCATATCCCCCTGTCTCCACACATGCCCCACCATGATCAACATCTCCCAACACAGTGGTACACTTGATGAATCTAGTAGGTTTTTTTTAACTGTGAGAGAGCTGAGGTAACAAGGCAGTCATGTGAACTGATAACAAATAGTGACAAGCCTCCTGAACAGACTTAGGACACACAAACTACTTCACCTCTGGTAAGGCACATGTGGAAGAAGTGACATTCATAAAAGCAGGTGAGAAGAAAATGACAGAAATTGTAACAAGTTCATAATAGAGAACTATGAGCTAATGAGAGAGTTTTGAATCCCTGGACGCTTCAGACTCAAAAGGGGTCCAGGTTCATTTGCTAGCTCTTTTATGGAGACTTCTATTTGGCATTCATGGGAAAGACTGAGGGAATTCCAGGAGCCCTGAAAGAGCTCTATGGAAGCACATACATAAGAAACCCTGCCTGGTTCCCAAAACCTTGTCCTATTGAAGCAAAGGCATCAGCCATTATGGAAAGGACAGGAAAACCTCTCATCATGGGTCCCTGGTAAAGGTCTAGTGATGTTGAGAGAGGGATAAAAGCAACAGGTGTTTGTGTCTGGAAGAGAAGCAAAATACCCACTTTGGCCCAGAAACCCACACTTGTTATGAGGTGGAGGTATATTACTCAGGGATAGAGGCAGAAAACTTGCTTCCACTCAAGGTCCCTCACTGATACAGGGAAAATTTCAGCCAATACAAAGAGGATGTAGGAATTTGAGAAAGCCCCATCCCTGAGGGTTAGGCATAAAGGACCTGCCTAAGACTGAGGTTGGAGCAGGAAAACTGAGAACCCCCTCTGCCTCCACTAAGAGCAGCAACAGAGTAGTGGCAGTCAACTGATAGGGGTGAGCCCTCTGTGGCCCAAGTGTATGTGTCAGGCTGGAAGACAAATGAGGAGTAGGATCACTGAGAGAGCCTCCAATTCTCCAGCTCCTATGCTAACACAAGGTAGCACTGCCCACTGCTAAAGGAATGTGAAGTCTGTGTTGTATTGACATAACTATAGAAACAATACAACTGAAGCCCAGCTCTCTACTGTTGAGATTGACTCAAACATCAGCACTAACGCCCTTACAGAAGAAAGGAAGAAAAAAAAAAAGACATTATATGCAGAAGAAAAAAGTTAAGGACAGGTGACTTTTCATTGGAATCTATGCAATCCAGAATTCTCTAGCTTTTTTCAAAAATGAAGATGAAATAAAAAGCATTTGCACACATAAGCAAATCAAAAGCTGAAACAGTTCATTCCCAGCAGATCTGCTCTACAAAATATATTAAAAAGTTCTTCAGGCAGAAAATTATATCAGAAGGAAGTTTGGATGTACACAAGGGATTGAATAGTGCTGGAAATGGTAAAATTGTGGGTAACTTCAAATACTTTTCTGTTATTTAATCTCTTTAAAAGATAGTTGATGTTTAAAGCAAAATAGTAACAATGTATTATGGGATTTATCACGGATACAGAATTAAGATGTAAGACAGCTACAGTACAAAGGATGGAAGGGAGGAAAGAAAGAAAAATAAAGTTATTACACTGTACATGCATTGGTGTAATATTATTTGAGAGTAAGTTAAAGATACATAGTAATCCCTGGAACAACGTCTAATAAAGTTAAACAAAGATATATAAGCCAGTAGTGAAAATTAAATGATATAATACTAACCGGTCAACTGATCCAAAAGAAGTGAGAAAATAAGAAAAACTGAATAAAAAGCATATGCGATAAATATAAAAATATAGCACGACAGTAGATTTAAAGGCATACTGATTCCATGCTAAATGTAATTTGCTTACATATGTTGATCAAAAATCATATTTTTTGGATTTGATAAAGAAAGGAAAATCAAATTATACACTGCTGAAAGACCCCTTACTTTAAATAAAAAGAAATAAGTAAGTTAAAAGTAAAAGAATGGAAAAAGGTATACCCTGCAAACACAAAGCAAAAGAAAGCTGGAGGTGCTAACTTAATGCCTCACAAAGCATACATGATAGTGTGGATGATTACTAGGGATAATGGAGACATTACATAATAATGATAGAGGGGTGCATTCATTGAGAAACATAAAAACATGATTATGTATGCAACTTAAAAATACATAAGGGCAAAACTGATAAATGGAAAGAAGAAATAGGTAAATGCACACAGTCATAATTGGAGATATCCACATCTCTCTGTCTACAATTGATAAAAATGTGGACAAAAGAATCAGGACATATATGTGTATACATACACATATATATGTATAAATATGTATATATATGGCTTTAACAACACTATCAACCAACTTGACCTAATTGATTTTATTGAACAATAACAGCTGAATACACATTCTTCTGAAGTGCACATGGAATGTTCGCCAAAATAGACTATATACTGGGCCAAAAAACCCCACATCCTGATAAATTCAAAAGACTGAAATTATACAAAATATGCTCTTTGACTAGAAAAGAATTAAAATAGGAATGAGTTTTAGAAATATATCTGGAAACTATGAAATACTGGAAATTAAACAACACTTGTAAGTAATGCAGGAATCAAAGAAGAAATCTCAAGGAAAACTAGAAAATGAAAACACAACATATCAAAATTGGCTGGATGAATCTAAAGCAATGCATAGATGGAAATTTGTAGCATTAAATGCTTACATTAAAAAAGAGGTCTCAGAATCAATAATTTCAACTTCTACTTTAAGAAACTGGAAAAATAAATTCAAATTATATCCAAAGCAAGAAGAAGGAAAAGTAATAAAGATATGAATAGAAATAAATTAAATAGAAACCAGCAAATCAGTAGGAAAAAAATCAGTGAACCCAGAAACTGTTTCTTTGAAAAGACTAATCAAAATAATATACCTTTAGCAAGAATGTTATGAGACAGAGATAGAAAGAGAGAAGAGAGCAAATAAATTACTAAAATCAGTAATTCCAGATGCTACATCAATTACAGAATCTTCACATATTAAATGTATGACAGAAAACATGGAAAATACTACCCTCCAAATTTGTTCAATAGATGAAATGGGAAAATTCCTTGAAAGACATGAGCTAGCAAAACTCACTCAAGAAGAAACAGATAACATGTATAGCCTTATACCTAGCAAAAGAATGAATTCACTAAAAACAACAAAGAATAAAACAAAACAACAAAACAAAAGCTGTTTCTCAAATAAAATTCAAGAGTTCTTGTGGCTTCACTGGTGTGATGGTTAATTTTATGTGTCAACTTGACTGGGCTAAGGCATGCCCAGAGGGCTTGCAAAACATGATTTTTGTGTCTGTGAGAGTGTCTCCAGAGGAGATTAGTGTTTCAATCAGTAGATTGAGTGAAGAAGATTACCCTCACCTATGTTGGTGGGCATCATCCAATCCACTGAGATCCTAAATAGAACAAAAAGGTGGAGTAAGGGAGTATTTGCTCTCTCTGCTTGAGCTGAGATATCCATCTTCTCCTGCGTTCAGACATCAGTGCTCCTGCTTCTAAGGCTTTTGGACTCAGACTGGGACTTACATTGCTCCCATGATTCTCAGGATTTGAGACTTCGACTGAATTACACCACTGACCTTCCTTGTTCTTCAGCTTGCAGGCAGCAAATTATGGAACTTCTCAGCCCCTAAAAATCACAAAATCCAATTTATATAACAAATTATCTATCACCTGTCTATCTATCTATCTATTTACCTATCTATCTATCTACCTACCTACCTACTTATCTATCTATCTAATCTCTCCTATTGGTTCTGTTTCTCTGGAGAATCCTGACTAATGCAGATTTTGTTACAGAGAGTGATTCTAGAAGAACTGAATTTTAAGAATGAGTTTTCAGAATTGGTCCTTGGGTTTCTGGAATTGTCTGTGTAATATGGTTAGATTTAAAGCTGCTAATGGCTCTATTTCTTGCAGTAAAGAGAGCCCTGATATTTTGCCTGTCTCTATAAATAGTTGATGCATATAGAGACATGCAAAATATCTGCATTGGATATCCCTATTCAACTACTTGTAGGAAATGAGGAGCTAAATGACTCTATATATGATACTTCTGAACATTTTTATAGAAGTAAGGAATATACTGACATCAGTTGGTTTTCCCTAATGTCCCTGGACAAAGTGGTAAAAGAAAAAGATTAACTGAAGGATTTGAATTCTGCATAATAAATACCCTTAGATCTTCTAGGTGTGCCCTGAATGGGAGTCTTCTCTCGAGTAACCACAGAGCTGAAATTACTGAAAATTAAATGCAGGATCTCATCCTGCAATTGGCTGAACTAAAATTCAAGTTGAAGTCCTATCTTGCACAGTGTCTACTGTGAAAGTGAGGGCAATTGTTTGGGAAATAATGGGATCCTATAAGTTGGGATGGGAACATGTGGGAAGGCCCTGATGAAGTTGGGGCCATTGAGTCCATACATTCTTATGTATCTTCTTTGCCAGTGGAAGAGTTCTCCCTACTCCCAGTGGAAGCCTCCTCACCCATGTAGTATAGTCCTTTCTACCTCTATCTGAGAGGGTTAACCTTGCATTGCCTGAGGAAATGGTAATGGTCTCCCCTGAGGCACTCAACATACAAGACAATGCTGATTCTCCTTACGACTCACTCCCACTATCCCCTTTGCTTCTAGACCTACAACTAGACTCAAGTCCCATCAGGCCTTTAAAGATGAGGTTCAAAGTATGACCCATGATGAGGTGCAAAACAATTACTTGAGATTTCTAATTTACATAAGCAGAAATCAGGGGGACATGTGTAGGAATAGATATAAAGGTGTGGAATAATGGTGGATGGGCCATAAAGATAGATCAGGTTAAATTTATTAACATGGATTGACTAAGTAGAGATTCTGCTTTTAATGTATTTTGTGGAGTTAGAAAGGGCTCTAACAGTTTATTTGGTTTGTTGGCTGAAACATGGACCAAAAGGTGGCCCACTGTGAGAGAACTGAAGATGCTGGACATATCCTGGTTTAATCTAGAAGTAGGGATTCAGAGGCACAGAGAGATAGAAATGTTAGAGTGAGTTTGTCATTTAAGACCTACTCACCCACGCTGGGAAGGTCCAGAAGACATATTCACCACTACTGTGAGAAATAAATTTGTAGGGGCAGCCCCAACATTCTTGAAGAGCACAGTGATTGCTCTTCTCTGTAGGCCAGACCTTACAGTAGGAACCAGAGCCACTCAGTTGGAAAATCTAAACGTAATTGGGGACTTCCGGGCAAGATGGCGGAGTAGAAGGACGCTTGTAAGTCACCCTCTCCCACAAATACACCAAGACCCACATCTACAGACCCACTCAGCCAACCAGAGCACCTGCGGAACTCCAACAGATCATCGCCCTCTTCAAAAGATAAAGACGCCAAAAATCTGGTAGGAGAAAAGGAAAAAAGAAAGAACAAAAGGCAAAGCAGCGCGGGACGGGTCCCGCAGGGAGGGAGCGGCAAAGGAGGACTGGCACTTGCTCCCTGGGTCTCCCCTCTCCAATTGAGAGGCCAGCGGGACGGAGGGGGAGCCTCCAAGGCTCGGATCTGTACAGAGCAGCCCTTGTCTGACAGAACTAAGTTAAACGGGCACAGAGCGTCCCCGCGACACCCAGCCTGAGACGCGGGCCGGCAGCGGCGGGCAGGGCCAGGCTGCACAAGCCGGGCGGAGGATGGGGGCGGCTGCACGGAGGCAGCTCCAGGGGACTGCAAGGGGCTGGGCGCCGGGGCTGTGGGTGTACAGGACGGAACAACCTGGGCCCTCCATAAAACAGCAAGGTTGATGTGCTCTCGGGGGAAGGGTGCATACCCCCATCTCTGAAAACCCACGGAAACTTCTCAGGGGAAGAGGGGCGGGGCCCAGGCAGAGCCGCCATATTCTCCGGCGCTGAGCACCCAGGCGGGGGCAGAGGCGAAACCTGCGTCCGCACCGAAGGGCTTAGCAGCCTCAAGGGCCAGACTGAGACAGGCCTACAGCCCTGGGCAGATAGGATCCTTCCATTCTGGTCCCCCAGAGAACTTGCTCCACAAAGACAAACAAGCAGCTGGGTCTTGGCTTGGAGCAGGGACAAGGCTGCCCCTCGGTTTTCCCCGAGCCCACCCGCGGAGCGCGACCAGGGCGGAGCGCCGGCCAGGGCAGAGCGCCGGTGCAGAGCGCGCAGCCGCACAGAGCAGCGGAGCTACCGGCGGCGCAGGCAGGGGGAGAGCGGCCCCCCGCCTGTCGGGCAGGAACACAACCCCTGACCGAGGTGCTGGGAAGGGGCACGACCCGCCCTCCTGCCTGGCCAGTCTGCAACATCTGACTGCGGCATCCGGAGGGGCAGTGACCCGCCCGCCCGCAGCAGAGGAGAGCTGCATCTGACCCCGTGTTAGGAGGAGGCGCGATCTGCTTGCCAACAGGTGCTGGGAGCAGCACAGAAGAGGGCGCCAACGGAGGGCCTATGAAAACAAGCTGAGCTTCCAAAACAGGACGAGGACAGAAGGACATCACATTAAAAGCACACACACTCCAGGAGAACACCGACAACCCCCCTTTTTTTTGTTTTTTGGTTTTTGTTTTGCTTTGTTTTGTTTTTTTGTTTTCTGTTTTTGTTTTTGTTTTGTTTTGTTTTAATCTGTTTTTACCTGTTCTATTTTCAATTACTCTTTTAATTTTTACTTCTTAATTCATTTCTATTTCTCTTGGGTTTTCATGTCCTGTTATTGATTAGACACAGGCTTCAAACACATATATTCATCTCCCCACCCCCTTTTTTTTTTAAAGGTTTTAAAAGGACGTCTCCACCCGATTAATACTCTGCTTCAACCCGCTCTTCTATTATTCATTATACATTGTTTTCAAACCCTCTTTCTCCCTTCTTTTAAAAATCTTTCTCTCTCTCTCTTATTCTTTTCTCTTTTTTTCTTTTTTCTTTTTTTTCCTAAGTTCTATTCCTAAATAGGCATTAGATAGATAAAATCCTTAAGATCCAAAATAGACAACTGATACTCCATAAACCACAGTGCCAGAGAGGTATGAGCAAGATGAAGAAGCAGAGAAACCTTCCCCAATTAAAAGAACAAGAGGAATCCCCTGAAAGAAAGCTCAATGAAATAGACATCGATAGCCTACTAGATCAAGATTTCAAAAAAGGAGTGATCAAATTGCTGAAGGAATTAAAAGTGATAATGCTTAGAGAAATAAAATATGTCAAAAATGAAATTGAAGCTATAAAGAAGAGCCAAGCAAAATGGGAAAACTCAATGACAGAGATGAGGAATGATCTAACAGCTGTGCAAAGTCGACTAGTTAATGCAGAGGAACGAATTAGTGATCTAGAATACAGGGCAACAGAAAGCACCCATTCAGAAGAACTACAAGATAAGCAAATAAAAAATAATGATAATAGCATAAGGGACCTATGGGATAATATAAAGCGTCCCAATCTTAGCATAATAGGGGTCCCAGAAGGGGAAGAAGGATCAAAGGGAATTGAAAAGGTTTTTGAAGAAATCATGACTGAAAACTTCCCAAACTTAAAGAAGGAATCAGATATTCAAGTACAGGGAGCTCAGAGGGTCCCAAACAGGAAGAACCCAAATAGACCCACAGCAAGACATATCATAATCAAGATGGCCAGAGTCAAGGATAAAGAAATGATTCTAAAGGCAGCAAGAGAAAAGCAAAGAGTGAACTACAAGGGAACCCCCATAAGGCTCTCAGCTGATTTCTCTACACAAACACTACAGGCCAGAAGGGAGTGGCAAGATATATTCAAAGCCCTGAATGAAAAAAAGATGCAGCCTAGGATACTTTATCCAGCAAGGCTATCCTTTAGGATAGAAGGAGAAATAAAGAGTTTCACAGACAAAAAAAGCTTCAGGAGTTTAGCAACACTAAACCCATGCTAAAAGAAATATTGAAAGGGCTATTCTAAATAGAAAAGCAGCAGGATGCTACAGAAATGAGAAACGTACAACTGGAAAGGTGATAACTCATGAATTACAAATAAAGAAAACACGAAATTATAAAAGAAGACATACAAATCACTGAGAGTGGGAGAGGGAGGCAGGGAAATATAGAATTTTTTTTTCTTTCTTTTTTAAATTTTTTTAACATAGGATGGGTTTGAGATCATGTTATTATCAGTTTATTAAAAACGGGTATAGGTTAATAGATTTACAAAAAAGGGTAACCACAAGTCAAAAATTTACAAGGGAGTCACAAAAATTAAATAAAATCCATGATAATACAAAGGAAAATTACCAAACCACAAAAGGAAGAAGAAAGGAACAAAGAGAATATACCAATTCAACTGCAAAGATAAGTTCAAAATGGCAATAAACACACATCTATCATTAATTACTGTAAATGTTAATGGACTAAATGCTCCAGTCAAAAGACATAGAGTGGCAGACTGGATAATAAAGCAAGAACCTTCAATATGCTGCATACAAGAGACCCACTTTAGGGAGAAGGACACATATAGATTGAGAGTGAAAGGATGGAAAAGGATATTCCATGCAAATGGAAAAGCCAAAAAAGCAGGTGTTGCAGTACTGATTTCAGACAAAATAGACTTTAAAACAAAGACCATAAAGAAAGATAAAGAAGGACATTTTATAATGATTAAAGGAGTGATACAAGATGAAGATATTACACTCGTTAATATATATGCACCCAATATAGGAGCACCTAAGTACATACAAGAATTACTAACAGAGATAAAGGGGGATATTGATGGGAATACAATCATAGTTGGAGATTTTAACACTGCATTAACATCACTAGACAGATCTTCCAGACAGAAAATAAACAAGGCAACAGAGAAATTAAATACTACAATAGAAAAACTAGATTTGGTGGATATTTTCAGAGCTTTACACCCCCCAAAAATAGAATATACATTCTTTTCAAGTGCACATGGAACATTTTCCAGGATCGATCATGTACTTGGATACAAAAGAAACCTCAACAAATTTAAGAAGATAGAAATTATCTCAAGCGTCTTTACTGACCACAATGCCATGAAACTGGAAATCAACAACAGAGAAACAAAGGAGAAAAAAAGAAGAGCATGGAGATTAAACAATATGTTATTGAAAAAACAATGGATCAATGAGGAAATCAAAGCTGAAATTAAAAAATACCTTGAGACAAATGATAATGAAAGCACAACCACTCAAAACCTATGGGACACAGCAAAGGCAGTGCTAAGAGGGAAGTTTATAGTGATACAGGCCTTTCTCAAAAAAGAAGAACAATCTCAAATAAACAAGTTAACCCACCACCTAAATCAATTAGAAAAAGAAGAACAAAAGGCCCCAAAAAGCAGCAGAAGGAAGGAAATAATAAAGATCAGAGAGGAATTAAATACAATAGAGATTAACAAGACCATAGAAAAAATCAACCAAACCAAAAGCTGGTTTTTTGAAAAAGTAAATAAAATCGACAAACCTCTGGCCAAACTCACAAAGAAGAAAAAAGAGAGAGCACAAATTAGCAAAATAAGAAAGGAAAATGGAGAAATTACAACAAACAAAATAGAAATACAGAATATCATACGAGAATATTATGAAAAACTATATGGAACCAAACTGGATAACCTAGAGGAGATGGACAAGTTTCTGGAAACATACTGTCCACCAAAACTGAATCAAGAAGAAACTGAACACTTGAACAATCCGATCACTAGAAAGGAAATAGAAATAGCAATTAAAAACCTCCCTACAAATAAAAGTCCAGGACCGGACGGCTTCACCGGGGAATTCTACCAAACATACAAAGAAGAACTCATACCAGTCCTTCTCAAACTCTTCCAGACGATTGAAAAGGAGGGAATACTCCCAAACTCATTCTATGAAGCCACCATCACCCTGATACCAAAACCAGGCAAAGACACTACAAAAAAAGAGAATTATAGGCCAATATCACTGATGAACATAGACGCCAAAATCCTCACCAAAATTTTAGCAAATAGAATCCAACAACACATAAAAAAGATTATACATGATGACCAAGTGGGGTTCATCCCAGGGACACAAGGCTGGTTCAACATACGCAAATCAATCAATGTAATACATCACATCAACAAGAGAAAGGACAAAAACCACATGATCATCTCAATCGATGCAGAAAAAGCATTTGATAAAATTCAACACCCATTTATGATAAAAACTCTCGCCAAAGTGGGTATAGAGGGAACATATCTCAACATAATAAAAGCTATATATGACAAACCTATAGCCAGCATAGTTCTCAACGGTGAAAAACTCAAAAGCTTCCCACTAAAATCTGGGACAAGACAAGGATGCCCACTATCACCACTCCTATTCAATATAGTCCTGGAAGTCCTAGCCACAGCAATCAGGCAAGAGAAAGAAATAAAAGGGATCCAAATTGGAAAAGAAGAGGTAGAAGTGTCATTATATGCTGACGACATGTTACTATATATAGAAAACCCTAAAAGGTCCACAAAAAAGCTACTAGAGCTGATCGAAGAATTCAGCAAGGTAGCAGGTTACAAAATTAATGTTCAAAAATCAGTTGCCTTTCTTTACACTAACGATAAATCAACAGAAAAAGAAAGTAAAGAAACAATCCCCTTTAAAATAACACCCAAAGTAATAAAATATCTGGGAATAAATCTAACCAAGGAGGTGAAAGAATTATACACAGAAAACTATAAACCATTGATGAAGGAAATTAAAGAAGACTTTAAAAAATGGAAAGCTATTCCATGCTCTTGGATTGGAAGAATCAATATTGTTAAAATGGTCACACTGCCCAAGGCAATCTACAGATTTAATGCAATCCCTATCCAATTACCCAGGACATATTTCACAGAACTAGAACAAATCATAATAAAATTTACATGGAACCATCAAAGACCTAGAATTGCTAAAGCATTACTGAAGAGAAAGAAAGAGGCTGGAGGAATAACTCTCCCAGACTTCAGACAATACTATAGAGCTACAGTCATCAAGACAGCATGGTATTGGTACCAAAACAGACATATAGACCAATGGAACAGAATAGAGAGCCCAGACATGAACCCACAAACTTTTGGTCAACTCATCTTCGACAAAGGAGGCAAGAATATACAATGGAATAAAGACAGTCTCTTCAGCAAATGGTGTTGGGAAAACTGGACAGCAGCATGTAAAACAATGAAGCTAGAACACACCCTTACACCATATACAAAAATCAACTCAAAATGGATTAAAGACTTAAACATAAGACAAGATACAATAAACCTCCTAGAGGAAAACATAGGCAAAACATTATCTGACATACATTTCAAAAATTTTCTCCTAGAAGAAATAAAAGCAAGAATAAACAAATGGGACCTAATGAAACTTACAAGCTTCTGCAGAGCAAAGGAAACGAGAAATAAAACAAGAAGAAAACCTACGGAATGGGAGAAAATTTTTGCAAGTGAAACCGACAAAGGCTTGATCTCCAAAATATATAAGCAGCTCATACGACTCAATAAGAAAAAAATAAACAACCCAATACAAAAATGGGCAGAAGACCTAAACAAGCAATTCTCCAAGGAAGACATACAAATGATCAAAAAACACATGAAAAAATGTTCAATATCACTAATTATCAGAGAAATGCAAATCAAAACTACAGTGAGGTATCACCTCACACCAGTCAGAATGGCCGTCATTCAAAAATCCACAAATGACAAATGCTGGAGAGGCTGTGGAGAAAGGGGAACCCTCCTACACTGCTTTTGAGAATGCAGTTTGGTGCAGCCACTATGGAAAACAGTGTGGCGATTCCTCAAAAGTCTAGGAATAGGCTTACCATATGACCCAGGAATCCCACTCCTGGGCTTGTACCCAGAAGGTAATATACTTCAGGATGACGCCTGCACCCCAATGTTCATAACAGCACTATTTACAATAGCCAAAACATGGAAACAGCCTAAATGTCCATCAACAGGTGACTGGATAAAGAAGATGTGGTATATTTATACAATGGAATACTACTCATCCATAAAAACCGACAACATAATGCCATTTGCAGCAACATGGATGCTCCTAGAGAATGTCATTCTAAGTGAAGTAAGCCAGAAAGAGAAAGAAAAATACCATATGAGATCGCTCATATGTGGAATCTAAAAAACAAAAACAAACAAACAAACAAAAACAAAGCATAAATACAGGACAGAAATAGACTCATGGACAGAGAATACAGACTTGTGGTTACCGGGGGGGGGGGCGGGGTAGAGGTTGGGAAGGGATAGACTGGGATTTCAAAATTGTAGAACCGATAAACAAGATTATACTGTATAGCACAGGGAAATATACACAAAATGTTATGATAAATCACAGAGAAAAAAATGTGACAATGAGTGTGTATATGTCCATGTATGACTGAAAAATTGTACTGAACACTGGAATTTGACACAACACTGTAAAATGATTATGAATCAATAAAAATGTAAAAAAAAAATAAAAATAAGATCTTAAAAAAAAATAAAAAAAAATAAAAAAAAATAAACGTAATTGGATCCCAAAGTGGCAAGGGCCAAGTAGTAGCACTCAGTTACCAAAGGCAAGGTGGATGTGGTTACTGTAATAGACAGCAGGGTCAAAGCCAATTAGAATAGTCTGACGTATGAAGACCTATGATGTTGGCTAGTTAATCATGGTGTTCCTAGAAACGAATTATATAGGAAACCTACTGAATTCTTCTTGATCTGTATAAGCAGAAAAGTTCTAGGTCAAGTAAATAAGTCTAATTCAAGTCCTAAGACCAGAATCATGACCCCTCAAACAATTCCCTAACTTGAGTCACTTTACAGACCAAGAATCTCATGAATGAAGGGGAGGCCTGGTCCTCTTGAGGAAGTAACATGGTATACTACTGAAAATTTATACTGTAAATCTTTCTCCCAGCCTTCTTTTAAAGACCTTTTATCAGAGTAATAGTGCATTGAGGAAAAAGAAATAATTAGATCTTTTAGAGACTACTGGACATGAACTCTAAATCGGCACTGATTCCTGGGAACCCTAACATCACTGTGGCCCCCCAGTCGGACTAGGGGCTTATGGAGGTCAGGTGATCAATAGAATTTTAGCCCAAGTCTATCTCACAGTGGGCCCAGAGGGTCCCCAAACCCATCTTGTGTTTATTTCCCCAGTCCAGAATGCATAATTAGAATACATATACTCAGCTGCTAAATACATAATTGGACTACATATACACATATTGTTTCCCTGACCGGTGGGGTTGAGGGCTATTATGGTGAGAATGGCCAAATGGAAGCCATTAGAACCGACTCTACCTAGGAATATGGTAAATCTAAAGCAGTACTTCATCTCTCGAGGGATTGCAGAGATTAATACCACCATCAAGGACCTGAAAGATGCAGGATTAGTGATTTTCACCATATCCATGTTCAGCTTTCCTATCTGGCCTATACAGAAGACAGATGAATCTTGGAGAATGATAATATATTATTGTAAGCTTATTTAAGTAGTGACTTTAATTGCAGCTGCTGTACCATATATGGTTCATAGCTTGAACAAATGAACATATTCCTTGGTTCCTGGTAAGCAGCTACTGATCTGGCAAGTGCTTTTTTCTCCATCTCTGTCCTTAGGGACCACCAGAAGCAGTTTACTTTCAGTTCCTAGGTCCAGCAATACACCTTCAGTGTCCTACCTCAGGGGTGTATCAACTCTCTAGCCCGATGTCATAATTTATTCTACAGGGATCTTGACTACCTTTCCCTTCCATAAAATATCACACCAGTTCATTATACTGATAACATTATTATTATTAGAGCTAGTAATTGAGAAGTAGCAACCAATCTAGACTTATTGGTAAGATATTTGTGTGTCAGAGGACAGGAAATAAATCTGACAAAAATTCATGGGCCTTCTCAGAGGAGTTTCTAGAGTTCCAGTGGTGTGGGGCATCTCAAGATGTCCTATCTAAGGTGAAGAGTAAATTGTTGTATCGTGCCCTCAAACAAGAAAGAAGCACAATGTCTAGTGGGCGTCTTGGGATTTTGGAGGCAATATATTCCTCACTTGGATGTGTTATTCTGACCCATTTACCATGTGGCCCAAAAGGTGCTAGTTTTGAGTGGGGCCCAGAAGAGAAGAAGGCACTTCAACAGGTCTAGGCTGCTGTGCAAGCTGCTCTGTCATACAGGTCACATGATCAAGCAGATCCAATGGTGTCTGAGGTGTCAGTGACAAATGCGGATGCTGCTTGGAACCTGTGGCAGGTCCCTGGAGGTAAATTACAGTGTAGGCCCTTAGGATTTTGGAGCAAGGCCCTGCCTCATTCACAGATAACTACTCTCCTTTTGAGAAAGAATTCTTGGCCTGCCTTAGTACAGCATGAACATTTGACCATGGGCCACCAAGTTACCACATGACCTGAGCTGCCCATCATGAACTGGGTGTTAATCTGACCCACTGAGTTGTAAAGTTGGGCATGCACAGTGATACTTAATCATTAAATAGAAATCATATATATGTCAATTCAGAGGGCAGTTTTGGTTGTTGAAATGATTATAGGGGGTTACTGGCATTTGGAAGCTGAAGGTTGCAAGGATGCAAACCTTTTCCTGTAGACTTAAAGAACTGGATTTTTCAATAACTGTAACTTCCTTGTAAATTTAAGGGAACTTGTGTACTGTTTTGTGTGAAAACCTACAAAGAATCCTTGGTTATTTTGGAAAACACATCACTAAAAGCAATTCTCTTTTGGCTTTGAGTCTGATCTTACACAACTAGTATCAGTTGACATTTGCATCTGTGCACGCCTGGCAAATCCAAAATGAGGGCAATAAAACGATGCCTACCATAGTGATCATCTCGAGAAAATGCTGCTGATGGATGGGTGCAATTATGTGGGAGATGTTCAGAGTGAGATCTGTCATGAGTTAGTGAACGAAACAGCTATGCCCATTGCCATTACGGCACTGAAAGTTTTGTTTCTGTGTCTGTCTCTCTCACCAGACTCCGAACTCCCTCCTGGAAGGTTGGAAACATACCCCATTCATCCTAATGTCCTCAGAGCAGAGGACCTGCTACATGGTAGAGAATCAGTCCACATTTGTGGACCTGGTGTAAAGTGTGAATGACTTGACCTAGTGTCACAATTATGAATGAAAAGGATGCCGGTCTGCAGAGGGAGGTAGGCCAATGCCACAGGTCTCTGTCTTAGGACCCAGGCAGCATGGTGAGACCAGCCTACACTGCAGCATTGATGTCAGTTACATCCCTTAGGGGTCCAGGATTTAGCCATTAATGCAAATGTCATTAATCATTAAGGTCTGTCTTAGAAACACAGGTGACTTTGTAAGTTTATGTATGAACACTTTTTAGCTGGCCTGAGGCCCCAGCTGAGGCACAGCATACTCTGGTCACTAAGCAGAAGCTGACTTGAAAGCTTTCCAGATTGAGACCATGTTGGGATATTCAGGGTTCACACACAGGAAGTGTGATTCTGGAGGCACACGTGGCATCCATGGAAACAAAGTGTTCACCACTGTCAGGGCATCCCAAGTAGGACATACATCAGGCAGGCAGTGCAGCTCACCAGGGCTCCAATGTGGCCTCCCACTGAGGGACTCACCTCTCTAGGACTCCATGTCCAATTTGAATAATTCATTTGAGGCCTTTGTTTCCGAGAGACAGCCTAGAGGTAGAGCCAGTTCCAAACAATTTTGTCTGTCCAGGACCCCAGCTCATCCTCTTTCTGAGGATGGATGACACCAGGAGTTGCCACGCATGCAAAGTCCAGGGGCTGGGGTCACCCCTGTGGTCCCATAGTCAGAGCTCTGTCAGGTGTGACAGGAGGCTGAGCAGTTGGTTTGCATTCAAAGTGCTCACAACAGCTTGGAAAAGCTGCACAAGGGGGTGGTATTTCTTTAGGAAGAGGGGGAATTTTCAGGAATAGTTTGGACAGAGATTATTAATGTCCTTGCTCCTGTCCTTGGCCTCTCCCCAGGTGCCAGGTGTTGTGTTTTCTCCATTGATAGAAAATCGACATGGTCATTCTGAAATCAAAACTTTACATTTCTTTAATTATCCCTTACTCTCCTCTAGAATTTTGTATTGAAGGGTTGTATGCAAGAGGGATGAAAACATTTTCATCAAAAAAATTTAAAAACTATAACTCAGCTAGAAAGACACATCATGTTCAAGAATTGATCAGGATGAAATCCTAAATAAAAAAGAATAAAATAATGCATTTGCAGCAACATGGATGGAGCTGGAGATCGTCATTCTAAGTCAAGTAAACCAGAAAGAGAAAGAAAAATACCATATGACATCACTCATATGTGGAACCTAAAAAAAGAAAAAAGAGGACACTAATGAACTCATATAAAGAACAGAAACAGACTCACAGACATAGTAAACAATCTTATGGTTACCAGGGAAAGGGGATGGGAAGGGATACATTTGGGAGCTTGAGATTTGCAAACGTTAACCACTATATATAAAAATAGATAAAACAATTTTTTCTATATAGCACAGGTAACTATATTCAATATCCTGTAATAACCTTTAATGAAAAAGTATATGAAAATGAGTATATGTATATATATATATGCATGACTGGCACATTATGTTGCACATCAAAAATTGACACATTCTAATTAACTATAAAAAAATTGAATCAGCCAGCACCGTGATCTTGGACGTCCCAGCCTCCAGAACTGTGAGAAATTAATGGTTGTTTTTTAAAAAAATAAAATAATTGTGTGCAGCCAGAGAAAGGTAAAGGGAAGTAAGGTCAGGCTAATGAGTCCATTGTTGCAAACTGCAATTAATCTGAAAAGTGGAACCCAAGTCAATAGCAGTGATTTTTTCCCCTGATCTGTCAGGAGTGGATGGAGGGGTCATACTCCTGTTATGTCCTCTCACAGCTTGCAGTTTCTAGCAAGAATCACAAGTTAAGAATGCAACTAGCCTCTGCATCAGAAATGTAAAGCCAATCAGCAGCTCAATTTTAGTTAGTCCTATTAGAAAAACAAGCCTTTTTCTGTGAGCATCAGCAAGTGACCAAGGTGGTCCAGGCAGCATTCATGATGTTTTCCTAGCACAGCTCCTGCTGAGGCTGAAACAGCATAGAGCAGGCAGTATCAGGTTTCAGCTTAGAGTCCAATCAGACAATTCCAAAGTTCCAAAGAAGCCAGAGGCTTTACTTTGGCAGCAGCAAGCCAAGAAACTGCAAGACCAGACAGCCCTGCTCCATGTCCAACTAATAAGCAAGGCTATCTTAACTCCCATATATCTTGTTAGTTAGAATCCAATTGATTCACTCAAAAACATGCACATCTGGCTCACAAATCATCAGCCTTTGTGGACTAGATCTCTGGTTTTGCAAGAGTTCATTAAAAACTAAAAACTGGGCATTGCTTCCCTTTTATGAAGTCTCACTTTTTCCAGAGGCTACAATTTGAGCAAAAATCATCAATTATAAGGACTTGTTTTCTTTCTAATAGTCAAAGACTTTCAATTCCAATCTGCTCACCTGAGTCAAAAAGCAAGGAAGTTGTATCCCATTAATATCCTTGGTGGAGACGATCTCTCTAGCATTTATGGAATTACACGTATATAACATTTTACCATATATCCAGATGCAATAGCTATAAAACAAAAAAGCCACTTTTAAATTCTTTTTTTTGGTTGCATTACAATGATAGGGCTAAATTACAGCTGTCAGGGGAAAGCCTGTCTGGAATGCTGGGAGGTGGCTTCAGCAGCAACAAAACTTCCGAAAAAAATTGAAATTTTTTCCTTTTCTCCCCTCTGGGTTATCTAAAGCTTTGCTCAAGCCTAGAGAATTGTTCTAATTTCCCCTTCCCATTTGGAAGAGAGAGAAACTAAAAATTTTTAACATTTTTGGCCTACCCAAAGCATCCTTCATGAATTTTAAGGCCTTTTCTTCTTTTACCTGGAGGAGAGATCCAAAATCAAAGTCATCACCTGGCTATGCTTTTTTTCTCCCCTCAGATTATCCAGCATGGCAAAAGAAGCCAAGGGACACAGTAATTCAACTGTCCCAGTGGTGGATCTATTATTTTTAATTTCTGTAAGTAACATTAACTTTTCATTACAGACAAAATTTCAGCTGCTGTTTCATATCATGGATAAATTTATAGTCACTCAATTACCAAAGATTCATCATTTCCTACCCCTTCATCCTCCCTTTACTCAAAGAAGACTTTTACCACACTTAGTGAGTCAGGGTCTTTCTAGCAGATTCCATCACTACTACCACTGTGTCAGCAATCATTAAGACCACACCTATTTTTGGTTATTTGCTAGGAGAACTCACAAGACTCAGCATATAGTTGTACTCATGGCCAAGATTAATGACAATGAAAGGATAAATGAAAATCAGTAAATAGAAAGCATATTGGGTGATGACCTGAGGAAACCAGCCCAACTTTCCAGAGTCCTCTTACAGGGGAGTCACAGAATTCACTCCTTCAGCAGTGAACTGTGACATGTGTGGTGTGTTTTCTACCATGGGAGCTCATTAGAACCTCAGTGTTCAATGCTTTTATTGGAGGTTGGTCACATAGGCACCCTCTGCCTAGCACATACTAAGATTCCAGATTCCCAGAATGAAAGCACCTGGTCATTGTAAATCCGTATTTTGTACAAACTGTTTGGGTAGGACAGCCACTTTTGTCTATTAGAGAATGGTGGGAACCCTCCTCAAATACAAGTTCCCTGAGGCTAAACAACTTGCAGTGTTGGCCTTTCTAAGAGCAGTAGTCTGAAGTCTGCTATATTAACCCTTTCCGCCAGCAGGCAACATCAAAGCTTCAAAATACAAAACCAAAATCAGACATAGCTGAAAAGATAAACAAATTTCCAACTATACTTGGAGACTGCAACATTCTCTCAGTAATATACAGAACTGGTAGAAAGAAAATTAGTCAAGATGTAGAAGAATTGAACAACACTGTCTGCCAACTGGATCTAATTGACAAGTTTAGAACCCTCCACATAACAACAGCATAATAAGCGTTCTTTTCTAGTACATATGGAAGTTTCACCAAGGTAGACTCTATCCTGGGTCATAAAACAAATATTACCAATTGTAAAATAGTGAAAACCATACAAAAAATGTTGTCTGACCAAAAAAGAAAACTACAGATAAGTGGGAAAAAGTTAACAGGAAAATATCCAGACACATGGAAATTAAACCACACACTTTTGAATAATCCATGGAGCAAAAAATTTCAAGGGATTTTAGAAAATATTTTAAACTGAATAAAAATAAAATAGAACATATTAAAATTTGCAGGATACAACTAAAGCAGTTCTTAGTGGAAATTTTATACCATCAAATGCTTGTATTAGAAAAGGATAAAGGACCCAAATCAATAATGGAAGCTTCTACCATAAAGATTAAAGTAATCCAACATATGCAGAATGAGGGAAATAAAGATTGCAGCATAAATCAGTAAGCTTGAGAACAGAAAAAGAATAGAAAAAAAAAGAAAAAAATAGAGAAAAATCAATGACCACCCTACCCAAAAAAGTAAAAGAAGACAAAACTTACCAACATCAAGCATGAAATAGATTACAGATGCCACAGAAATTAAAAGGATACTATGAATAACTCTCCACATGTACACGTGACAACTTAAATGAAATGGGACAATGGAAAGACACAAACTACCAAAGCTTACCCCTAAAATAAACAGATAATCTGAATAAATGCATATATATTATTAAGAGATCTAATTCATAATTAAAAGACTAAAAAAAGAAACCTCTAGGCCCACGTGGTTTCAATGGGAAATCCTACCAAACATTTAGAAGGAATAGCAGCACTTCTAAATAATCTCTTTAAGAAAATAGAAAAGAAGGAATGTTTCTCAGATCATTTTATCAAATTAGCATTATCCTGACACCCAAATCAGACAAAGATAGCACAAGAAAATCATGGCCTAATCTCCCTCATGAACATAGATTTTAAAAATCCTCAATAAATATTAGTAAGCTGAATACAATAATACATAAAAAGAATAATTCACCATTATCAAATTGGGTTTATCCTGGGAATGCAAAGCTGGCTCAATATTCAAAAATCAATCAATGCAATTCATCATATTAACATACCAAAGAAATAGAACCACATAGTTCTATCAGTTGATGCAGAAAAAGTGTCAACAAATTCAATAGCCATTCATGATTAAAAAACACTCAGCAAACCAGAGGTAAAACGAAAGTTTCTTATCTTGATGTAGTGCAATTACAAAAAAATCCTACATCTCACACTATGCTTAGTAGAAAAAGAATAATTGTTTTTCCCTAATATCAAGAACCAAACAAAGATATCCAATTTCACACCTACTATTCAACATTGTACTGGAAGTTCTAGCCAATGCAATAAGACAAGAAAAGGAAATAAATGGCTTACAGATTGGGAAGGAGGAAACACAACTACTCCAATTACAGATGACATAATTATCTACATAGAAAAACCTTATGGAATCTATAAAACATACTTGAAGAAGTAATAAGTGAGTTAAGCAAAGTTGCAGGATACAAGTTCAAAAAACAAAAAGCAAACACATTTCTGTAGATTAGCAATGAACTACTAGAAACAAAATTTAAAATAAAACCCATGATACCATTTGTAGTATCTGCCCCCTCATCTAACAAAAGATGTGCAGAATCTGTGTGGTGAAAAATCACAAAAAGCTAATGAAAGAAATAAAATAAGACCTAGGGGAAGGGCATAGCTCAGTGGTAGAGCACATGCTTAGCAGGCACAAGGTCCTGTGTTCAAACCCCAGTACCTCTGTCAAAATAAAAATAAATAATAAATAAATGAAAACCCTATTACCTACCCCCCCAAAAATCTGCAAATGTATATGCTCAATAAGACCTAAATAAACAGAGAGATACATCACATTTATGGGTTGATAGACTCAATATAGGTAAAATGTCATTGTCCTCAGTCTGATAAATTATTTAATGAAATTCCAATCAAAATCCCAGCAGGATGTTTTGCAGATACAGAACAATTCTAAAATTTATGTGGAATGGCAAAAGAACTAGAGTAACCAAAACAATTTTGAAAAAGGGCAAAATTCAATAATTATAATGCTAGAATATTGTTGACATTGTGGTACACAACCAAGAGAGGTCCACCCTTGTAAAAGTCAATTGCCCATATTTTTTGTAATCAATTATATAAAAAGTTTTTTTTTAACAGACTGTGTTGGAAAAATTGGATGTCTAGGATATTTACTGTAGATGAATGAGAATTTATTTTTACACAAAAAACCCCACAAATGTTTATTTCAGCTCTATTCATAAATGCCAAAAAACTGGAAATAACTCAAATATCCTTCAGTGGGTACATCCACTGTGGTATATTGATACAACAGAATTTTTTCAGCAATAAAAAAAATGAACTACTGATACATTTAACAACTTGGAAACTGTAAATAAAACAAAATGACAACCTACAGAATGGGAGAAAATTTTTGCAAACAATGAAACCGACAAAGCGTTGATCTCCAGAATATATAAGCAGCTCATACAACTTAATAAGAAAAAAACAAACAATCCAATCCAAAAATGGGCAGAAGACCTAAACAAGCAATTCTCCCAGGAAGAAATACAAATGATCAATAGGCACATGAAAAAATGCTCAATATCACTAATTATCAGAGAAATGCAAATCAAAACTACAATGAGGTATCACCTTACACCAGTCAGAATGGCCATCATTCAAAAGTCCACAAATGACAAATGCTGGAGAGACTGTGGAGAAAAGGGAATCTTCCTACACTTTTGATGGGAATGCAGTTTGGTGCAGCCACTGTGGAAAACAGTATGGAGATTCCTCAAAAGACTAGGAATAGGCTTACCATAAGACCCAGGAATCCCACTCCTGGGCATATATCCAGAAGGAACCCTACTTCAGGATGACACCTGCACCGCAATGTTCATAGCAGCACTATGTACAATAGCAAAGACATGGAAACAGACTAAATGTCCATCAACAGGTGACTGGATAAGGAAGTGGTGGTATATGTATACAATGGAATACTACTTAGCCATAAAAACTGACAACATAATGCCATTTGCAGCAACATGGATGCTCCTGGAGAATGTCATTCTAAGTGAAGTCAGCCAGAAAGAGAAAGAAAAATACCATATGAGATTGCTCATATGTGGAATCTAAAACAAACAAACAAACAAAAAAACAAACCCACAAACAAAGCATATATATAAAACAGAAACAGACTCATAGACATAGAATACAAACTTGTGGTTGCCAAGGGGGCGGAGTGTGGGAAGGGATAGACTGGGATTTTAAAATGCAGAATAGATAAACAAGATTATACTGTATAGCACAGGGAAATACATACAAGATCTTATGGTAACTCACAGAGAAAAAAATGTGACAATGAATATGTGTATGTTCATATATAACTGAAAAATTGTGCTGAACACTGGAATTTGACACAACATTGTAAAATGATTATAAATCAATAAAAAATGTTAAGAAAAAACCAAAACAGATGACTGGATAAAGAAGAAGTATATTTATACAGTGGAATACTATTCAGCCATAAAAACCGACAACATAAGGCCATTTTCAGCAACATGGATGTTCCTGGAAAATGTGATTCTAAATGAAGTAAGCCAGAAAGAGAGGGAAAAATACCATATGAGATCGCTCATATGTGGAATCTAAAAAAAAAAAACTAAACGAATACAAAACAGAAACAGACTCATAGACATAGAATACAAACTTGTGGTTGCCAAGGGGGTGGGAAGGGACAGATTGGGATTTCAAAATGTAGAACAGATAAACAAGATTATACCATATAGCACAGGGAAATATATACAAGATCTTGTGGTAGCTCACAGTGAAAAAAATGTGTCAATGAATATATGTATGTTCATGTATAACTGAAAAATTGTGCTGTACACTGGAATTTGACACATTGTAAAATGACTATAACTCAATAAAAAATGCTTAAAAAAAGACAACTCAATAGATGGCTAAAAAAACCCCAAACAACTTGGATGAAACTCAAATACATTATGCTGAGTGAAGAAGTATCAAAAGATTACAGGCTGTATTATACCACTTACATATATATTTTTAAAAGGTAGAAGTATAGTAATGGAGAACAGGTCAGTGATTGCCAGGGCTTACTGGTGGGGTAATGGAGCAGCATAAGGAATTCAGGGTGTTGGGGTGACATCAAAGTTCTGTACACTGTAGTGCTTGTCATATCATAACAGATGTATACATGTGTTAAAATTCATAGACCTGTACCCTCCACATGCCAATTTTACTATGTAATTGAAAATGGAAAAAAATTGCTCATTAGGCAACTTAGAATCCTTGCTTTCTGTAAAACTGTTTTTTAACACAGGTATGCCTAAACATTAGTTTTGTGTGTTTTTGAGCTATGTATAAAAGATCCTACTGCATGTTCTGTTTTGGGTCTTTTACTTATTATGTCTGTGTATGGTTAATTCATTACTTCTCATAGCTATATAGTATATCATGGTGTGAATGTGACAGTTTTTTTTTACATGTTTTCCTGTTATGCATGATTGGGTTGTTTCTTTTTTAGTTACTACAAATAGAGTTACTATATTAGTATTAATATATGAACAAGAAAGCTCACCATAGCTAGTTAAAGATGGCAAACAAGTACATCACACGCTACCTAACCATCCAATAGAGAATGACTGAACACACTCTGGCTGTAATAAATGATGACACATCATCAGAATCACTTCAAAGCCTGTGAGCTCTGTTTGGAAGTTACACGAGTGCTCACAAGGGGCTGTTGTGATGACGACTCATGGCCCTAATGACTGCAGATGGGTCTCAGTGACCTTTGGGGCAGGAAGCTCACTGAGCTCATCTCGGGGCTCCCCAAGGGCAAAGATGGGGACAAACAGGAAGGAGCCTGAGACACAGGCGGCTGGCCACCCCAGAGCACTCCAGAGAGGACCTCAAGGGGGCCTGGCCCAGGGTTCTGATCTCAGAGCTTCCCCAGCCTGACTGCCCTGAGCCCTTCCACGAAGGCAGCCCCCGGTCAGTCATGAGGCGGCCCACATCAGACCTTCCCCATCAGCTCTGACCCACTCCTCCTCCCCTTGGGCAAATCTGTTGTCTCATCTCTTTAGATTCCCCTCCTTTCACAAGCACCCCCTGCATGCTGGGAGCATAGTTGTGTCCCCTGTGCAGGTGAGGGGACAGGGCAGAGAGGGCAGGGGCTGGGCCTGCAGCCCCACAGCAGGTCAGGTCAGCAGGCGGGTTGTAGTTCGTGATCCTCACCCAGTCTGCAGCAGTGCATCCCCTCAAGTCACACGGAGCTTTTTGCTGCCTCCTCCTCCAGGCCTGTGTCTCCCCAGACCAGCAGCCATGGTGCGTCTACTTGCCCCAGCAGGGGTTCTAGACCCTGGGAGGGGACTGGGTGGAGGCAGAGCTGGCAGCTGGCCAGGATCTGAATGGGGACTTGGGAGCCTTTTCCTAAAGCCTGGGTTCTGCTGGGGCTGCCCCTAGTGCCTTCAGGATCCAGGGCTGTGCCCTCAGGCTGTAGCCGGACTGACCCTGGCATCCAGGCCACAGAGCCAGTCCATCTTGTGGAAAAAAACATATAATGAAACCTTTCAATGAGAAAAAGAAGGAGAAAAATATGACAACTTCTCTTTAACCACAGAGGTGAGCTTCTGGTAAGAGGAAGAAGAGCAGGAGGAGGAGGAAGGCCATCTGTATAAGACCATGAACAGAACTAAGACCAGGGTCTTCCAGGAGGAAGAGGCAGAGCTGGTCCTAAGCTGCCCCCAGCTGTCCACACACAGAGAAGGAGGCTCCGAGGGACACCCAGGTCTGGGGCTCACACACCCAGAGGCCTGTGACCTTCTCAGGTGTCAGTGTTTATGCCTCTGGCCCTCATCTGTCTTCTCCGAACCCTTCACAATCTCAGAGATGATTCGCCCCCTGTTGGCAATGGTG
Source organism: Vicugna pacos (assembly GCF_048564905.1). NCBI lineage: Eukaryota > Metazoa > Chordata > Mammalia > Artiodactyla > Camelidae > Vicugna > Vicugna pacos. Next base: position 42,129,440 of record NC_133023.1, on the reverse strand, counting down.
GGTATTGCTGTTATGTGAACTATGCCTGGCTGAGCTGTGCCTAGTGGACACCAAGACTTCACCTTGGGGCCAAGGCTTCAGTCAGTCTTCTATGAATGAAAGGAAGAGGTCATTTTCACTTAGCAGGAAGCTCAGGTTTGGACCTGGACTCACCCTACACCACAAGCATCCAGAATGGGAAGTGAAGAGATTGTAGGATGTGGTCTGGTAACAGCCAAGCTGAGGGCTGAGAGCTCAGGACAGACAGCAGAACCCATCATGAGATCAAGATACTGGGCCTACTAATGAGGAGAAGGAGGGTGAGGAAGATCAGGAGGTCCATTTTATCTGAGGTGAGGGTATGAATTAAACCTAAACCATTACTTTTTAAAGGAAACCCCACTGTTATATGAGGGAAAATGGCCTATCAAGTAAGAAAACCCATTTTTTACTTCCCTTTTCTTGACATGAAGGATAAAATCCCACAATGTTTATCTGACTCCCTGTCTCTCAGACAAGATCATGAAGGTAAGATTATAGTCCACATTAGCTTACATGTTTTATAGTTATTTCTAGGGCTTAACTAGTCATCATTGTCATTTACTGGAACATGGTTCTGGTGACTATAACAGAAAGGATATTGACTCTACACAAAACTAGTCGTCCCATCAGAATGTGATAATCTGGGTTGAAAGCCCATCACAGGAAGCCAGTTAATCAATATAAACTACTTCGCATCATGAAAAGTAAAGACACACTTCTAAACCCTAACATAATTTGCACGTAACTTAATGATGCTCTAGTTCCTATGGAGCAGTGTAAGAATTCTGTGGGAGCACAAACTTAGGTTAACAAACTTTGATATTGTAATGATTGCTTCTACCAAATCATATTCTCATCTTTATGTATTCTCACCTTTATGTAAATACATAAGGAATGTATAATCAAAACCAATGCTTTCTATATTTGTCATTATACTTCTACTTGAAAGCAAAATGTCCAAAAGCAAAAAAGACTAAACTCTCAATACCAGTCACCACCTTATCTATGGAATTTAGCTTAGTTGCCTTAAAGCTGCTTTGCTAGCAGGAATTGGCTACAAACTGTCTCCTTGCTGTAAAAAGCAGAGACATGCTTTGCTCACTTTGCTTAGCTCACGGCCATAAGTTCAGGGCTGCTTATGCTTATGGAAAATCATAACTTGTCCCTTGCCCTAACCGGCAGGACATGCTTCACTTATCAGGCGTAGGTGGATAGTGTAAGCTGCTCTTGCTCACAGAAAAGTGTGACTTAGCCCTTAGCTGGAAACAGCTGGGCTGCTTCGCATGCTTAGATGATTTTTGATCATTGTATAGAGACTCTGTGGTGGTCCGGGTTTTCATTATCAATTATTCGGAACACTGTAACCTTGCTCATGATTGTTTGAGGCTTAAATAAATGTTTGTACTATCAATATTGTAACCTTCTCTCTAAATTTAAATTAAGATTATAATGTTTCTGTTGTTCACGAACTGAAACTGTTGACCTGCATCCCTGCACATACACCATGCCCCTTACTCATTCCTATGACATATTTCACTTTGATTCTTTGTTTGACTATTCTCAATAAATACAAGAGCTTTGGAGGAGCTCGGAGAGTTAGTCTCTGGCTTCCTCTCACTCTCTTGACTTTATAAAGTCTTGAGTAATTTCATACTTCCGTGGTGGGACTTTTGCTGGCCAAAACCCATGACAAACAGAACCCACGATGAGCAGAACCGATAGAATTCTATTCATATCTTCCCACAGGGGAACACCCAGGCACAAGGACTGTCATCTCAAGTATCTCAACTATGGGCAGGAATAACATGCCACAATAAGAAAATGATCAACTCTATTAAAAAATAGGCAAAAGATCTAAACAGAGTCTTCACCAAAGAAGATATAGAGATGGAAAATAAGCATATGAAAATATGCTTAACATCATATGTCACTAGGGAATTGCAAATTAAAACAATGAGATATCACACACACCTATTAGAATGGCCAAGTTGAAAACACTGACAACGTTAAATGTTTGTGAGGATATGGAGCAACTGGAACTCTTGTTCATTGCTGGTGGGGATGAAAAATGGTATAACCACTTTGGAATACAGTTTAGAAGTTTCTCACAAAACTAAACATACTGTTACTATATGATCCAGCAATCACACTCCTTGGTATTTACCAAAAGGAGTTGAACACTTATGTCTGCACAAGAAACTACACATGGATGTTTACAGCAGCTGTATGCATAATTGCCAAAACTTGGAAGCAACCGATATGTCCTTTTATTTAAGGTAAATATATTCAAATAAAAACTGTGGTAATCCAGAGGATGGAATATTATTCAGGGCTAAAGAGAAATGAGCTATCAAGCCATGAAAAAACATGAGGAACATTAAATGCATCTTACTAAGTGAAAAAGTCAACCTGAAAAGACTGCATACTGTATTATTCCAACTCTATGATGCTCTGGAAAGTGGCAAAACTATGGAGATGGTAAAATGATTAGTTATTGCCAAGAGTTAGGGGAGAAAAGGATGAATAGCCAAAGCACAGAGCACTTTTATGGCAGCGAAACTATTCTGCATGATATTATAATTGCACATATATATATATATATTTCAAGTAGTTGAAAACTTATGTTCATATGAAAACCATGTAGATACATGTCATAATCCATTTGTCAAAACTCATAGAATATCAATACCAAGAATGAACCATAATGTAAAACTGAGGGCTTTTGGTGATTGTATTATGTAGGTTTATCGATTATAACTAATGTACCACTCTGTATAGGATGCTGAAAGTGGGGGAGGTTGAGTATGTGTAGAAGTAGAAGTATTTGGGAACTCTGTACTTTCCATTCAATTTTGGTGTGAACCTAAAACGGCTTTAAAAAATAAAATCTATTTTAAAAAATCCAGTCAGGTAGTTCCTTTTCTGTCACCATGAAGTTAGCTACTTCCTATGTCTCCCACTGATTATAACTAAATATTCTCAACAAAATTAAAAAATAAATCTACATGAGGAATCTGAAAAGTAAGCAAAATGAGATGCCTTGTACTAGAGGGTGAAACCATGGAGGGGTGACTGGTAAGAGTTGAATTACCTGTTTTCTTTTACTCTTTTCTTTTTCACCTTTGCCCCAGAAAGAAATATCTTCACAAATGTGTGCAGCAGCAGTGGCACAGGCAATTGATGGAGGAAGAGAAAATTCAGGTCTGGTTTACAGATGATTCTGCACAATATTCAGGCATCACCTGAAAGTGGACAGCTGTAGCATTACAGCCTATTTCTTGTACATCCATGAAGGATAGCAGTGAAAGGAAATCCTCCCAGTAGGCAGAACTTTGAGCAGTGTATCTGGTTGTTTGCTTTGCTTGGAAGGATAAATGGCCAGACATTAAATTATGTACAGATTCATGGGCAGTGGCGAATAGTTTGGCTGGATGGTCAGGGAATTGGAAAGACCATAATTGAAAATGGGTGACAAGGAAGTCTGGGAAAGAGGTATGAGGATAGACCTCTCTAAATAGACACAAATGTGAAGATATTTGTGTCCCTTGTGAATGCTCACCAAAGGGTGACCTCAGCAGAGGAGGATTTTTAGTAATCTAATAGATAGGATGACCTATCTATGGATACCAGTTCTATGGATATCGGTCAACCTCTTTCCTCAGCCACTCCTGTCATTGCTCAAAGTGACCATGGTGGCATGGATGGAGGTTATGTATAGGCTCAGTAACATGGACGTCCACTCACCAACGCTGATCAGGCTGTGGGCATTGTTAAATGTCCAACCTGCCAGCAGCAGAAACCAACCCTGAGTCCCCAATATTGCATCTTCCCTAGGGTGATCAGCCAGCTACCTGGTGGCAGGTTGATTATATTGGACCTCTCCCATCATGGAAAAGACAGCATCTTATTCTTACTGGAATAAACACTCATAATGGATGTGGATTTATGTTCCCTGAATGCTGTGCTTCTGCCAAAACTACCATCAGTGGACTTACAGAATGTCTTATTCACCATTGTTGCATTCTACACAGGATTGGTTCTGATGAAGGAATCCACTTCACAGCAAATGAAGTGTGGCAGTGGGTCCATGGTCATGGAATTCACTTGTCATATCATGTTCCCCACCATTCTGAAGCTGGTGGCTTGATAGAATGGTGGAATGGCCTTTTGAAGATTCAGTTATAGCATCAGTCAGATGGCAATACCCTCTTGGAGTAGGGCAAGGTCCTCTAAAAGGCTGTAGATGCTCTGAATCAGCATTTAGTATATGGTTCTATTTTCCTCATAGCCAAGATTCACAGGTCCAGGATCCTACCAAGGAGTGGAAATGGGAGAGGCACTACTCCCATGATCCATAGTGATCCACTAGCAACATTTTTGTTTCCTGTCTCTGTGGCTTTACACTCTGCTGGTGTAGAGGCCTTAGTTTCAAAGGGAGGAATGATTCCATCAGGAGATGCAACAATAATTCCATTGAAATGGAAGTTAAGACCTGCTACCCCACGACTTTGGTCTTTCCCTGTCTCTGAATTAACAGGCAAAGAAGGGAGTTACTGTGCTGGCCTGGGGGACTGATCCTGACTACCAAGGGGAAATTAGACCACTATTCACAACGAAGGTAAGAAAGAGTATGTCTGGAATACAGGAGCTCTCTTAGCATTACCACACCCTGTGATTAAGGGCAATGGAAAGTACAAGAATCCAATTCAGGAAGGACTACTAATGGCCCAGACCCTTCAAGAGTAAAGGTTTAAGTCATCCAACCAAGCAACATTGATATTTTTGTGGGTTCATTTATTCTATAGACCTTTGTGATTTCATAAAGACAAGATTCACCTATATTTTTCTAAAAAATATGTAGGAGATCATGAGTACTTTGTGGTTTCCTTCTCACCCTCTCCAAGGTGTCTTTTGAGGAGTAAAATGCTTAATTTCATCAAAATTTAATTTCATAGGTAGCACTTTTTGTAACCTGTGGGAAGATTTTTGCATACCCAAAGTCATGAAGATATGATCCTATATTTTCTTCTTAATATGTTATTGAATCATTTTTCACATTTAGTTTGGTGATGCATTTCAGATTAATTTTTTGTATGTTGTAAGGTAGTGGTCAAGGTTCATTTGTTCCCAAATTGAAAAGAACAGTCCTTCCCCACTGATTGCAGTAGAATATGAATGTAAAATATATAGTGTTTAGTCTAGAAGTGTTTCTGGACTTTCTATTCTTTTGCACTGTTCTATTTGTCTATTACTATGCTTACACAAAGTCTTCACTATCTGAGTTACTACAAACTTACAGCAATGCTTGATAAATGATAGTGAAGAACAAATTTGTTCTTCAAGATTGGGTTTGCTATTCTTTGCATTTACATATAAATTTTTAGGATAAGTATGTCAATATACACACCAATTGATTTTGATCAGTTCCAGATCATACCTAAATGGACATGTAAGTATAAATACTTAGAATTGTGCCAGATTCATAAGAAGCAATCAATTAAGCTATTATATTTCTCTGAAAAGTATACCCCAATTTACATAATCAAATTAGGCTACGAAATTCCAAATGTATAAAAAACAGTTTTTTTTTTTACATTGTTCCCTTGAATAGTGGTGTAAACCAAACAGGATTATTTAAACTCCCATACCCTGATGAAATTACAAGGCTGTAATCCAATCCATGTAAATTTATATTTCTAAAGTAATTCCCATGTGTGAAAATATTACGGATTTTTGCTGTATTACGCCACTGAAGACTGCATGAGAAAGCAGATTGCCCCAGAGCTAAACTTACTTTCCCATTAGCAAAATGCTATGATCTGTGGTGGGGTAACTGTCAGAAAATTCCACAGGAATGAAATTGAGAAATTTGATCCATTTCATATCATGAAAAGCAAAAACGCATATTAGTCTCTGTCATAATTGTAGGAGAAATATAAGCAAAACAATGATGCTCTTCATCTCCTATAGGAGGCATGGGAGTGCTGTTCATACTAGACAAAGAAAGAGCTTCTGAGAGCAAAGAACGTGCTAAGCACTTTGCAACCAGCAAGACATTCACACTACATGGATCCTTTATACCTTATTGGCAATATGATAAGGGAAATAGAAATCCAAAGAGGGAAAAGACAAGTTGTATCATGAAAATCAAATAATGGGCATTTAAGAACCTCTGTTAACCCATCCTCCTTGCCACAGAGTAACTCCTCCCAGATTGCCCTACAGGGACCTTAAAATCACTGGCAGAACAATTGTTGCTTGCTGATAAGACTTTTTTGTCAAGACACTGCGTCTTGCTGCTCCTACTGACCATTCCTAATTGTTCAGTTCCCCAAAAGTTTTACCCAAGGAACTGGCTAAAAATAAATATTCACACATCTCAATCAATTCTAATCTCATCACATGAGGATCAGACTCTCAGGTTTATTTCAATGACTATTTTAGGAGCCTCTGATGAATTCTTTTGCTTTTCTTCTCCTTCTCTTGGTGGCGCTCCTGTCTTTCCTACTCATGTGGTAGCTCTTCTGATACACAGTAGGTCTATGTGTCATCAGGGCTGAGGTTCAAGTTACTAAGGCCCTGTAGTAGCATTTTCCAAGTGGATGAATTCTGCTCTTCAGAAATCTCAGAAATAGTATCCCTTTGGATATGGCTGCAATGGCACTTAAATTTATTCTGACCTTTATCATGTGAGGAACAGATTTTTCCTTTCTTTCCAAGTCGATAAGGTGCCGTGTGATTGAGGGTTTTCTGTCTCATGTTCTCCATGAATGTCTTTTTCCTCTGAGGGAATGCTGACCTTTCCCACTGCCTTTCTTGTTGGATCATCTCATCTCTGTATTGCTGTTGCAGCAGTTCCTCTGGTAGAGTGGTGAGGCAGTTACTATTAAGACTGAGGTTGAAGATATTGAGATCCATGGGTTGTGCTTCAGAGAAGGATGGTTGGGAGGTTGATGTAATTTCCTGGGATATTTCTTTAGGTGGAGTCAGTGATGAATTAGATTTCAAAGTTGGGGTAACTCTCCATGATGGATCCATGGGGGTGATAGCCTTTGGTTGAAGTTACTCTTGGATCTCAGGGATGGGCAGGAATTTGAAAATTGATGTTCTCAAATAGCTTGAAATTTGTGAGAAAAGGACTGCAGCCAAAAATTGCCAAACTGCAAAAAAAAAAAAAAAAGGTGGAAGGAGAAGAACAGGGAGGGTCACAAAACAGTTTTAATTTTTTAATGCAGAAAAATCCTCCTATATCCCAGATGGAAATGATACCAGTAGTAGTGAAACATGTTAATGATTAAACATAGAGTGGAAGCCATATTACAGTGATTTCCTTTGCCCGGGGTTTATTCTTCTGCAAACATGGAAGCCAAGATCTACTGATTTTCTAATTATTATCCTGTGTCTTGGATAGTTTTGTTAGCCACAATGAGCACACTCAGCACCCAGGTCTTGATTTCTTTATATTATTCTCTAATAAATGGAGCCAGGGCTCATGGAAGAAATGGCTAATCATAGAAGAGTTAAGGATACACAACAGCTAAGTATAATATAGTATCCTGAGTCTGAGGAAGTCTGAAGACCCGTTACAGATGGGTGCCTATACAAATAACCCCTCAGTACTGACCCAAGAAATGAAAGAATGTTCTTTCAATAAGGGTCATTACAAAAAATTAATTAACCCAATAAATATTCAGTAAACGCACAATGTTCCAGGCAGTATCTTGAGTCAGCATCCTACACTCTGTGTTCCAACCAATCTGAACCTCTTTCTGTTCATCAAATGGCCCATCTCTGATTTCCACAACCTCATACATGCTGTTTTACACAACCTCATACACCCCCTGTCAGGGGTGCTTTCCTTCCATCTTCACTGGCCGATTGCTGCTTACCTTCAGCTCTCAGGTTCCACTTATCTTTCTCTGGGAGGCTTTCTCTGTCGCTCTGAAATTAGGTGAAAATATCTTTTGGAAATTGAGCAGGACCATGTGGTCCTTCCTGGGGACAGATCCCATCCCCCCACCTGCCCTGTATCCCTTGTCTCTTGTTTGTAGAAAACCTCCTAGGCCTTCCCTGAGTTCTAAAGAGCAAATTTAATCAGAGAAGTGATAAAATGCCAAGCAGGACAAAATAATAATAGTTTAGGCATCTAACAAAGTCAAGGACCTTTAGTTCTTCCTCAAGGGTTATAATAATATTCTAAGTCATATCCCTGAGTTGTTTTGCAGATACTAAAAGCCCCACTAGGTGGAAGAAATTAACTATATGCTGACCATCAGCACACAGACCTCAAACGGGTTGGAATCTGAAGGCTGATGATTGAGGTTCCCAAAACATCACCTTATTACTTCACCATCAACCAATCAGAGAACTGAGCATGAGCTGATCACCCAGCCTTTGATCCTCTCCTTGACTTTGCCTTTAAAAACCCTTCCCTGAAAACCTTCAGGGAGTTCCGGTCTTTTGAGCATGAGCTGCCCATCCTCCTTGCTTGGTCCCCTGTTGGACGTCGTGCACCCATGTTGGGTGTACTTGCCTTCACCACAACCTGGTGCCAGTGGATGGGCTTTACTGTGAGTGGGCGAGTGGACCCAAGTTTGGTTAAGTAACATTTGAAAAACAGTGGCAAAATAAAGTCTTTTTTCAGATACACTAAATCTAAGAGGATTCACCACCAGCAGACCCACCCTACAAGAAATGTTAAAGCAAGTCCTTCAGGAAGAAGGAAAATGATAGCAAATGGAAATGTAGATCTATGAAAAGGAATGGAGAGCCCCTAGGAGAGTAACAGCATGGGCAAAATTTTTCTTACTATTTAAGTTTTCTGAAAGATAGTTGACTGCCTGAGGAATAAACCCCCCATTGCGGTGTAGGGATTTAAACATAGTATGTGACAGTGAAACCCTCCCCCCCAAAGGTTGAGGGAATAGAAATGAAATATTACTGTAATATTCTCACAGTAAAATGAAGCTAAATAAAAATACTTTTATGTTATCACAGTAAATTTTTTAAGTAATAAAAGTATTATATGTGATAAGCTCAAACACGAACAAAATGAAATTTATTGCTAATAAGCCTACAAAGGGGAAAAATGAGCCGCACACAAAGTACCAAAAAAGAAGAAAAAAGCCAAAAGGGAACAAAGGGCAGATGGAACAGGAACAAAATCAGCCTCCCAGGAACAGTCCTGTCTTAACTATTTGTACCACACTCAGTCATAGCCTGAGAGCAGCTGGTGCCCTCAGATCATTAAATTCCCTGCCATCAGATTCCTGAGATGCATTCCTAATGGCAGTCACCCTGCTGCACCTGTCTAGGAAACTCTACCCCCATCCTGGTTATCTTCTCCTCTTCCTTCTGCTCTGAGATTCTTGGCACTTCATCAGGCAAGCTCATCTGACTTCCCTAAAAAGGCAAATGCTGACAAAGTCCCCCTCATTCTCTCAAACTAGATAGTGCTGGCAAGGCTGTTGTAATTGCTGGTAGAACTGTCCATCTCTCCCAAGCCCAGTGGAGTGTGATCTCAGCGTTGTAAGTCCAGTGCCCAGCTCAGTGTTCTGGAGGTCACAGCACACCCACCCCCCCTTCAGGGGAGTGCAGGGCTGTTTCCAATGCCTGTAGCTTTGTTCCTCTGGATACCCCTGTGCCTTGATCCCTCACTGCCTTCCAGTATCTGCTCAAATGTCTCCTCAATGCGGCTGACCCTGACACCCTGTTTAAACCTTCATACCTACTGATCAGCACTGCCAGACCCCTTTTCCTTCACTAGTTTTCTAGTAACACATACTGTACTGCATCATGTGTTGATTTATTAAACTCATTGCTTATTGCTGTCTCCCCCACTGGAATATAAAGTCAACAAGGGCAGGCATTTTAGATTGCTTAGTTCACTGGTGCATCTTCAGCTCCTACTCCACTGCCTGGCACATAGATGATCCTCTACAAACATTAGTCTCTGGAATGAATGAAGTGCCTGGTGCAGAGCTCAGTGAATGACAGCCTTTATTATTGCTGCTTTCCTGGCTGAGGGATGCTGGAGGGCGACAGTCAATGAGGAAGAGTGCCCATTGCTGAACACAAGGGATGTGGTCACCTCCTTCCACCTAGTTGCCCTGACCAGAGCCCTGGCAGTTGTTACCCACTGAGTAGGTGCTTCTCACTCCGCCAGAGTAGGGGCCATCCTTATTAGTCAGCCTATCCACACCCAGCACGGAGAGGGGCATTGAGGCAGAAAGTGGGAGTTGGATTTCTTTGTATCTTACTCTGACATCTCCTCAAACCTCATGTTTACTATTTTAAGTGCTTCAGATTCCCAGTTACCCTATGTTCAATTGTATAGATTAAAGATGGATATCTTATCAAGAAAATAGAAAAATTTCACTGCAATCTGATCTCTTCCTCCTGCTAAAGAACAATGAAGAGTAATAGCAATGATTATTGTTGCAATCACCATGTGCTGAACACATACAATTATAACAAGTATGATTAGGCCCATTTAAGTGAGGAGGACACTGAGCTTCAGCAGAGGAAAATAACCGGACTAAGGTTAACAGAATCATAAGAGGTGAAGCTCTGATTTAGCACCTCAACCTATGAGCTTTCTCTCACACTGTCAAGGAAAATATTCACAGTTCTGAGAAACACTGTATTATAACTCAAGCTCAAATAATGGGACTGGCTCATAGGAAGATATGAATAACTGTCCAGTTTCCTGTAGAATGAACAGAGGTTAAAACTGCTTAAGAAGTCACAAGTGAAATATAAAGCTCTATTGGATAGAATATGATGAAGGCTCATTAAAACATCCTGAATGAAGAAAGATCTAATTTTGGCTCATTCAAAAGGAATTAGAAATATATTTGATATGATTCATATATAAAACCTAAGAGATAATACCTGAATCTTTAATTTTCTGCCTGATAGTAGGCTTTGTATCATATAAAATAATTTATTTTTTGAGCAGTGTTTAACCTTATTTCATTGGTCTTTTTTTTTGTTATAAAGATAGAATGCCATGTAACTTCAATGATATAAAAAAGAAGTAGCCCTCTGGGAAACAGTATCAATACTGTCGAATGTCTCCCTCCAGCCATTTTTCCTTCTCTGTGTGTGCGTAGGGATGTATGTAAGCATACTTTATAACATAAAAATACACTTTATATACCATTTTGCCCAGCATGTTTTGTTAAATTTTTTATTGTTAAATTTATGTATTTTCCTTTAAAATTCAATAAGTTTAAAAGCAAATATTGCACACTGGGCATATAGCCAAAGAGAGCACTAAGGAGAAAATCTGAGATAATATAAATCTTACATTAAAATCTAGGTGAAACATAGAGTCTCTGCTTAATTTCAAAGATATCATTTTTGTGTATCAACATTATATGCCCAGATTAGCAAAAGAATCGTTTGGAAAAATATCCTAGCATAAAGTACTGAGAAAATTCAAAATGAAATCTGTAGTTCTTCATAGAAGAAAATAATAAAACTTTCCTTACCACTTTAAAAGAGAATTTAAATCAATTGAGACTCTCAAGGTAGTTTGGTGGTGAAGATGGTGGTTCATTGGTGTTGAGATGAGGAGTGATAGTCACAATGGCCCTCTACAGTTTTGAATCCTCCAGGACCCAGTGACATCATGGCTGTAGCTCACAATTACTAGGTTTTGTTGCCATGGCATGCCAAGGGTGCAGTTTGGGGGAGTAATTCATCAGGACCACATCAGATTATGCATCTTCAGTCCTAATGTCTCCTCTCTGCCTATATCCAAGTGGAGGGTGGGGAATAAATTATTATAGTATGTGACAAGAAGCTGTGGTGTATTTAAGTCCCAAATGCTACTGACAGAGATCAGGCATGTATCTTGATCAGGTGATCTTTAAGTTGTTAACATTATACTCATACATCCATACTCCTGAAATAATATAATCTTCTGGGGGAAAGGAATATTTGTCTGTTTTGTGCAGTACAGTATCCCACACATCCAGAACATTGTCTGGCACATAGTAGGCACTTAATAAATTGATGTAAATTGAATGAATCGGTCTCTTTTCCCATGAAAGTAGGAGAACCCCCCAAGGGCTCTGGTTTTTGGAAATCCATTCAGGACAATGCCAGAGTCCTGCTAAGCATTACTCAATCTTGACTCAATGAATCAAGTAATTTCTAGAACTCAGTCATTAAGTATCACCTTCAGAGTGATTTGTTTTCTGCAGCCCACCTGAGCCATCACTTAATACTTTTATTTTAGTATGAAACACCATTTGGGAAAAACCCCTGAACACCCAACAAACTAAAATTAAATACAGCAAAACCAAAATAAGACTACAAAAATTTTTAATATAAGGTTCAGATTGGGTTTAAGTAATATTAAAAATAGTATAATTCTGCAAATTCATAGAGATAAAATAAAATGGTGGTTGCCAAGGGTTGGAGGGAAGGGGGAATGATGTGTTGTTGTCTAACTGATATGTAGTTTCATTTGTGCAAAATGAAAAGGGTTCTAGAGATTGGTTCACAGCAATGTGAATGTACTTAATACTACTATACTGTACACTTAAAAATGGTTAAGATGGTATATCAAAACCATCGTACACCAAATACATTGGACATATAGTCTACACAGGGATGCTCCCACATTGAAAAAAAAACCCTTCAGGACAACAATGGATAACTGTTTCTCCTAAATTCACAGAGACAGAGAAAGAGAAAATTAAGTAAAATGAAAAGACAGAGGAACTACTCTCATGTAAAAGAGCAAGAGAAATCCCCTGAAAGAACAAATAATGAAATAGACCTCACCAGTCTACCAAACTCTGAGTTCAAGAAAGGAATACTAAAAATGATAACTGAATTAAGAAAGATTATTGACAGATCAATGTAAGAAGGAACTAGAAATTATAAAGATGAAGTAACAAAAATATGTAATTAAATTGCCAAGATAAAAAGCAATCTAGGAGCAATGGCTAGCCAATTAAATGACAGAGAGGAATGCATAAGTGATCTAGAAGATAGAATAATGGGAATCATCCAATCAGAACAGCAGACAGAGAGACAAATTTAAAAAAAATGAAAGCAACATACAAAATCTATAGGATAATATAAAATGTGCCAACCTAGTCATAATAGGGATTCCAGATAGAGAGGTGGAGAAAAGAGGATTGAAAATGTAAAGGAATTATGGCTTAAAACTTCCCAAACCTAAAGAAGGAACCTGAAACCTAGAATACTCAATGCAGCAAGATTTTCTTTCAAAATAGTAGCAGTGATAAAGAATTTCTCAGACAAGCAAAAACTAAAAGAATTCAGGAATACTAAACCTAACCTAAAAGAAACATTGAAAGGTATTCTCTAAAGAGAAAAGATGCAATCATCCATTGGAAAGGCATAATCATAATAGGAAAGGCAAATATATAAAAAGATTTAAGATCACTTAAATAAGTCAGTACATAAATTAAAAACAATGAAAAATTGTAAAATTGATTATAACCACAACTAACAGCAAAAAGGTAAATATGAAAATGTACAACAGGGCATCAAAATCACAGAGCACTGGTGAGAAGAATATAAAAATGTAGTTCTTTTAGAATATATTTGAGCATGAATGACTATCAGTTTAAAGTAAGTAGATATAGTTATGGGCCAACATACTTGAACTCCATGGTAATCACAAATCAAAAACATACAACAGATTCACAAAAACCAAAAAGAAAGGAACTCAAGTGTACTACAAAAGAAAATCATCAGACCATGAAAGGAAAACAAAAAGAAGAAGAAATGAACAAAGATCTACAAAAACAACTGGAAAACAAGGATTAAAGTGGCAATAAGTACACATCTATCAATAATTACTTTCAATGTCAATAGACAATGCTCTGATCAGAAAGCACGGAGCAGAAGATTGGATTAAAAAAACAAGAACTTGCAATATGCTGTCCACAGGACACTTATTTAAGGGAGAAAAATAAATACAGACTGAAATTGAGGTGATAAAGATATTTGATGCAAATAGAAACAACAAGAAACAGGGAGTAGCAACATCATATCAGACAAAGTACAGTTAAAACAAAGGCTTTGAAGAAAGACAAAGAAGGGCAATATATAATGATAAAGGGATTAATGCAAGAAGGAAGTATTATATTCATTAATATATATGCACCCAATATAGGAACACTTAAATATATAAAACAAATACTAACAGACATAAAGGGAGAAATTGACCATAAGATAATAATAGTAGGAGACTTTAACACCTCACTGACATCAATGGACAGATCATCCAGACAGAAAATCAATAAGGCTACATAGGTTCTAAATGACACACTAGACCAGGTGGAATGAATTGATATCTAACGGACACTACATCCAACAAAAACAGAATACACATTCTTTTCAAGTATGCTTGGAACATTCTGTACAATAGACTATATACTAGGTCACAAAATAAGCTGCAACAAATTTAAGAGAATAGAAATTATTTCAAACATCTTTTCTGACCACAATAGGATGAAACTGGAAATCATCCACAGAGTGAAAAACAGGGAAAGAATGAACTCATGGAGACTAAACAACATGCTTCTAAAAAACCAATGGGTCAATGATGAAATCAAAGGAAAAATCAGAAAATACCTCAGAATATTCTCTAATATCATATGCAAAAATAAAATAAAAATGGATCAAAGAGCTCAATGTAAGACCAGATACTTTAAAACTCTAGAGGGAAACATAGGCAGAACATTCTGTGATACAAATCATAGCAATAATTTTTTGGCTCTATCTCCTAGAGTAATGGAAATAAAAACAAAAATAAACAAATGGGACCTAATTAAACTTAAAAGGTTTTGCACAGCAAAGAAAACCATAAACAAAATGAAAAGATAACCTACCAAATGGGAAAAAATATTTGTAAATGAGACCAACAAGGGATTAATTTCCAAGATACACAAACAACTCACACAACTCAATATCAAAAAAATGCAAACAACTCAATAAAAAAAATGGGCAGGAGACCTAAATAGGCATTTTTCTAAGCAATAAGATATTTTATTATTTTGTTTTTAAACTTTTTTAATTGAGTTATAGTCATTTTACAATGTTGTGTCAAATTGCAGTGTAGAGCACAATTTTTCAGTTATACATGAACATACATATATTCATTGTCACATTTTTTTTTTTGCTGTGAGCTACCACAAGATCTTGTATATATTTCCCTGTGCTATACAGTATAATCTTGTTTATCTATTCTACATATGCCTGTCAGTATCTACAAATTTTGAAATCCCAGTCTGTCCCTTCCCATCCCCCGCCCCCTTGGCAACTACAAGTTTATATTCTATGTCTATGAGTCTGTTTCTGTTTTGTATTATGTTCATTTTTTCATACTCCACACATGAGCGATTTCATATGATATTTTTCTTTCTCTTTCTGGCTTACTTCACTTAGAATGACATTCTCCAGGATGCAAATGGCGTTACGTTGTCAGTTTTTATGTCTGAATAGTATTCCATCGTATAAATATACCACTTCTTCTTTATCCAGTCACCTGTTGATGGACATTTAGGCTGTTTCCATGTCTTGGCTATTGTAAATAGTGCTGCTATGAACATTGCAGTGCAGGGGTCATCCTGAAGTAGGGTTCCTTCTGGATATATGCCCAGGAGTGGGATTCCTGGGTCATATGGTAAGTCTATTCCTAGTCTTTTGAGGAATCTCCATACTGTTTCCACAGTGGCTGTACCAAACTGCATTCCCACCAGCAGGAGTGTAGGAGGGTTCCCTTTTCTCCACAGCCTCTCCAGCATTTGTCATTTGTGGATTTTTGAATAATGGCCATTCTGGCTGGTGTGAGGTGATACCTCATCATAGTTTTGATTTGCATTTCTCTGAGAATTAGTGCTATTAAGCATTTTTTCATGTGCCTTTTGATCATTTGTATGTCTTCCTGGAGAATTGCTTGTTGAGGTCTTCTGCCCATTTTTGGATTGGATTGTTTGTTTTTTTCTTCTTAAGTCGTATGAGCTGCTTATATATTCTGGAGATCAACCCTTTGTTGGTTTCATCATTTGCAAAAATTTTCTCCCATTCCGTAGGTTGTTGTTTTGTTTTATTTATGGTTTCCTTTGCTGTGCAGAAGCTTGTAAGTTTCATTAGGTCCCATTTGTTTATTCTTGCTTTTATTTCTATTGCTTGGGTTATAGCTTCAGTTTCATTTTGGACATATTTTATCTCTCTAAACACTCTCTCTTTTAGTTCCTTCAGTAATTTGATCACTCCTTTTTTGAAATCTTGTTCTAGTAGGCCATCAAAGTCTATTTCACTGATCATTCTTTCAGGGGAGTTCTCTTGTTCTTTTCATTGGGAGTGGTTTCTTTGCTTCTTTGTCTTGCTCATATCTCTCTGGCACTGTTGCTTATGGAGTATCAGTTATCTATTGTGGTCCTTATGGAGTTTATTTATTTATCTGTCTAATACCTATGCAGGAATAAAACTTTAAAAAATAGAGAATTTTAAAAGAAGGGAGGAAAAAGAAAGGTTTGAAAACAGTGTATAATCAGAACAACAAAAACATTGAAACCTGAGTATAATCAATAACAGGAGATCAAAACCAAGAGAAATAAAAATGAAATGAGGTGGATTTTAAAAAACAATAATACTAAAAATATTTTAAAAGAAAAATTTATCTGAAGTCTGGGAGAGTTATTCCTCCAGCCTCTTTCTTACTCTGCAGTAATGCTTTGGCAATTCTAGGTCCTTGATGGTTCCATATAAATTTTATTATGATTTGTTCTAGTTCTGTGAAATATGTCCTGCATAATTTGATAGAGATTGCATTATATCTGTAGATTGCCTTGGGCAGTATGACCATTTTAACAATATTGATTCTTCCAATTCAAGAGCATGGGATATCTTTCCATTTTTTTAAAGTCTTCTTTAATTTCCTTCACCAATGGTTTATAGTTTTCTGTGTATAATTCTTTCACCTTCTTGGTTAGATTTATTCCCAGATATTTATTACTTTGGGTGCTATTTTAAAGGGGTTGTTTCTTTACTTTCTTTTTCTGTTGATTCATCGTTAGTGTAAAGAAATGCAACTGATTTTTGAACGTTAATCTTGTAACCTGCTAACTTGCTGAATCTTGGATCAGCTCTAGTAGCTTTTGTGTGGACCTTTTAGGGTTTTCTATATATAGTAACATGCCGTCATAAGCCAGAAAGAGAAAGAAAAATACCATATGAGATCGCTCATATGTGGAATCTAAAAAACAAAAACAAACAAACAAACAGAAAAAAACAAAGCATAAATACAGGACAGGAATAGACTCATAGACATAGAATACAGACTTGTGGTTGCCAGGGGGCAGAGGGTGGGAAGGGATAGACTGGGATTTCAAAATTGTAGAATAGATAAACAAGATTACACTGTATAGCACAGGGAAATATACACAAAATGTTATGATAACTCACAGAGAAAAAAATGTGACAATGAGTGTGTATATGTCCATGTATGACTGAAAAATTGTGTTGAACACTGGAATTTGACACAACATTGTAAAATGATTATAAATCAATAAAACATGTTAAAAAATAAAAGTTAAAAAGGTAATAGAAAATATAACAGATTAAAAAAAAGAAAAGAAGGAAAAAAAGGGAATGTGTTCTCATGGAGACTGTACATGCTTAATGATTTTTTTCGAGAGGTCTTTCTGTCCTCGCCTTGCTGCATGAACTCAGCTCGCTGCTTCAAGAGGCCCTCCGTTGGCACCCCTGGTCTGTGCTGCTCCTAGTGCTGATGGACAAGCAGATTGCACCCCCTCCCAACACTGTGGTCAGGTGCTGTGCTCTTACACAGTGGGCAGGTGGGTCACTCCCCCTCCCGATGCTGTGGTCAGATGCTGCACTAGGGCAAGTTAGGCGGGCAGGTCGCGCCTTCTCCCAGCACCATGGTCATGTGCTGTGCTCCTGCTGGGAAGACAGGTGGCCACCAGTCCTCTTCCGGCTCTGGTTGCTCCCCTGCTCTGTGCAGCTGCCAGCTCTGTCTCGTGTCCGTATTCCAAAGGCGGGCTCAGAGAAGATGGCGGAACAGCCCCACCCCTGCTCTGTGCCAGAACTCAGCTCCTTGTTCATTTGTCTTGGAGGCAAATGTTCTCAGAGGTACCAGGGAAGAACGATCCTATCTGCCTAGGGTTGTAAACAAGTCCCCATCTCACCTTTGAGGCTGCTAAGCCCTTAGGTACAGATTCAGGTTTAGGCCCTGCCCCTGCCTGGGTGCTAAGCACTGGAGGATATGATGGCTGTGGCTGAGCACTGCCTCTTTTCTCCTGAAAACCATTGGCGGGTTTTCAGAGCTAGAGGATATGGCACCCTTTCCCCACTGGGCACATCAGCTGTGTTTTTTTTTTTCTTGTATTTTGTGGAGGGCCCACATTGTTTTGCCCTGTGTACCCACTCATCCATGGCACACAGCACCCTGCAGTCCACCAGGGTTGCCTCTCTGCAGCCTGTCCCATCCCCCACCTGCCACTTTGCCTCTAGGGCTGGGTGTCACAGGGACCCTTTTTACCCGTTTAACTTAGCTCTGTTGGTCAAGGGCTGCTCCGTACAGATCCGAGCCTCAGAGATTCCCCCTCACTCCCACAGACCTCTCTGTTGGAGACTAGGAGACCCAGCGAATGTGCGCTATTCCTCCTTTGCCACTCCCTTCCCACGGGACTGGTCCTGCACTGTTTTGCTTTTTCTTCTTTTTTCCTTTCCTCCTACCAGATTTGTGGCGTCTTTGTCTTTTGAAGAGGGCGATGTTCTGTCGGAGTTCAGCAGGTGCTCTGGTTGGCTGAGTGGGTCCGTGGATGTGAGTTTTGGTGTATTTGTGGGAGAGGGTGAGCTACGAGCATCCTATTCCGTCATCTTGGCCTATCCCCTGTTTAGCTCATTTCTTACTGTTTTGCATTTCCTTATATGTCCAATGAGCCAATGCCTTAAGAGTTGGATATATCATTCCTAAATTCCATTGTTCAATTTTACCTCCAGTAACTTATCACAGCATAGATGCAGTTTCATACCATGGGTGACCCAGTGGCAATCCAGGAATCAAATGTTTACCAACCACCTCTCATCCTTACTTTTCTCAAATCATGATTTAATTGTGTTTGAGCAACTCATATTATAATAGTGAATTACGCTCCTGATGACCACAACATTTCAAGATTCCCCAAGACCACCATCAGCTTTAATAATTCTTCAGATGGACTCAAAATTTCAGAAAAGCTGTAATACTCATGGCTATAGCTTATTAAAGTAAAATAATAGTTAGAAAGTGGCACATAAGGCAGAGCCCAGGAGACACCAGGCACAAACTTCCAGTTGTCTTCTTCCAATGGAGTTGTGCAAACACTGCTTGATTATCCGAGCAAGGATGTGTGACAACATGCATGGAGTATTTCCAGCCAGAGAAATTCACCTCAGCCTCGGTGTCCAGAGTGTTTATTGGCAGTAGTTCATAGTATGCATGACTGATGTGAGTCTCCAGCCCTTCCAGAGATCAAGCTTATACCTCATGGCCCAAGGTCTTCACCATAAAGTACATTGTTAGCATATATTATCTGGCATGGTCCAAAAGCCTTATGGAAACAAAAACACTCTTATCAGGTAGGATATTCTGAGGGCTTAGAGGTCACCTCCCATGAGAAGGATAATTGCTAAACCTTTCTTTGGAGTGTGATAGTATGGATAAAACATCCTTGCTGAGTTAATCCTATATTATACACTTATCAAACATTTAAGATGAAATAACAGTAATTCTACACAATTTCTTCAAGACAGTAGGAGAGAGGCAACAATTGTGAAGTCATTTTATTAGGCCAGCGATACCTTAATACTAAAATCACAGGAGAACAGTGCAGGAAAAGAAAACTATCACTTAATACTGTGTTCATGGGTCAATAGACTGAATATAGTCAAGATATTAATTGTCCTCAAATTGATCTATAGGTTTAATGCAATTCCAATAAAAATCCCAGCAAGATTGTTTGCAGGTACAGACTAATTAATGCTAAAATTTAAGTGAAAAGGCAAAGGAACTAGAATAGCCAAATTAATTCTGAAAAAGAACAAAATTAGAGGTAAAACATGGATTTTAAGAATTGCTATAATAATTCTACAGTAATCTTGACAGTGTGGTATACAGCCAAGAGATAAACACACAAAGGAATAGACACAACTTTGTAAAAAATTCAATATGCCATATTTGTGATGGCAATTCAATGGAGAGATGATAGTCTTTTCAATAAATGATGCTAGAAAAATTGGAGATACCCTAGAGATATGAAAGTGTATGTTCACACAGACACCCATGCACAAATGCTTACAGCAGCTCTATTCGTAATCAAAACTGGAAACAAACCAAATGTCCTTTGGTGAGTGAATGGATAAACATATTGTGTTACATCCATATAATGGAATATTCCTCAGCAATTTAAAAAAAATGAACCTAACGACTTGGATGAAACTCAAAGGCATTATGCTAAATGAAGAAGCCAGTCTCAAAATGTTACAGACTGTATTATTCCAATTACATGACATTCTTGAAAAGGTAAAAGTGTAGTGACAGAGTGAAAACCAGTGATTTCAGGAGCATAGGGGCGGGAAGAGGGTGTGACTATCAAGTGGCAGCAAAAGGGAGTTATTTGGGGTAATGGAACAGTTCTGTATCCTGATTGTGGTGGTGGTTATACAAATCAATACAGGTGTTAAAATTCATAGAAATGTACACTGGAAAATGTCAATTTCACTGTATTGTGATTGAAATTATTCGTTAAATTTGCCAATCAACTGAGAAACCTTCCTTTCTGCAAACCTTTTAAACTCAGGTGTATGTATGCCTAAACATTAACTTTGTTTGCTTTTGAGCTATATAGAGACATATAGCATGTCCTCTTTTATATCTGGCTTCTTTCGCTTAACATTGTGTCTCTGTGTGGCTAATTCATTCTGTCTCATAACTGTATATTATTCCATGATGTGAATATGGAACTACTTATGCATTTGTCTGTTGATACATAATTGGGTTGTTAACAGTTTTTTGCTGTTACAAATATTGTTACAAACTTTCCTGTATTTCTTCCAGGGTTACATATATGCACAAGAATGCTCACCACAGCTAGTTTAAGGTGGCAAACAAGTACATCACACGCTACCTAACCATCCAATAGAGAATGACTGAACACACTCTGGCTGTAATAAATGACAACACATCATCAGAATCACTTCAAAGCCTGTGAGCTCTGTTTGGAAGTTACACGAGTGCTCACCGGGGGCTGTTGTGATGACGACTCGTGACCCTAATGACTGCTGATGGGTCTCAGTGACCTTTGGGGCAGGGAGCTCACTGAGTTCATCTCGGGGCTCCCCAAGGGCAAAGATGGGGACAAATAGGAAGGAGCCTGTGACACAGGTGGCTGGCCATCCCAGAGCACTCTAGAGAGGACCTCAAGGGGGCCTGGCCCAGGGTTCTGATCTCAGAGCTTCCCCAGCTGCCTGACTGCCCTGAGCACTTCCAGGAAGGCAGCCCCTTGTCAGTCATGAGACGGCCCACGTCAGACCTTCCCAACCAGCTCCGACCCACTCCTCCTCCACTTGGGCAAATCTGTTGTCTCATCTCTTTAGATTCCCCTCCTTTCATGAACACCCCCTGCATGCTGGGAGCATAGTTGTGTCCCCTGTGCAGGTGAGGGGACAGGGCAGAGAGGGCAGGGGCTGGGCCTGTAGCCCCACAGCAGGTCAGGTCAGCAGGCGGGTTGTGGGTCATGGTCCTCACCCAGCCTGCAGCAGTGCATCCCCTCAAGTCACATGGAGCTTTTTGCTGCCTCCTCCTCCAGGCCTGTGTCTCCCCAGACCAGTAACTGTGGTGTTTCTACTTGCCCCAGCAAGGGTTCTAGACCCTGGGAGAGGACTGGGTGGAGGCAGAGCTGGCAGCAGGCCAGGATCTGAATGGGGACTTGGGGGCCTTTTCCTAAACCCCACTCCTACTCAAAGGGAAGAGAGCATCATCCCCAGTATGGAGCTGACAAGCTCAAGAAGAGGAAAACAGTCTCTTCTTCCTGAAAACACCCTGCAGAATTTTTTTTGAGCACAAAGTGCAGGGAAGGTGCACATGGGGCTGTCTCCTTAGCGCAGAAGTAACATCTG
Organism: Vicugna pacos; assembly: GCF_048564905.1. Lineage (NCBI taxonomy): Eukaryota > Metazoa > Chordata > Mammalia > Artiodactyla > Camelidae > Vicugna > Vicugna pacos. The sequence goes on along the minus strand of NC_133023.1, from coordinate 42,107,243 downwards.
GAGGCAAGGATGGTCAAGGGCAGACAGAATCAGTGGGAAAAAATATTTTCTACTGATTTCCTGCTCATTGTCCTCTAGACCTTGCTGAGAAGCCAAAGCTAGATGAAACTGCGGATGGGATAATGGACCTAACTGGCCATGGTGAACCATTCCAGGAACTTTGATATCAAGAAACTGGAATACTTCTCCAGTCCAATCCCTGAAGCCACAGCAACAGCACCAATAACCACAGCAAAAACCTCTCTGTGCATTATTCGTCCTGGTTGACTGGAGCTGGATTAGGATTGGAGGATTCTGAGCTCATCAGTTAGAGCAGGGTGTAATCTTGGTGGTCTTGGACTCAACGGGTCACTGGTTAAAGTGCTGCACTGAGAACAGCAGTCATCAGATCCTGTCAGTTTAAAACATCTCCTTCATGCAAACAGAGATGGCATCTGGTGCATCTAAGCCAAGTCCACTAGCACCAGCACTCAGGGACTCACACCTGTGAGCAGGAACCTCTGCTTCTATAGCACTCACACAGGAAAGAGGGTCCATCCTGCCTGGCAGGTATGTCTGCGGTTCCAATGACTCACTCTAATCAATGACCCACTGTGTTCCAAATTCTCCCTTGCTCTTCTGTCCTGTATCTACAAGTTCAGAGTTGCCTTTAACAAATCTCATTATACAGAACCCCTTGCAAATTTTACAGCATTCCTCTCCAGTGCATGTTTTATATTTTGATTTTCTCAATTATATTGCTGAACCTTCTAATTTCTTATGAGTTCCTCAAATTTCTAAGGTAAAAATGAACATCTTTACATTTTCCCCATCCATTATGGATCAGTATGCGTGTGTGTGTGTACATGCACGTGCATGTGTATTTCTGTCATTTCCTATGATTTACATCTGCAATGAGAGGAGAGGGAAAATGCCAAAGTTCTATGCCAGACTATCTCCAGATTCACATTTTTGGTCACCTGGTTCATCACCCTTTTAAGAGTGATTTGCTGGGCTTTGCTCAAATGCACATGTTAAAATATAGAAGAAAAGGTTGGAAAGGGCAATATGAAGAGAAAAAGCAGAGTGTGATATTGCTGTAACAAGGGAGACAGAAAAAGCTTTCCTGATTAGGTGTCTGAATCAAAGATCTACTTCTGCCTCCATCTGCCTTCTATATTCTCAAAAGAGAGACCATGTTACATGCCCCTCATAATATTGTCTCTTCCACAGATATCTTAGTCTGTTCTAGCAGCTATAACAAAATATCACACACTAGGTATCTTATAAACAACAGGAAAAATTTTTGACATCAATTTGTTACAAATCTTTTCTTTTAATGAGGTATAGTTGATGTACGGTATTACATAAATTTCAGATGTCAAATATAGTGATTCACAATTTTTAAAGATTATATTTCATTTATATTATTGTAAAATATTGGCTATATTCCCTGTGTTGTATAATATATCCTTGTAGCTTACTTATTTTATGCATAGTAGCTTGTACCTCTTAATCTCCTACCCCTATCTCGCCTCTCCCCACTTCCTTCTCCCCACTGGTAACCACTAGTTTGTTTTCTATATCAGTGAGTCTGTTTCATTTTTGTTATATTCACTCATTTGTTTTATTTTTTAGATTCCACATACAAGTAATATCACACAGTATTTATCTTTCTCTATCTGACTTATTATACCTTCCAAGTCCATCCATATTGTTGCAAATGAAAATTTTTTCATTTTTTATGGCTGAGTAGTATTCCATTGTGTGTGTGTGTGTGTGTGTGTGTGTGTGTGTGTGTGTGTGTGTGTGTATCTCACATCTTTATCCAGTCATCTGTTGATGGACACTTAGATTGCTTCCAAATCTTAGCTATTGTAAATAGCACTGTTATGAACATTGGGGTGCATGTATCTTTTCAAACTAGTTAAACAACAGAAATATATTTCTCACAGTTCTGGAGGCTGGAAGTCTGGGATAAGACTGTAGAATAGTCAGGTGGAGGCACTTTTCTGGGTCAGATTTCTCGTTGTATGTTTTGTTTGCTTTAGCCCAGGTCAATAACTTTTATTGCCATTTTTGACCTTCCCAAGCCTCAGCAAGATCCCTGCTTCTTATGTGTAAAAATACGGAGATCTGGTGCAGGAGAGTGAGGATGTTACCTCACCTTCTCTGCACATTGCCAAGGTTAAAGAAACCCTACTTAATGGAGAGGGAGGGCCAGACAGGGGAGAAATTCAAGAGCACATGTGGCTCAGTCTCACCTCTGCTGGCTGCAGAATGTAAAGGGTAGGAGTGAATTTGGCTGTTGTTTGACCACTTGCCCTTACCGCCATATTTGTGTGGAAATGAGGAAGAGGCAAGATGTATGTATCTCACTCTGACTACTTGGGAGGATGGCAGGGCAGGCATTTAGTAAACATATCCCCTCCCACTCTTACCCAATACATACAACTTGAGGAAGACAGCAAGGAAGCTCTCTTGGGCCTCTTTTCTAAGGACATTTTATATTCATTTGGGTTCCTCCTTCATGACCTTTTCATCTCCCCAAAGTCCACCTCTTAATACCATAACATTGGGCATTAGGAGTTGCCATATGAATTTTGGAGAGGATACAAATATTGAGATGATAGCAGCAAGTTCACTGTTAACAAAATGCATCCCCTTCTGTCATGAAAATGTCCTTTTCTTCTACGTCACTGATTCCTACCTGGACCTAATAGGGCCAGAACAATGTTATCAACTTATTACGCTTGCCGGGACTAGCTCCTGCTCAGAGTTCTCACGTGCCCCCAGTGTCAGACATGCTATTTTAAGGAATCATACCTCCACGGTCTCCTAGTAAGAATCATAATGAATAAAAGGGAATATAAATACTACCTACTTCAATGGGATGCAGGAGAATTAAGTGAAATCAGTCATGAAATAATATTTCACAAAATATTTTAGCTACTTAAATAACTTTGCTGCATACTAACATTTAAGACATGGTTTGAGAATCTCAAGGGAGAATGGGAAATAATTGTGTTTACAGTTCTGATAAGAGTAAGCAATACCATGAACTTAATAGAATGATGATATAGCCTAGTGAAGACTCAGCTCAGGGCCAAGTTGGGAAACATCCTGAAAGGTGGGGTTTTGTCCCTGAGATTGTGTGTGCACAGAGTAAAGTTCATAGGACAAAGGATGGGGTGGACGAACTGGGAATATACTGTTGTAAGGTCCTTGTATTACGCGTGAAGAGACATAATATTATTTGTGGTTGTATTCCAATTAATAGATAATAATAAATAAGTAGCTGTAAATGGATTGAAATGAAATGCAAATATTCAAAAAAGAAATAATGAGGCCCAGATCTGTCGGATTCCAAAGCCCATAGGTATGGCCACATAGCTGTACAGCATGTCTGTCATGTTATTGATGCCTCTAAAACATTGTCAGCACTGACAGAAGATAGGGCTCTGAATGGCTGCTGAATCTGTTGCCCCTAGAATGGTTGTCACCATCAAAAAGCATGCACTGAAAGATCTTAGGCTACCTTCTATTGTGCAAATTGCACAAAAACTTTTGTATCAGCAAAGTGACTGCCAAGAAACTGCATAAACTTGTCCCAGCTCATCCATTCATCCACCCATCTGCACATTCATGCATGAAATAATGACTCCATCCATCTACGTATTCAAGAAATATGTTTCTAAACCTTCAATAGGCCATGAATTACAGTCCACAGCCCATTAAAAAGCTTCAGTGTCATCCTGGGAGGCAGGACCAGGGACTCTCTTAAGGAACCTTCTTCCTGTTTCAAAACTCTGGTCCTCTGTGTTCTCCTTTGGGACTGATTGTCTCTTTCAGCATTCTGTGACATATTTATTACCAGCTCATAACAAAAGCTTTCAGATGAAACGATGCTTTTTATGCATCTTTCCAGCTGCTGGATCACTGGCATTCTCCCCACTGACCAACATCAAAGCACTAGAACATCCACAAATGATGTAGCGCTACATGTCCACTTGAGTGATGCTTCTCGACTCAAAATACATCACAGAGCAGGAAGGATAACATCTAAAGCTCTGTGAAAAAGGTACAATTTGGGGGGTCAATTTTTCATATGTAGGATAAGCCTCCTCCTGTATTGTACTCCTGTATTTCCATCTATTTCTCCACTGGGCTTATCACTAGGTAAATTTCCAGCCCTGGAGAGAGGATCTTTGCTTTTTTGTTCCTAAGTTGATATAAATGAAAAGCAGCTTATTCAACCGACCTCAAATGATGGTGTTCAGGAGATATCATTTCAGCATCTGTTGAACTCTAGAGTTGCATCATAAGATAACATTATTACAGTGTCAGCGATGTACTATTATGGTTATTTTTTCAAAAAGTAAGGCTGCACATTCTTTCAGGTGAATGTGACTTAGCACAGTTTGCTCTAAATAAGTAGTTGTACGAATGGATCTAAATGAAGTGCAAATGTTAATATAAGCCTTGAAAGAATGGGTAGGTAATGATTTAAAAAATGAGTCATCCCTCCCACCTTTCATGATCTGGTTTCTGCTTACATCCCCGTCTCATTGCCTCACCCACTGCCTCCCCCTTGTGCACTTTATGCCACAGTCACTGAGCTGCTCTTGGCTGGAAGGGGTGCTTGTGAGTGGACGTGTGCATGCATCTGTGCACGCACAGGACCCTTGCAATAAACACATCTATTGAGAGTCACAATTCTATGTCTGTGCAGGGCCTCTCACAATACATCCTGTGTCTTAATTTCCACTCCTTTGTTTGTTTCTTTTTCTCTTGAGTCAGATGGATTAAGCTTCAGTTTCCCTGGTAACCAACGTTGGTGTTTTATCTCAGTCTCTGGTCACAGAAAGAGAGCGAGATGGAGAAAAGTGCTTTCCCATCTGTCCTGGCCCTTCCAGCTGGGCTGTTGCCTGAGCTGGGTGATCCAGGGAGGGTGAGCAGAAGAATGTCACCAAGACAACAGAATCCCACACCCAGGTCCAGCACTGAGGCCCTTGTCCCTCCCCATCCCTGTATGCTCGGATCTAACGTGAGAATGGGAATGCACTTTGGCTAAGGGTGAAGGGATAGATGTGTGGTAGAGGATCCCAGGAGAGAAGTGAAATCTTGGGAGCCTTCAGAAGGGGCTAGGGGAGGGGAGCAGAGTCACAAAGAAAGCATTCTGTACAGCACTGAGATCCCAGGAGACAATGAAGACTAGGAAAGCAGAGTGGCTCTAACGTGGAGTTCTGTGATTTTCTCCAGCAGTACACAGTGCTACAACCATTTTCTGAAGCCAAGCTCTGTGGCTCAGGCCCCGGAAAAAAGGGTTCTGAGTTGTTAGAGGAGAATGGAGCCTGGTGTCACTTGTGACGGGCAAGGTTGGCCTTGAGGAGGCCCCGCTCACCTCAGTGAACTCTCACCAGTTACTCCACTCTGTGTGTCTGTGTGTCTGGCCCCCCTCTTCCTTCTGTGTTCCCTTTTGGGAGCGGTTCTCTTTATGGGATGTGAAACATTGTCCTCGGGTAAAGGAGAGGACGAGGCAAGGATGCCCCAACCTCCTCCAACACGGACTGATGAGATGGTGGGCAGAGGAGGAGCTGGTGGGGATGGTGTGCTGAAATCTCAGACTCACTCCCACTCCACAGACCATATGGGCACTTTGATTAACTCATTCTCTCTGGCTGATCTGATCTGATTTGATCTTTATCATGATGGCCCACTCTCTGGAGTGAATATAAAGGGGCAAAAAAAAAAACCCACTGAATTTATGGCTAATCTGGTTAAATGTAATCCGATGTTATCACATAAATGGTTCACTCAAATAAATGCTGTCTGTTTTGGTGAAAATGCTGTCTCTCAGATTTCCACCCCACTGCCCTGCTCCTTTCCAAGGTGGGGAAGGGGTATGCATTGTGAAGTTTACGAGTCTCATGGGTGATGTGGGAAGGGGGGGTCTGTGAAATTCTTACACTGCCCACAGTATCCTTGGTAGGCTTTCAGGGAAGGATAACCCTCCTCTCCTGGGTCCAGCTAGTGATGCTGACCTGCATCGCCCATGGGTGAGGCTGTTCAAAGTTACATTCCTGTCTCTTTGCTCTTGGTGGGGAACCAGTGCTCCCTGGCTGACTCAGCCTCAGACACTCTGCTGGTATCTGCAGACCCCTCTGAATCTGGGTCTCATCCTCCACTCTACCCCTGGGCAAGGCTGTCCACTCCACAGCCTCAGCTGCAGGGTCACCTAGCCCCGTGCTTGCTTAGACTTCCTTCATGATCCCCTGCTTTCGACTTGGCCACTTTCCACATTCCCTTCTCAGGGAATGCAGACCCCTAGGATTTCACCTGCACCACAGCAGGAACCAAGATCAGTTCCAGAAAACTCAGTTCCTAAATTCCAGCCATCCCTCTGCCCAAAGACTCTGCTGGTCATCCTCTAAAGTGAACTCTTCTGAGCCTCAAATATGAACGAGGACAAAATCCTCTCTTCTCCTCTGCCATGTCTCACTTGTCTTAGGTGAGGTCTTTAGAGGGGGAGACTGAGACTTGAGAGCCTTACTTCCGTGTTCTACTGCCTCTGTGTGTCTTGTGCTCCCCTGAGGCTGGGACGGAACATTCTTTTCTTTGGCTTGTCCTTCATGCTGACACAAGGCTTCCCATAATAAATCCAAATCACAAAGGGAAAGCTTTAGGATTTGCATTTTTTTTAGGAAAAAGAGATTGGCTAACTGATAAAGAAACATAAAATAGAAGAGATTACCAAATAGGAACCCACATGCCATCATCAGTAGGACAAGATCTATACAAATAAACTCTGAGTTCAAAGAGAGAAAATATGTTTTTGAAGGGTCCTAGGAGATGCCATGCCAGCAGTTTTTTTTTCTGTTTTTTTTAATTGATTTATAATCATTTCACAACGTTGTGTCAAATTCCAGTGTTCAGCACAATTTTTCAGTCATTCATGGACATATACACACTCATTGTCACATTTTTTTCTCTGTGATTTATCATAACATTTTGTGTATATTTCCCTGTGCTATACAGTGTAATCTTGTTTATCTATTCTACAATTTTGAAATCCCAGTCTATCCCTTCCCACCCTCTACCCCCCTGGCAACCGCAAGTTTGTATTCTGTCTATGAGTCTGTTTCTGTTTTATATATATGCTTTGTTTTTGTTGTTTTTGTTTTTTGTTTTTTAGACTCCACATATGAGCGATCTCATATGGTATTTTTCTTTCTCTTTCTGGCTTACTTCACTTAGAATAACATTCTCCAGGAGCATCCATGTTGCTGCAAATGGCGTTATGTTGTCGGTTTTTATGGCTAAGTAGTATTCCACTGTATACATATACCACATCTTCTTTATCCAGTCATCTGTTGATGGACATTTAGGCTGTTTCCATGTCTTGTCTATTGTAAATAGTGCTGCTATGAACATTGGGGTGCAGGTGTCTTTTTGAACTAGGGCTCCTTCTGGATATCTGCCCAGGAGTGGGATTCCTGGGTCATATGGTAAGTCTATTCCTAGTCTTTTGAGGAATCCCCATACTGTTTTCCACAGTGCATGCCAGCAGTTTTAACATGAGTGCCCAGAGAGCTTCACTCCTACACAATCTGTCCCCATCATCATCTGGCAAGTGGTAAGGATAATTGGGCAGCAGAGATGGACTAGTGTGAAGTTTATGATGTGTTCCAGGAGTTTCAGGGACAAGCTTGGGTACCCACGTTCATGTCTGTACTAGTTCAGGAACGTCTGGGAGACTAGGCAAACTTTTCTTTCACACTCTCATATTTACCGGATAATAAATTAAAAGAGTAGCACTTGAGAGAGAGGCTAAAAAGTTTTTTTCCAAATTGAAAATTTTATTTCTATCATTTGACAAAATAGGGTCTTGCATCAGTTATGAATTAGTTCCAGAAGTAGATAACTGAAAATCCCAATAACAGTGATTTCATGAGATAAAGAAGTAGTTCTCCCTAATGTAAGCAAAGCCTGTTGGTGGGCATTCTGGAGCCAGTCCGATGGATTCAGTATATCACCAGGAGCTCATCCTCCTTTCTTTCTGTTTTTCCATCCTTAGATGCGGTTTCCAACTTCAAGCTCTCTTTGGGAGTCCAGTTATTTTCTCATCACCAGGTTGAAGACATTCTACATTATTGGAAAACAGAATGAAAGTACAACTGTCTCATTATACAATCAGTGAAGTGAAAATATTTGCTTGAAAACTTCCCATTCTGGGAAAACTGCCTTCAATGGCCTTCCTACTAAAGCATGAATACAGGTTCCTGGCTTGGTCTCAAACAAGACATTTGTTTCTTACGTAGTCTTATGAGTGTCAGTTCTGTCAAGACAAGTGTGAGGACTCTGGCATCCTGCAGCCTTTTCTTGGACTCCTGAGTTCTCCAGCTGGCAGCCACTAACAGGAAAAGCAACGATGCTATACAACTCATTTTGAGAGCTCCCAGGTGTCTGTCCTGTTCTGAGACTGGACGTCAGTGTACATACCCTTACTGCCTTATGTGAAGATGGGGAAGCTGAGGCACGTGGAGATTTAAGGATGAAGTCATGACAGGATCGTGGCCCACCCTAGGTGACCTGATGATTGGCTAGCATCTTTCCCTTTCTCCCGCTCACTTATCATGGATATGTGTTTTAAAATAGCAGTACAATAATTTAACGATTTTGAAAGAAAACAAGGTGGAGCAAGGTATTCCTTGTGGCTTTAATAGCAACACCTAGAAACCTACAGGAGTTAAGTTGGGACACACAGGCAGTGCTGAATAGTGGTAGATTTGAAGGGAGATTCTCCAGTAACCTCCCCCTTCACTGACCCCCTTGCCAACCTGAAAGGAAGCGACACAGGTCTGAGGTGGCCCTTTTTTCCCCAGCATTCAACAATATTCATGGAACCTCTCTTAATAGGTGCCTGCTACCCTTGTAAGAGCTAACAATTTAACACTTATCTGGTGAGTGAGAGAAAATCAACCAACCAATAAAAAAATGTCAGTGTTAGAAAGAAAATAATCCAAGTCTGGGGACAGAAACAAATGACTTTACACAGAGTGGTCAAGGGGACGCTCTGTGAGAAGGAAATCATGGAGCTGAAACCCTGAGGTTGAGAAGGAAGCAGCCATGTAAAGACCTGGGGTTAGACTCATGCAAAGAGAAATGTGATTATCAGTGCATTAACTAAAGAACATGCTTGGCGTGTTCAAGAAACAGAAGTAGGTCAGAGTTACTGGAGTGATGAGATAATGAGATTGCTTGGTTATTAAAACAGTAGCAGTAGAGAAGCACAGAAGGGGATGGATACAAGATATATTCAGAGGATGGAATCAAGACAATGTGTTGGATTGCAGTATAAACAAGTAACATGCAACACATGAAGAGGCATGCTTGGGACATATTAAGTCTATCATGCCTCCTTTTCATTCAAACCAAGAGACAGACAAATTGGGATCTGAGGGGACAGATTGATACATGAGCTACCAATGTGGGGGGTCACGTTGTATACATACAGTATTGTTGCATGTAGATGTAACCGCTGTCCAGGTTCTTGTCCCGTCCCAGAAAGAATTCAGAGACAAGATGCAGAGATTAAGAAAGTAAAGTGGGGATTTATTAAGGGATAGATAGTACACTCTCAAGAGGAGAGCGGGCAGGCTCAGGTGCCCTGAGTTTTTTTGGCAAGTTGGTTATATAGAGTGTAAAAATGAATGGGTGGAATATTCATTGAGGAGGGAAGGGTTTGGGGTCGTATTCCCTGATTTTCATCCCAACTCCACCTTCCTGAGGGGAGGAGGGAGTTTTATCCTAATTTAGTCTGGATCTGAAGTGTCATGGTGTCAGCGCATGATGGGTACTTCTAATCTGCCAGGCTAATTTTATTGAAATAAGGGCGTAATGAGCAAGAGGTTACATTTGGACACTGAAGCTTCCTGTATTTTCCTATCTTTCTTTGTCAGCCTCCAGACTTCTCATCACCCCTAAAGGTGTGAACACTTATCAGCCCAGAGATTCCTGCTTTTCTTTCTCTGCTCAGGGACCCCTGGTGCTTACATGATGAATGATTTCCTGTATTTGGCCTGTGCCCCTCCTTTCTGCTCAATTCCTGCCATTTGGCCTGTGTCTTCCTTCATTTGCTCATATCTAGCTATCTGCCTGCTCTAACAGTATGATGGCAAAATGGGTAAAATAACCCCAAGAGAGTATGTAGCATGAGAAAAGACCCTGTCAAACTTCACGTGGAAAGGGAAGCTTAAGCAATGGATACTGAGGAGGATTGGAGGGGCCATTGTAGTGGAAGGAATAACACCTAGAGAGTATATTGTCAAATACCCAAAAATAAAAAATAAAATAAAGGAAGGGAGGGAGGGAAGAGGAGAAGAAGGAAGGAAAGGAAGAAGAGAGGGACAGCTTCAAGAACGGGGCTGGGGAGGGTATAGCTCAGTGGTAGAGAGCATGCTCAGCATGCACGAGGTCCTGGGTTCAATCCTCAGTATTTCCATTAAAAATAAATACATAAATAAATAAACCTAATTACCCCCCCAAATTTAAAAATAAAAAAGTTGGACAACAAATTAAAACAAACAGGAGGAATTGTCAAAAGTACCAAAGGCAGCTGAGAGATATAGTAAGTTGAGGATGAGGATATGATGGTAGGAGGAGGCAATATGAAGGTTATTGCTGCTCTTGACAAAATCAGTTTTCTTTTGGGTGGCAAGCTGGTAAAAGCTCCATTGAAATGGTTAGCAAGGAGAACGGTCATAGAACAACGAGAGACAGGCTTGCTCTTTGGAGCAACAGGGAAATGTGGGAGTACCTTGGAAGCATATGGGATAAGAGATGGCTTTATGTTTTACTTCATTTCGTGTAAGGAATGAGAAATATGAGCATGTTTGTAGATAGAATGGATCTAGGGGAAAAATAGGGAACGTGACAATTCAGGATTAAGGAATGATCATGGCAAAGGCTTACTCCTGGAGAAGATAGGCATGGGATCCAGGTGAAGGGTTTGGCCTCAATGGAATCAGGTTACGTCCTCCAGAGGAGCAGCAGATCCAGTGTTGCTGGGAAGTGGTGAGAGTTCTTATCTGATCTCTTCTCTCAATGAATTATCAGTGAGTATCATGGGAAGAGTGGGTGCTGGTGCTTGTGGAAGGCTATTGTTGGTAGAGGAGAGAGAAGCTACAGGTGTGGAGGGTGCAGAACTTTTGTCCTTTATTAGACTATTGCAGGAGAGTAGAAAAGAAGGAGAAAGGAGCTAAAGAGGTGTGTTGGAAGGGAAGGGTTTACAGCCCTGGGTAAGCTGGGTACGAAGGGGCCTGGTGGACGGTGTGGAAGGCTGTGGGGTCTGTGGACTGGAGGCCAGTCTCGGAGGTCCCCCAAGAGGTTGAAGGCTACCAACGCAGAGGCATCAGGAGAGAGGGATCTAAACGAGGGGATGTCGTGTTGGGGGTAATGAGACAAGAATACTAGAAACGGACATCACGAAGTTCGCGGTCTTTCCTGATGCCCAGGGAGTGACCGTGGGCAGGGGGATGCTCGGGTGGAGAGAAAGAGAACATTGCTGAGGACAGAGAGGCTCCGGGTTGGCCGGGTGGGCCTCGTGGGCACTGAGATCATCAGGTCGGATCAGAAGAATGAGGGCTGAGAGTGTGCCACTGGTGAGCGCGTCCACAGGCGGGGGGGGGGTGGTGGCCGGGAGGGGTATGACTAGGGGGTTGGTACAGGTCCCGGACAGGGGAGCAGCTGGGGCAGTGGGCGACAGGACATCACCGTTCCGGTGCGTTAGTTGACAGTTCATAACTGGGTCCCGGAGAAACCCTCAGTGGAACCGGGCAAGGAGACTGGCACAGACCTCACTGGGCTCCAGTGCGCAGGCCCAGAACCCGCCAATCGGAGAGTGGCCTCTGGTAAGTCCTGGGCTCCAACGCTTCTTGCCGCTGTTGCTATGGTTCCGGGGGCGGGACTAAGGAAGGCTGCTGTGCCAGGATGGTGCCGCCGGGCCATTTAGGCCGGTTCCCTTCCATCCTGTGGGTCTCACTGGCATCCCACTCGGCTTCCGCATCCGCGATCTCCAGTGCTCTGTGCAGAAAACCGGAGGAAACGATAAAATTTCGCAAGGAATTGGTGGCAGTTGGTCGGTGTTGACAATAGATGGCAGTGTTGCGCCGTGCAGCCGCCTTGCCCGCCTCCGCCTCCTCCCTTCCTGCTTTAAAAAACTCCAAGGAGCCTTTTTTTTTTTTGCGAAAAACTTGCCTTTTTTCCCCCCTCTTCGTTTGCGTGGGGTAGGCTGGCCTTTGGGTCTTCAGTGGGGTCCCCTATGAAAACTCACTGCCCAGGGACAAAACCCTTTTGATTTTCAAGTTGGACTTTGTCCTGCGGAGCTGCCTAGGTTCCTTAGCAACTTGTTTTTCTGCTTCTCTGAATAGTCTAGTTATGGGCTTACTCTGGGTTTTCCAAGGTTTTATGGCCCTGGGTTTTATATAGGATAAAATATAATCTCTCATTATTAAAGTCGCTGAACCTCAATATAGAAACTTTGGAACACAGATAAAGTGTAATAAAGAAAGCTGATCTTATCCACAATCCCATTACCTGGTGATGACCATTAATAATATTTTGTGATAAATTTCCTGAGGGGTTTTTCATTCATAAAAGTGAACTTTAAACATGAGGATCATATTGCATCCTGACTTGAACACTTGCTTTTTTTTTTTAACATTTTTTATTGATTTATAATCATTTAACAATGTTGTGTCAAATTCCAGTGTTCAGTACAATTTTTCAGTCATTCATGGACATATACACATTCATTGTCACATTTTTTTCTCTGTGATTTATCATAACATTTTGTGTATATTTCCCTGTGCTATACAGTGTAATCTTGTTTATCTGTTCTACAATTTTGAAATCCCAGTCTATCCCTTCCCAACCTCTACCCCCCTGGCAACCACAAGTCTGTACTCTCTGTCCATGAGTCTATCTCTGTCCTGTATTTATGCTTTGTTTTTGTTTGTTTGTTTGTTTTTGTTTTTGGTTTTTAGATTCCACATATGAGCGATCTCATATGGTATTTTTCTTTCTCTTTCTGGCTTACTTCACTTAGAATGACATTCTCTAGGAGCATCCATGTTGCTGCAAATGGCATCATGTTGTCGGTTTTTATGGCTGAGTCGTATTCCATTGTATAAATATACCACCACTTCTTTATCCAGTCACCTGTTGATGGACATTTAGGCTGTTTCCATGTTTTGGCTATTGTAAATAGTGCTGTTATGAACATTGGGGTGCAGGTGTCATCCTGAAGTAGATTTCCTTCTGGATACAAGCCCAGGAGTGGGATTCCTGGGTCGTATGGTAAGTCTATTCCTGGTCTTTTGAGGAATCTCCACACTGTTTTCCATAGTGGCTGCACCAAACTGCATTCCCACCAGCAGTGTAGGAGGGTTCCCCTTTCGCCACAGCCTCTCCAGCATTTGTCATTTGTGGATTTTTGAATGACGGCCATTCTGACTGGTGTGAGGTGATACCTCATTTTAGTTTTGATTTGCATTTCTCTGATAATTAGTGATATTGAACTTTTTTCATGTGCCTTTTGATCATTTGTATGTCTTCCTTGGAGAATTGCTTGTTTAGGGCTTCTGCCCATTTTTGGATTGGATTGTTCATTTTTTTCTTATTGAGTCGTATGAGCTGCTTATATAGTTTGGAGATCAAGCCTTTGTTGGTTTCACTTGCAAACATTTTCTCCCATTCCGTAGGTTTTCTTCTTGTTTTATTTCTGGTTTCCTTTGCTGTGCAGAAGCTTGTAAGTTTCATTAGGTACCATTTGTTTATTCTTGCTTTTATTTCTTTTAGGAGAAAATTTTTGAAATGTATGTCAGATAATGTTTTGCCTATGTTTTCCTCTAGGAGGTTGATTGTATCTTGTCTTATGTTTAAGTCTTTAATCCATTTTGAGTTGATTTTTGTATATGGTGTAAGGGTGTGTTCTAGCTTCATTGTTTTACATGCTGCTGTCCAGTTTTCCCAACACCATTTGCTGAAGAGACTGTCTTTATTCATTGTATATTCTTGCCGCCTTTGTCGAAGATGAGTTGACCCAAAGTTTGTGGGTTCATGTCTGGGCTCTCTATTCTGTTCCATTGGTCTATATGTCTGTTTTGGTACCAATACCATGATGTCTTGATGACTGTAGCTCTATAGTATTGTCTGAAGTCTGGGAGAGTTATTCCTCCAGCCTCTTTCTTTCTCTTCAGTAATGCTTTGGCAATTCTAGGTCTTTGATGGTTCCATATAAATTTTATTATGATTTGTTCTAGTTCTGTGAAATATGTCCTGGGTAATTGGATAGGGATTGCATTAAATCTGTAGATTGCCTTGGGCAGTGTGACCATTTTAACAATATTGATTCTTCCAATCCAAGAGCATGGAATATCTTTCCATTTTTTAAAGTCGTCTTTAATTTCCTTCATCAATGGTTTATAGTTTTCTGTGTATAATTCTTTCGCCTCCTTGGTTAGATGTATTCCCAGATATTTTATTACTTTGGGTGCTATTTTAAAGGGGATTGTTTCTTTACTTTCTTTTTCTGTTGATTTATCGTTAGTGTAAAGAAAGGCAACTGACTTTTGAACATTAATTTTGTAACCTGCTACCTTGCTGAATTCTTTGATCAGCTCTAGTAGCTTTTTTGTGGACCTTTTAGGGTTTTCTATATATAGTAACATGTCGTCAGCATATAATGACACTTTTACCTCTTCTTTTCCAATTTGGATCCCTTTTATTTCTTTCTCTTGCCTGATTGCTGTGGCTAGGACTTCCAGGACTATGTTGAATAGGAGTGGTGATAGTGGGCATCCTTGTCTTGTCCCAGATTTTAGTGGGAAGCTTTTGAGTTTTTCACCGTTGAGAACTATGCTGGCTATAGGTTTGTCATATATAGCTTTTATTATGCTGAGATATGTTCCCTCTATACCCACTTTGGTGAGAGTTTTTATCGTAAATGGGTGTTGAATTTTATCAAATGCTTTTTCTGCATCGATTGAGATGATCATGTGGTTTTTGTCCTTTCTCTTGTTGATGTGATGTATTACATTGATTGATTTGCGTATGTTGAACCAGCCTTGTGTCCCTGGGATGAACCCCACTTGGTCATCATGTATAATCTTTTTTATGTGTTGTTGGATTCTATTTGCTAAAATTTTGGTGAGGATTTTGGCGTCTATGTTCATCAGTGATATTGGCCTATAATTCTCTTTTTTTGTAGTGTCTTTGCCTGGTTTTGGTATCAGGGTGATGGTGGCTTCATAGAATGAGTTTGGGAGTATTCCCTCCTTTTCAATCGTCTGGAAGAGTTTGAGAAGGACTGGTATGAGTTCTTCTTGTATGTTTGGTAGAATTCCCCAGTGAAGCCGTCCGGTCCTGGACTTTTATTTGTAGGGAGGTTTGTAATTGCTATTTCTATTTCCTTTCTAGTGATCGGATTGTTCAAGTGTTCAGTTTCTTCTTGATTCAGTTTTGGTGGACAGTATGTTTCCAGAAACTTGTCCATCTCCTCTAGGTTATCCAGTTTGGTTCCATATAGTTTTTCATAATATTCTCGTATGATATTCTGTATTTCTATTTTGTTTGTTGTAATTTCTCCATTTTCCTTTCTTATTTTGCTAATTTGTGCTCTCTCTTTTTTCTTCTTTGTGAGTTTGACCATAGGTATGTTGACTTTATTTACTCTTTCAAAAAACCAGCTTTTGGTTTTACTGATTTTTCTAATTTTTTTTAAATCTC